>NC_091392.1:40283863-40586893 GCF_032191515.1 Phaenicophaeus curvirostris | reverse complement strand
CATTATATTTGACTTGTTTCAGGCATTTCAGTTCAATGTTTCTGCAATTGGCAGGACTTAGGAAGGCTTTACTCCATTCAATTTTCTGAATTCTGTTTTGTTTCCACCTTTCTCTACATCACTGGCGACACTCATGGCTCAGGACAGGATGCAGATGACAAAGTGGTGGTAGAGCTTTAGATACATGCAATGTTTCCTGATGGCATGCTCAAGACTTTTGCTGAGCTTATTAATTATCCTGCTAGAGGTCTGAACCCTTTTTAGCCCTTCTCTGAGGGAGCAGGGATGCTGCTTCCTAGAATCACCTGGGAATTTTCTTTAGCAGTTTCCCTTTTAATGCATAGATCTACAATGACAGCACTGTCTAACCTCTTCCAATGCTGCACTATAATGATGGCATGCCATGTGTCTTAAATTTGTAACAATTTATTGGAAGCATGCTGTAGACCCCAAACTAAGCATCTCTTATGTGGCTGCTTGTGATGACTGGTCAGCCGTGACTGGTCTGATTGATTCCTCTATAGAAAAGTAAACCTGGCCAGACCTCCTGAAGTTCTGCATTGCCATACTTCCCAGCAGAGCTTAGCCTTAAATACAATTACCTCAATCATTTCATTTATATCCTCTGTTTGATAATGTTACTGCTTCCCCTTAGCTAGAGAAAATCCAGAGATTTTCTCTCAGTGATGGTGAATGGTGAGAGTGGCTATTGAAGCAGTGAAGGCTCACTGCCTTCAAAATAGCTCCATTTTATTTGAGCCATTTCAACCACCCTCTGTTATTCTAGTGATCACAAGGGAGCCAACTCATTCTCAGTTCCCTTAAAATCTTCAAAACCACTTCATGTTCCTGGGTGCAGCTGTTTTTAATTTATTTTTGCTTGTAAATCCAAGCTCTTTTATTAATGTATATTCCACTACGTGCCTTCTGGTTAATAGGTATTTTGAGTAAGATCTTTTAACAGTTTCTTAGGGATTACTACTGCAAAGAAAAATAAAGACATCACTTTCCCACATGTGATAAATTCAGAGCCCAGTATTAAAGGGTTCTTTCAGAACTGAAAACAGTTATGTTGTTTTGGAGGCAAAATGAAGGAGACCCTGGAAGGCAGCTCCAGCTTTTGGATGAGGTCTAGGGCTAGGAAGAAGCTGTGGTGATCTCAATCCTGCTCTCAGCTTCTTGTGTGTGCAGGCTAATTCTGGAGCTCTTAGGAGAAGATTTACAACAGTATGTAGATGCTTGACAGTGGTCATACCAGGAAACTCCCAGGCACCCAAGGACCACAGTAAATCTGCACCTTAGTCCCTCATGGCAGGATCCTTAATTTATCTATAAGGAGAAGCTACTGGGTGCCTAGTGGGCTACCACTCTGGGGAATGGGTCTCTGCTTGAACTGAAGAGAACTGAATGGCATATGGCAGAAACTATGCAGTGCTGGGAAACTAAACTCATCAGAAACCTTTCCCAGTCTCACAAGCAAGCTGTGTCCCTCTGTCAGGGCTCAGTCCAGCTTTCCAACCAGGCAAATGCCTTCAAACAGACTTTGTTAGAAAAAGAAAGAAGTCAACCTGTCAGGTTTTTTTCACTTGTTCAAATGTGGATTTTCCCCCCACTTCCTTATTATCCTGGCCTATAGTCCAGATTTAACAGTGGTTAGCCGTGGGACAGGTTTTCGATACACCCACACATCTCTTCAGTGGCTAAAGTCCTGTTGATGGACTCTGTGTATCAGGTTACTGTGTAGTTAGAGCATGCTTCTTACAGGCACAAAATCACCAATGAGTGAAATAGCTTTTCTTCAGCTAAATATGCCATGCATTTAAAATGTCTGTCCTCTATGATAGGATCTTCTAGGCATAGTGATGGAAGCTGTGTGGGCTGTGACTATGTCTTAGCCAGAGATTTCATAGAGATCTAACAGCAACATTGAGAAAGGAATGGATAGGCATGAACGGCACCAGAGGACATGGCAGAAGGACAGGAATGACAGCTGCTGATGACACTGAAGCTAGAAGATTATCAAGATTGCAGCACATCTTGCAGCTTCTCAAAACACCCAAACTGGGAATAAAGCAAGAGACAGACTGAAGCCATTGAGAGTTAAGATAAAGGACAAGCATGGAGCCATTAAAGACATCCAGGTAAGGAGACTAAAGAAAATCAGTCAGCAATGTTTCATAATGATTCTGAGAGTTGGAACAGGGTGGGGAACAAAAGATCACAACCACTGTGAACAAAAGGCAGATCCAAAACCAGCCCATGGTCACCTATCTAAGAGTAACTCTAGAGATGTTATGACTCATTAGTTTGTGTCCCTTGTCCTTCTGTCTTTGCAAGGAGTCCTAGCTAGAGCACATAGGCACACACTTGTTGGTGCCTGAGAACACATGGGCATGAAAGAATGAGTGTGAATGAAATCAATCATTTAGAACAGAATCATCTCCCCCAGCAAGGTCTTTAATTGAATTCTGCTGCATTAGTTGAGATTTGTGCAACAGCAGAGCACTCTGGTTCCTAGCAAAGGAATAAAAGTGTGGTAAAACAAAAAAAATGATATTCGGCCTGAGAAATATGGATTATTCACATACAGCCCTGTGAAGGTAGGTGTGTGCTCCAAATCCTGTGGTTAAATTAATTCTTAAAGCTCCTCAATTTGACATAGCTTTCCTCTCCATACAGAATGTAACTGAAGGAGGGATAATTTCTCTCCTCCTCTGCTTTTTAGTTTCTCTACCACCTGTTCACACATATGATGTCTTCTGTCACCAAAGACTGTACATACTATGTCGAATGAACAAGCCTTGGTCGGTGGCTGTAGTCCTGAGGCAAAGGTGCATTAGGAATATTAAGAAGGCAGGCTGTGCATGACGGCAGAGAAATTTTACAGATTATACATGTTCTTCCTTGTCTTCATTTCTCTGTTAACTCTGGCTCTAGCTCATGTGTGAGCTGCAAGACAGCTGTCAGACTGAGCACTGCTTATTAAATACATGTAGTGAGGAAAAGAGGGTTGAGCTAGTGCAATAAGGAGAAGCAAAGCTTTCATCCCCGTTGGCAGATGGCTCCTGGCTGCTGGCTGGACCCAATGCTCATCCTCCCAGGGAGACTGCAAGTGACTGCAATTTTGTTCCCCCCTCTGTCTCTAAGCACCTCACCTCAGGGTGCTCAGATAACACAAGTGTCTGAAGTGCCTATACACTTTTTCCCCCACCCCATTTTCTCTCAGAGAGTGGGGACACATGTGCTGCCTGAATGCAAAATGGCTTCTTTATTCCTTCTGCTTAGGCAGAACCCTGCTGACTTCAAGCACAAGTCCTGCTGAGCAAGTCTACAGTAGGTAACACTGGAACAGTTTTGTGGCTCTATAAAGGACTCAGTGTTTAGAGGGTGCCTAGATCCTTCCTGTCTCTCTGCTTGCCAGCTTACTGTACACATTGAGATATGATTGGGTTGAGGTGTGGTTGGTACTTGCTGGGACAGGACAGCTGCAGGTTTTCCTTTGTTTAATATGTCTCCATACAGGCTAGGCTATCATGAAAGCAAACCTACTGTGCATGATACAGATGTGACATAAAATGTAATAACCCTCTGAGTCAGAACAATGGTCCCCACCGCCCAGGTCTTGGTGTCCTCTGGTGCCAGTGCAGGAGCCTGGATTCTCTCAGCAGTGCCTTCCCTGTATACGCCATAAGCACCACGGTGTTTGGTGAGCAGCAGTTCTGTTTTCACCCTATTCACTGCCTTGGTGAGTCTGTAAATCTTCCAAACTTCACCGTCTCCAAAGCAAAGACCCCAGCCGTTTTGGTCTCTCTTCACAGGGTGGCTGCTCCATCCCCCGGTCATTTTAGTTGCTGTTCTCCATGCCTCCTCTGACTCCACTCTGCCCTCCTGGAGAGAAGGGACCTAAACTGCTAACTGTTCCCCAGACCTGAGTGTCCTTGGGTTTTGTACAGTGGCAAAATGATACAAAGGAAGAGGACTGTACAGTGGCATCCTGTTCCACTCAGGAATCATCAACTTCAGCCAGTTCTACTTTTGACCTCTCTTCCCATCCATTCCTCATACTGGACAAAATTATTTTCAACAATCATTTTAGCTGTGATATTTCCCCAACCTTTTCTGTCCTAGTAAACACAACACTAAACAGAGAAACTTCCACAGGATGTGTGCCGAGAGAGACCCTGACTTCTTGTTCTGCAAATGTGGGGACTACTCAGCTCAAAGCTGAAGCTCCCTTACAAGCAAACCAATGAAGGAAGACCCAGTAGATGCATCCTTGGGGAAAATGCAGCCACATCTGGGTAAGAAGCTAACCACAGCTGAGTGGTAGAAGACTTCAGTAGAAGACTGAAGGTGAGGGCTATTGCTGACTGAAGTGGCTTGAGGGAATATTGAGGCAGACTAACTGCTTAAATTAGCAGTTATCTAGTGGAAAACCTCTCCTAAACCAGTCTTGCAGAACATTCATCAGCCTGTATTTCTGATGACCTTGTTGGGAGGTCTGCTATGAGGCAAAGTGGCAAGGAAGAGGAAGAAGGAAGGACTTCCCTGGCTCTTTTCCTGAGTGTAAAATGCTGAAGTTCTAGATAGCTTTGTATTTCGGTTTAGAAGATCAGCCAAGAAAGAACAGAGGCAGTTTCTGGGGCAGAATAGCATAGGAGTGACTTATAGTATTTAAAATGTAAATGTCCCTGCATAAGGGTCATGCTCTGTTTAAAGAAAGAATTGTAGCATGTAGAAACTGCATATATTCTCCAGCAATTGCTAACTAGACCATGGCAGGATTTCAGATCATCACTTCACACTCATAATATAGCTTCTAGCACAACCAGTGAAGACTTTTGCTGTTTTGTTCAACATCTTTCAGGTGTGGAAATGGGGAAGCCTGTGCCTTACTATTGCGTGACTGTGGCTTTGGGAAGCCTCCTTGTGTCCTGGTGCATTGTGTGTGCCAGTTGGGTGCTTTGGGGGAGCTGGCTGCGGTTGAGGGTACCTCTAAGCAGGAAACAGATTCTCAGATGGTTTAGAGTAGCACAGGTGTTTCTGGTGGGTGCTGTGGCATGACAGGACTGAAACATCCTGTCCTTGGCTCCTAAGATATGGCATAGAACAATAGAATGGTTTGAGTTGGAAGAGACCTTAAAGATAATCTAATTCCAATCCCCCTGTCATGGGCAGGGACACCTCCCACCAGACCAGGCTGCTCAAGGCCCCATCCAACCTGACCTTGAACACTTCTAGCAACTAGGCATCCACAACTTCCCTGGGCAAACTGTTCCAGTGCCTCACCATTCTCATTGTCGAGAATTTCCTCCTTACGTCTATAATAAATCTTCCCCTCTCCAATTTGTAGCCATGCCCCCTAGTCCTATCACTACAAGCCTTTGTAAAAAGTCCCTCCTCAGCTTTCTTGTTTGCCTCCTTCAGGTACTGAAAGGTTGCTATAAGGTCTCCTTGGAGCCTTCACTTCTCCAGGCTGAACAATCCCAACTCTCTCAGCCTGTCCTGATATGGGAGGTGCTCCAGCTCTCAGATCATCTTTGTAGCCCTCCTCTGGACCCGTTCCAACAGTTCCATATCCTTCTTATATTGAGGATTCCAGAACTGGACACAATACTCCAGGTGAGGTCTCACAAGAGAGGAACAGAGAGGCAGAATCACCTCCCTCGACTAGCCACACTTCTTTTGATGCAGCCGAGAATACAGTTGGCCTTCTGGGCTGCAAGTGCACATTGCCGGCTCACGTCAAGCTTCTCATCAATCAGCACTCCCAAATCCTTCTCCACAGGGCTGCTCTCAGTCACATAGTCCCCCATCCTGTACTGAAATCAGGGATTGTCCTGACCCAGGTGTAGGACCTTGCACTTGACCTTGTTGAACCTCATGAGATTCATACTGGCCCACTTTTCCAGCTTGTCTGGGTCCCTCTGGATGACATCCTGTCCTTCCGGTGTGACAACTGCACCACTTAGCATGGTGTCATCTACAAACTTGCTGCGGATATTTTATGGGAGGCCAGGATATTGCCCAGGATGCTGAAACAGCCTAGAAAAGGTATTTGCCTATTTTCATCCTGATCCTT
The DNA here is from genome assembly GCF_032191515.1 of Phaenicophaeus curvirostris. NCBI lineage: Eukaryota > Metazoa > Chordata > Aves > Cuculiformes > Cuculidae > Phaenicophaeus > Phaenicophaeus curvirostris. Next base: position 40,580,811 of record NC_091392.1, on the reverse strand, counting down.
TTGCTGAACTCAGCTCCACAGCAAAGACAAGCGACTTGGGGCTTTTGAGTCTTAGTGTCATCAGCTAAAAAATGGGGCTAATATCAAGCTTACCAGTGACTCGCAGCTAATTAGAGTTAGCATTAGTTTATGTCTGTACAGCTCTGGGATGTGAAAATGGCAATATCATGCTAAGTATTACTCCTGGTGTCTTGACACCATGATTCTTCATAAACAGAGCAGCCAATTAAATTACCTGAAAGTGGAGAGATGCAGCAATGAGAAAGGTGAAGGAGATATGCAAACATAATACTGTATGCATGATGGCCTGCAGCTGCAGAAGGCAAGGAAAGTTCTGCTCCTGCTACACAGGGAGCCAGAGAGAGAGAATGTTTATGTAGAAGGACAGTCCTTCCCAACAACTTCGGGCTGCTGCTGCAGCAGTCCAGTGGCAAAGGAAGGAAAGGGTCAGTTCCTGACAGATTTGTGGTATAGAGAGCTCTTCTCAAGTCTCACATGGCCTTTGTTCATATTCTGTCAAGGATGCTGGTTCTCTGTGAGGTCTATAGGACAAGGCTGAGCACTACTACCCAGAGAGCGAAGGCCAGCCCCACCTCAAGCCTATCAGTCATCCCTACCCTCAGTGGGGAGCTAGGAAGACTTCACAGGGGCAACACGGGGCAATGTTTCACCAGCCACAGTGCAGTACAGTTCTAGGTGTAATATAGCCTGGTAGGTGCTTTGTCTCCAGCAGGAGATCCATTTCACCCAGGGTATTCGTGCCAGCTGTGGGTAAGGAGCAGACACCCAGGGAAAGTGTGGGGGAAGTACGGTGTTCCCAGCAAGGCACTGTTTTGAAGGGGAAAGTAGTGGGACCTGGTTGAAACCCAAAAGAGGAATTTGAAAGTGTGTGGTGCCATTTCACAGACCTGGATTTTGTTCAAGACACTTGGAACAATATCCTGTTGTTTTGGTGATTGATCCAAAACAAGTACCCATTTTGGGACCTTGGCTTGCAGCCTCTTTCAAGAGCAATTCCCAGGCACAGAGAGGTCCAACTGTCTGTAGGGGCATATTCCGGCAGGGAGGTAAGGGGAGGATTGCCATGCTCTGAATCATATGTGTCATTTCTTATAGCTCCCCAGTGCAAACCTAAATATTAGCTGAGGACTTGGCTAGAGCTCCTGGCTAGCATCCATACTCTGCAATTGCTTTCTGCTGCCTTGAAACTCCCCTCCTCACACATGTGCACATGCGTACCCCATGGTTTCAGAGTGATACAGAAGCTGTCATAACTTTGTGTCCAGAACTCCTGCACAGTGCTGGAGCTGGCTTATCCTCCTCAGGAACAGGTTCCATTTCAGAGCCATGAGATATGAATTATGTGTCTGGAAAGGTTATAAAAACTCCTTGGGATCCTTTGGAAGGAAGATGCAATCTTGAGTTGAAAAGTGGTATTAAAATGTCACCAGTTTGACTTGCAGGCACAATTGAGGCCCATGGCTTTGACTAGGGAGAGGTATCCTCATGATGCTATAAGGCAAAGATTGCTGACACTAAGCATATTCCATTTATGAAGTCATAAAGGTGTCTGTACTAGGTAACTGATTTAGGATTTTGTTCCTCCTTCCTCCTCCTCAACTTGCCTTGTGGTTTTTCTTCTCTTCGTCCTCACATTATCTTTTCTCTTCCCAGAGAAGCTGAATATTCCCTGCTGTCAGAATGATTATTAACCCCTGTATTAGAAAGAATGATTAGTCTCTGTCTAGTTGCCTCTATAATTAAGCACTGCAGGAAAGAATATTCTTCTAAGTAACCGAGGCGGTCACTCCCTGGGGGGCTGCTGGGAGTGTGGTACAGTTCTCCAATGGTCTACAGGCAGGGAGGTGAGTGTTTTTCTTGGAGATGCATTCACATCCAGCCCCTGATGCAGGTACCACATGCACAAGCTGCCATGTAGCTGGGGCACATACCTCCCCAAGATGGGTGCGTGCACAAGGTGATCTCTTTGCATTCATTTGCCGGCTGCTACAGACATCCCAGTGAATATGTATATGCACAGAAGCACACACTCAGCCCCACTGAGAGGTACCTAGGCCGATGCAGTCCTTTACCCTCCTGACCAAAGACTGAGCCTCTGCGTATCTCCAGCTTGCTTTCTCGTTTCCCTGACTCAAAACCATCAGTCTAGTCCTGTCTTGTCTAGATATACCCCCAGGATAACTCCCCATAAGAGGAGGCTCTCTGAGGAAGGCTGAGGTGAGGGGAGAGGTGGTAATTGGAGAAGGGATATTAAACGGGAATAAAGTGCAAAGAAGCCCTACCCGTCCTGTAAATACCCAAGCAGCTCCCCTGCTTCCTAGCAGCACTAATGAGGCTCAACTGGAGTGTTGGGTGTGACAGAGGAATCACTGATGAACAATCAGAGACGGTGCTCGCCTTCTAATGGGACTAATGAGCTGCTTTGCATAAATTGAGAGGGAGGAGGAAGAGGAGCAGATGGGCTCTTAGAAGTCCAGCAGTAGCAGAAGTATCAGAAGTGTCCTGCAGGGTGGCAGTGCTTGGTGTTGTCCTTCTGCCCCCTCCCCTGGCAGGAGGCACTAACCACAGGACAGCCAGCACTGGGGAGCTTTGCCCGAGTGGCTCAGGCATAGCTTGCATCATGGTGTGAACCACGACTTACCATAACATCAGTCCACACAACGAATCTTATATACTTCTTGTGGGCAGAGCATCAAAGAGGTTAAACCAGTCATTTACTGAAGAAAGGGGGACATATCTTCTGTAACTTAAATGGCCAAGACATGGGCATGTGGATCTCTAAAGGCAATTCACACTATTCTTGGAGACATCCAAATTAGCGTAGAGGTGTCAGATTCTGAAAGTGAATTTACCTTGGCTGAGTGGAATGATTGCCAGCTTGTCTGTTTTCTGAGCTGGCACCAGGTGTGATCAGAGAGATACCCCTGGGGTGGTTATCCTGCTTTGAAGGGGGATTAGCATCTTGTTCCCTACCTTTTGCCAGCTGGAACTAGGATCCAGATGTAGGTGAGAAACTCAGATTTCACAGGGGCTGACAGATGCAATGCTGTTGAGAAAGGAGTATATAGGAGAATAAGCAAGAGACCAAGGCATTTGTTGCAAAGCAGAGATATTATTCTATGCCTCAGTCCATCAGGTATAGGCAAGGGGAGAGTCTAAGCCCAGCCCATACCACTGAGTCTGGACAAAGATTTTGTGACTTAAAAATTAGGGTGGCCTGGTGCACTCAAGCAATGCATGGCAAGTACATGAAGTGAATTTCCCAGCATGAAAATGTGACAAAAGCACATTTGGGTCACTTTTTCTTGGCATATTAGTGCCACTTATCCTATGATTGCTTATGTGAGATTGGAAAAAAATATTGTGCCCTGTTTTGACTCTTACACATGATTTCTGATCCTTCAAGTATTGCTGGGTGAGAGCATGAATACCATCTCTGCCACACTCTCTGCCACACTATTTCAGTTCTTGACCCCTCTGCTGAGGCAGTGGGCAATGAAACAAGCTATGGTATCTATTGCAATGCAGACAAGCTTCTGCTAATAGCTGGCCTGAGGTCCATTACTGTTTCCCTTTCTCAGAGGCTCCTCAAGCAGCCAGAAGATGGTGATGACAGTGCAGCTAGAGTAGCAGGTTAAAAAGGCTGCAGCGTTGCACTCATTTGAATTCAGAAGCAGATGCTATAAATTATCTTGCAAATGGAACTGTAGGAATGATTTTCTGCCTCACCTCCATAATTTGTTGACACTTCATTTAGGTGCACATCTGTGGGTGAGGTGTCCTCACAGGAGGGAGAAGGTACTGAGCTCTCTGCCCACTTATTAGGTTGTACTGGAAGAGATGATTATGGGCTGGGTGCAGCTCCTCTAGCAGAGAAGAGCTGATGAAAACCTTTTTTCTGCTAGGGCAGGCTGTGTGCAAGGCTATATACTGACTCCTGTTCCTCAGTGCAGGGAGCATCTCTAGCAAGAGTTGGACTTGGAGAACCAATTCTGTATTCAGAACAGCCTGTGGGCTACATAAAGCAAATATTCAGATGGCCCCTATGCTTCTCTAACTTTTGCAGGGAAAGAAGGTAATGGAAGGGGATAATTTAGTACTGGGCAGATGAGAATTACAGTGTTATGTTGACCTGAAGCCAGCCAGCTAGCATGCTCTCCATGCTGGGCCAAGAGAGACTCCATTCCCTTTTCACAGGAAAGCCTTGCTCCGACTCCTCTCAGGCCTTTTCCAGCTGCTTCTTCTCCCCTTCTCCCCCTCTAGGGTCCTGTATGTTGAACTCTAATGTATGAACTCCCTGAGTTGGGTCCTAGAGGATGTGATATCTATATCCTGATAGGTGGATTTTGCGTGTCCCAAGAGTTTACAAGAGAAATCTGTGATAACTGACTGGGGCAGAACATGAAAATAGGATGGACAAGATGCTACATGAGTTTTGCTCTTATGGTTTCTAACTGCCATGCTGGTGGGGATGGCACAGGTGGATGAGTGGCACTTGACTAGGTGAGAAGAAAGAAGGGCTGGAGACCAGCCTGTAGCACTAAACAGGGAAAGCCTTGCAATGCAAAAATGTTTTCTATGGCCATTGGTCTCTGCCTGGTTTGTTTTCTGTAACTACTTTGACAGTTTCGGGCTGTGGTTGGCATCTGCTGCCAGCTCCTACCCCAGAGAAAAGAAAGGGTACTACTGTGCATGCCCTAACACCTCTGTATATTTTTCCCTTCAGGATCCAGAGGTGCTAAGATTGCTCATTTGAAGCACAGTTTTGTAATTGGTTCGCCTGCTGCTGATCCTGGCACTGGTACCTGAGAACACGTCTACTTGTTTTATGTAAATACTGGCACACTTCAGTGTCCACTTGCCTCCTTCCCATGCTTCCTTTCCCCAAAGTTAGTCAGGTGGAGGCAAAATCAGGAGGAATAACAACAGATAGACCTCTACAACAGAAATTTTTACCAGCTTGTCCTTTCAGGGTCTGGCCCTTAAAGTACAGGAGAGGGTGGTTGTTGCTGCCCTAAGTGACCATACTGCAGCTGATCAGTGTAGAGATATCTTCCTTCCAGGTGGTAGATGTTCTCCTGCTTCCTCTACGCACTACGCTATTATGGCTGAAAGATGCTGGGTTATGTTTTTTGTTTAGTTGGTGCTGTTCCTAGTTTTGGAAGAAAATGTCTTTGCTGAAACCATGATGGGCAGAGGAATGCCTGTCCCATTTCCATGACCATGGAGCTGTTGTGCTGCCTGTATTTAATCCATCTGTATGATTATGCTGGGTCTCAGCAGCTCAGCTGTGTCTGCTGAGTTCTTTAGCTGAACACTTGAAGACAACTACTCTGGAGATATTTGTATCATTAGACATTTAGATGGAGGTCAGGAGCTGGAAGTTCAACCACTTCTATCACAAAGTTCCAGTGCAACTTTAGGTCAAGTGTTTCAACCTCTTGCACCTCATCCTGGCCTCCAATCTGCAAATCACAAATACCTAAATCCTTCTTCATGTGTCTTTCAAGTTCTTTAGAGCAAAATTTTTTGGGGGTTGTTTTTCTGCAACACGCATAACAGTCTCCCTTTGAGCTTCTGAGCATCACCATACCATAGACAGAGAGTTACAGTTAGTATTAAACCTGATCATCTCCAGTAAGTGATGACGATCTATTAATGCTCTCTGCAAGAGGATGAAAGCTATGCTTGGAGTCCTGTTCCATTTCTTTTTATATCAGCATCTTCTGCAACTCTTAAGTTCCCCCTCCTGTTCCATATTCCCCTTTTCTCTTGAACTCTCCCATGCCATGCTGCTGTTGCAAATTCTGCAGTCAAGAAGGATTTTAACACTTAGGTTTCTGTTGACATCTTGGGCCATGTTCATACACTGTAGAAACATGGTGGAACAGCAAAAAAATCACAATGCACCTAAATCTTCATAGACTTTTGGCCTGTGACAGTCATCTACACTCTGTTATATGTGGAGACACCCATTTTCATGGCCTATGTAACATCTGAGCACTTATATCATCAAGCAGAATATTTGCAAATGCACCCATTTGAGAGAAGGGGTCTCTAATCATCTTTCATTTCACCAGTACCCCTAACAGGAAAAGACTTCTTTCTCCAGTGGATTGCTCCAGCAGAAGCACCATAGGCCCATTGCCATGGAAGCAAAATCTTTTTCTTCTCATATTTCAATAACATATTGAAGGTTTTTCAGGTGCTTTTCCCCTTTTTATTCTGCTTGGCCTTCCAGCATTTACTGTGCATCATACGGTGGAAGAGTAATGCTCTTACTCTTCAAAGCCCAAACAAAAAACAACCCACAAAATTGTTCTTCCATCTCCAACAACTGTCTTCGCTATCCTTCCCTCTTATTCCTTTTGTCTGTCATCTGATGGCTTAGGCTTTCTGTGGCAAACCTAACCCAGAAACAGCAATTTGCTCTGTATGATACAAAGTTCCTTTGCTTATATCCTCAAGGTGAGGGAGAAGTGCTGCTGTCATAGACCTGTTTTGCAGATGAAGTTTTTCCCTGTTACACAATGCAGTTGAATAGCTTTTGGGGTATTGGAGTTGAGGAGGCAGGAGGTGTAAGGATTTCCACTCATGGGAAGAAAGTGATGAAATATACTTTCACAGCAATGATTTCCATCTCAGCAGTTTCAATAACTTGGAGTCTCTGCTGTGAAACCTACAACCCCAGCCTCTTTGCTTCATCACATGGAGCTGGGTGCACCTGCTTATTAAAGTCTTACTTGTTGAATAGAATACATTAAATTAAGAAGAGATCTAGGAGCAGTTAAGCCCTGAGTTTTAGAGGTAGTCCTCACAATGTGGTACAGCTATCATTTCTTTGCAAAGTCTATTCCTCTAACAAGCCCTCCCGTTTCCTCTAAACAATGCATGTCCCACTGCAACAGGTAGGTCTTCCTCCCTTACAGTCCACAGGCAACTCCTGGCTTGTGAAAATCGTTGTGAAAAGCCTAGTGAAGGGTCTTTTGTCTGTGGTTATTATGATGCATACCCTGAACATTCATGGGCTGCACTTCAGAATGCATTATTAGGAGCACATCCCCCCACCCCAACACTCCTTCCCTCTGCTGTTTATTTGTCCCTCTACAAGCACAGCTTTGGGTACCTTTGCTCTTACCTGCCAAGATAACTACAAAGGACATAGTGTTCTTGGGTTTTGTTGCTTCTGAGTATGTGGGAATAACTGTCAGTCCTAGAGGGCAAACAGTGTTTTCTAGAAGATTAAAAAAAGAAAAAGGCAATTTATTTTAATACAGCAGGGGTTTGGACAGTACTGAAGGCTTCCTCTGATCCATCAAAAAAATAAGCTAGAACATCAAAAAGCACTAGAGAACACACAGGTTTACTGCGTTTACCTGCCAAGAATAAGAACAGGGGCTGGATTTCACAGCTGAGATACTGAGATGGGATGACAAAGAAGAAGGTAAACAACAACCAGTCTCAATGGGCATTGGGTCCCATGCAGAAAGAGAGAAAAATAAAAAGAGGGATTTCCTGTGATTCAAATTGTTCCTCTTTGTTAGTATGGGAAGACATGCCCTAAACCAGTCATCAGCCATCATCACTAACTCCCCATCAGCTGCAGCAATTGGTCCATTCTAGAAGAAGAGTCAGAGGGGAACATTACCAGAGCCTGATGTGTGCACTGCTGGAAGGCTTAAGATTGCAGTAGCACAGCATACACGTGTGACTGTCTCCCAGGGAGATTAGTTTCTGCTGTGTTCTTATCTGTGCTCTCAAACGGAATCAGGCTGAGCTAAGTCATTAGTTGGTTAGAAGACCCATAACTTGCGCTAGAAAAAGGTTTTGATGGATTCAGCGTTGGCGAAATTCCCACAGAGTCCGTGGAAAACATTGTTCGCAAGTCAAAGCTGTGCATTTGGTTGTGGGAGGTGTCCTCTTTCTGGGGAGTAGAACCACAACACTGAGTACTTGAAGTCATGGAAGGCTTTTCTCCCCAGGTCCAAATGACACAGTGAGGTGAAAGTTCTACACCACACTCTGAGTTCACAGCCTAATGACAGAATTTTCTACCACCAAGGAAAGTGCTTGAAACTAAACCATTATGTAATAGCACTACAAACTCATAATTACTTATTGTGTTTCCTTCCAGAGATGCAGGGCTGAACAGAGTGTCTCTTACTTTGTAGCAATTACTGATAACCAATGGTTTAGTTAAAGCTTAGTAAAGTTACTTTTGGTCAAAAGCTTTATTTTTCCAGCATGGACTAGAAATTAGTATTTTTGGCCACAGCCCAAAGAGGTGACATTTTGAAGTATGAATAAAACTAGCATAACAAGTTGCAATTGTGTGAGGACAACTAAGTTCTGCCTTTCCTGTAATTCCTTCTGTTTTCTGCTGTTTTTTTCTTATGATCTCGACCATCTCAGTTTGGTTAAACAGCCAAATAAAAGGCAAAAGCCATCTTTCTGCTATAGTTTTTATAGTGACTTGCACAACAGCAGCTGAGGAACATGGCTGGGGCTTGAAGTATGAGGCCCTATCAGCAGAGATGAGGCTACTGCTGCAATGAAACGAGCAGAGATAGAGTGCACAGAGCTGGAAGGGTGTTCCTGCGGGAAATGTAATCATCACACTGGTGCCAGTCACATCTAGTGGCACTGGGGCTTAAATCCCCATCATCAGGCTTATCAGAGAGTGATCAGTGCTGGCAGAAAAAGGGGAGCAGTTTAAGCAGATGGGATCTCTCTAATCTTCCTAGTAGTTGAGTTTGTGCGTTGGAGCCATGAGGGCAAATAATCTGGACATTTCAATCCCTTGTCTACACTTGGAGTGTATCCAAATGGATGTCAAGGTAAACAGTCACAAATCCTGGCTTGGACTGTCTCTCCTCGAGGTCTCCAGTTATGTCACCAGGCTGGGTGGTTGTGGGCTGTGGTTCTTGCCAAATGTACACAAGGCTTACTCTAAATGTGTTCTTCCAAACAGAGTAGCTTTACTGGCATGGTTTTTAGGAGCCAACACCCATGCTGAAATCTGAGGTGGATGAGGTTCCTCCATTCCCCTGCTCCAGTCTGCAGCCTCATCTTGTGGTGGAAAGGGACTCTGGGCTTGACAAAGAGCAGGTATTTGGGACGGCTGGGAGCTCGTGGGTGACAAACCTCTCCCAGGAGATTTTGTGTGTGCACACCCTTGCCCCCAGGAGAAGGTCTGTGCTCTTCAGACGGCAGCAACATGAGGCTGCAGGCCCTCCCCGTGGCCCTCTGCTGCACTGATGAGCTGTTAGGCTGTGCACCCAGGCTGTCTGCCTTGTAGGGTACAGCCTGCTTTCTGGGGAAAAGGGAAGCTGCCTGTATATGCAGTTTGATTGAGGCACAAGCAGTGGACGTGCCTCTGTCCGCCAAACTGGAGTCCCAGATAGAGGTGCATCCTCTAGCGACCCCACCTCAACTCAGCACTGCTGTTCACCCCAGAGCCTGTATCTGTCACACTTTTGTCTCAGAGTTTAAATGCTTCCTGCTTCCCTACCTGTCCAAAAGCTGCTTCCTATCCCCACTGCAGACCAGCCCCAGTCCACCTTGCTTCCGTACTCCTCTACCAGACCCCTCCTACCTCCTTCAGAGCTACCTACCTGATACACAAAATGTGCCACAACCCCCTCAATGCCTTTTTTTCAAGTGCAACTCTTTTTTCTTCATTCTTGTGACAATTTCTGCTGGTTAGTGGGGCTGCTCCAGCCACCTCTCACCTGCCCTCCCAAGGGAATGATGGACCCAGTGCATCCTGCAGATGTGGAAACAGCTGGATGCATGAAGCACTTGTCAAAAATCCTCCTCTAGATGAATCAAAGAGCTCAAAAAAAGGGGCACATTTAGAGAAGTCTTGACCTATAATAGTCCTATTCTGCTAGGGGTTCAGTAATTTCATCTTATTGTTATTTAAATCTATCCTGCATTTGTTTAAAAAAAATGAAGGGGCTTGGGTGGAGGAGACTGAACTAACTGGGCATTTGGCCCAAGTTTGTGAAAATAGCTTGGGATTTTGAAATAGTAGATTTTGGACACAGCTAAAGATATGATTTGAAGTGATTTTGGAGTAGGACTTAAAAGTACTGAAAAATAAAAATATTCTGTATAAAAAGGTGACCTTGCTGAAAACAAAGAAAATAGGAACATCTTTTCAGAGTGACTAAATAACTCTAAACTGTAAGAGAGGTTGATTCAGAAAGAATGAAAGGGGTCAGGCTGGATCTAGCATAAACCACTTCGCTCAAAATCTGCTTAAAAATATTATTTTGAGTTGAATGTTACTGAATAAATTATGTATAAAAATGCATAAACGTCTCCCCAGTTCTACTTTACACAACAGTGAGAATTGCTAGAGGTGGACTTGCACACTTTTGAATGGAGACAAACCTATTTTTGTACAGTACAGAAAGAAAGAGACAATCGTGGCATGGAAGAATGTACAGCCTCTAAAGAAAAGAACAGAGTGAAAAAAATACGAGGGGAAAGGCTATCAGCAAAAAGTCAGCAAAAATTAAGCCTTTGTAAAAGGTATTTGTTTTACAGTGATATGTTTTATTAATGACATTTTAAACACTGTTTGGCCTTGTTTAAACACCAGTTTTATACAGATTTAACTAAATCAGTTTACAAAACAATTTATTTAAGTCAGGCAATCTCTTAGAGCACAGACACCTGTATCATAACTGTTTATATTGGCTTAGCTTGTGCCAGCAAATCATCCTTCCTTCACTACCCGGCTTCTTCCCACAGCAATTGTTTGATTGCATTGCAGGTGGCTCTGCCTCCCTATCTCCCTCTGGAATTGACCTCATCCCCTTGCAGCAGAGGAGCAGTGAGCTAGAAGGACAGGCTGAATGCAGGCCTTTCTCCCTGGTGGGCTTTTCAGCAGGTGGATTCTGAGGAGGAAAAAGAAGCAGAGGCGAAAGCTAGAGGCATTGCATCTGCAATGCCTGCATCAACTCAGAGATGCAGCTTGCAGTCAGCTACAGTGGAATGCTGGCTCTCCCAACAGCCATTTTAGTTGCAGGAGCTCAGACCCAAGCAAAAAGGGTTTTTTTTCAGAAAGTGAGCAGTGTATGTGAAGATACCACTTCTTCATGTTTTGTCCCTATGCTGGCAAATTTCCACCTGTCCCAAAATGTTTTGTTTAAGTGTCTTTTTGCTCAGGCCACAGTGATGCAGTTGTTAAATCATTGCTTTTGACTCACAGTGAAGCAGTATTTCTCAGCAGCTTCAGCAGTGTGAGCCCCAGAATGGTGCAGAACAGTGAGTGCCCCTTTCAATCCAACCTCTGTTGGTCGACATCCCTGATGTGGCCAGTCCCTGCACATTAGCACATGGCATTTCAGCCTTGACCTATGGCTAATGCACTAGATGGATGAGAGACAGCAGCCAGCATTTTTGTTGGAGCCACGTGGTCCTCAGCACACATCCTGGAGGATCAGCTGCCTTAGACTCAGCTACATTAGTGGGTGCTGCGTGTATATGGGCATCTGCAGGAAAGATTGCTGCATGGTAAAAGGGGGAGTGGGCTAGTATGGACTGGAGCTTTTCTGCAGTACAACAAGCACACCCGTTACAAATCACTTATGAAAGGCTTCATTCCTGTGGAGTTACCCCTTACCAGAGTCTGGCAGCAGATTTGCAGCAGGACGCACCCGCAGCTCCTCTGCCCCTCTTCCAGCAGGACCCACCAGCAGCTCCTGCGCTCCCCCTTCCAGCAGAGCCCACCAGCAGCTCCTCTGCCCTCCTTCCAGCAGAGCCCACCAGCAGCCGCTCTGCCCTCCTTCAAGCAGAGACCCCCAGCAGCCTCTCTGTCTCTCTTCCAGCAGAGCCCCCCAGCAGCCTCTCTGTCCCTCTTCCAGCAGAGCCCCCCAGCAGCCTCTCTGTCTCTCTTCCAGCAGAGCCCCCCAGCAGCAACTCTCTCTTCCAGCAGAGCCCCCCCAGCAGCCTCGCTGTCTCTCTTCCAGCAGAGCCCCCCAGCAGCTGTCTCTCTTCCAGCAGAGCCCCCCAGCAGCTCTCTGTCCCTCTTCCAGCAGAGCCCCCCAGCAGCTCTCTGTCCCTCTTCCAGCAGAGCCCCCCAGCAGCCTCTCTGCCCCAGGGTGAACCAGGACACGCTTGGTGTCGCGATGAGCCGGGGCGAACCCCTCCAGGCTCCCAGCGCCGGGACCGGGGCTGTGCCGGGAGGCCGCCGGGCGCCACCGTGCGGGCGGCAGCGGGGCCGGTGCTGCCTCCCGGGGCTGCTCGCACCCCTCCGTGCCCCCTCCGGGGCTGTGCCTGCGGGGATCCGCTCCTACCCGGCCCTGTGCTGCCCTCCCTTGCCTGGCTGCAACAGCTGACAGCCCTTTATTAATTTTTGCTTCGCGCTTCCTCTCGCTTTTGCCGCTGCAGCCGTCTAAGATGCTCACTCTCACTAGGGCATCTTTCCCAATCTGGTACATATCAAGCTAAATGAGGCGTAATTAGGAATAATTATGACATGACATGGTCTAGAATGAGAAGCAGATGGGGCTTCCCTCAGGACGCTCCAAGTTGGATTTCAGGGAGGAGGGGATGGGGACAGAGGGGAGACGTGGCATTCTGTCATGGTTTCCTGTCTTTTTGGTCACCTCTGCTGGCAGGGGTAGAGATAACATCCTGGTCAGCGATGCGCTGCAGTGTGAACAGTATATGAAGTCTGTGCTCTGTGACACCAATCTTGGTCACTGTGGCTGTTTTGCAAATCTCTCCTTGTGTGTCAGAAAAACAAAGCAGCACCTGTGTTTGTTTGTGTGTGCTGTATCCCTCTAATCCTTCCTTCAGTGCAATTTTGATCCTAATTTTATGGTAATGTATGGAATTTTTCTCTAGGAAGGAAGTGGAAGAGGGAAAAGTGAGGAGTATTGACTTTTTGTAGAGGCAGAGGACTGGTGCTGAACTGCTGAGGTCAGGAAGACATTTTCACAGGTCTTCTACTCCCCTTTTAAAGGACACTCAGCTTCTTTGTGTTGTGTGGTGGCCTGCACATGGCAGAGATGCTGGAGAGGTGCTGGGCACCACTAAGAAGAAGGATATTCAAAGGAAATTTCAGCCTTTGGCTCTTTTGGGAAGATGCTTCTTGGAAAGGGAGTAAGAGAGAAGCCTTTGCTTGTGATGTTTCTGGCATATTTGTTTGCCTTTGTCCCTGTACTAGGACAGGAGGGAACATAGGTTTTAACTGGAGATGTGTGGCACAGTGGATCCACATGTCTGTGTTGTGGAAGATGCACAGAGAAGATAAGAGTGTGGGTTATCATGTGAGCATCTGTTTCTCCTAAAAAAATTATGTCATCCACAAGAAAATCCAGGACTATGGCAACCTGTAATCACTGTTTTTTTCCCACTGTTGTATCATGAGATATCCCATCTGCTTCTGTTCAGCTAGTGTTGCTTGTGACATCTCCAGTACCCTACATGGTTGAATTCAGCCTGCTTACCACTACTCTCACCATCTTGCTGTAGATTAGCCAGCATCAAGTCTTTTTGGTTATTTTAAGGCTTCTGTCATGTCTCATACGTAAATGAGCTGCCCAGTTCAACATTGAACTTGCAGAATAATTCCTCCAAAGGAGCTGCCACTGTGCTGTGATAGACCTGGCTGTAGACTTTTCATTTGCTGGGATTTAGAAGCTCTGGCTTTGCCAAAGTCAATGGCTTCTTGACATTTTTCCTGGTGAGTGGGGATGAAAAGCAGTATTTTGGTTGATTTTTTTTTTTTTTTTGGGCAGGGTATTTTCATAATGAAACTGCAAAATCACTTCTGGAAGATCAGTCTTGTCGTCTCAGAGTTCTATAAAAGTGCCATGCTGTTAACATCTTTTCATGCCAGAACAGTTGAAATATCTATTATTCTTATTTCATTTTCAAAATGACTAAAAGGATGATTTTTCTTAGTATGTCTTGAAAACCCTTTTCTAGAATAGCTGCTCCTGATTCTTTTATAGCTGAGTATTTTAACAAACTGATAGAAAGGGAGGTTGGGTTCATCTTGTTCAACTTTACTCATAGAAAAGTCAAGCATTTTAGCACAGCTTGTTGTTTGGGATCCTTTCATGGTCAGGGAGAGAAACATAAATCAACAGCATGCTCCAGTGAGGTCATGCTGTAACTTGAACAAGACGAGATATACCTCCATCTCACAGAACACTGAGTGAGTAGTACTGCCCACTTCTCGGTTATATTGTGATCAGACCCATGAATCGCTCTCTGGTTGTTTCTGTTTCTCCCCTTTTGCTATTGAAACAAACAATTAGTTTTGCCCAGATGCCTAACTGTTAGCTAAAATCAGTATGATAAATGTTGCCCCACAGGTCAGTTCAAATTCAAAAATGGGAACTAGATATTAATTTCATTTGGACATTTTTGAAAATATCTTCATAAGTAAATGCAATTATCAGTACCCCACATACCCCTTGAGTACGCATAACTGAAGCTTGGCTACTTTGGGAGATACTGCTCAGCTTCTCGAAGAGATATTGCTCATGAACATAATGTTGTTGTTTGCTTATACACTGTGACACATGCTGTATTCACACCCACTGATTGTGCCCCCCTTGGGCATCCTAGATAGCACTTTTTCTCTGATGGCATCTTTCATCATGTCCAGTTTTAAGAACTATCTTCATCAGCAAGACAAACTGGGGAATATTTTATGCTAGGATCATTCTAAGAATAGAAATCTTCTGGGTATCTGTGCAAGATGCCTCCTGGGTTTATTGCCTGCTGGGCTCTTGGATCCTTTCTTAAAAGTATAGGTAGGCACTCTCTTTGAAGTAGATCAAGCTGAAAGGCTCCTCTGTGCTGGCTGCTTCATGTAGCCCCACAGGTTACAGACTTGTAGCGATATATGCACCTTGAGCTTGCCCAATGCTGGGTCCTGGCAAGCTTTCCAGCTGAGTTTACTGCAGTTTGTAGTAACTGAGACAAAGTGGTGACAGTCCGTGTGAACGGTGTTTATGAAATAAAATTAATCTTACCTTCCATGGATTGCTGGGCACCTAAGAGTCAGCATCTGTAACTTAGATACCAAATCAGATTTTGAAAAGATATGTGTGCCTAAGGTCAGTTTCTTATGAGATCTATAGATGTCCCCAGGTAAGTTAGTCAAAAAGTGCTGATAAGGAGACATCTACCTTTCTTAGGAACCCCTTCTAAAAAAATATACTAAAAAAATGCTCTCTTCTCTACCATTCCAGCTCAATTTGAAAAACCCAGCTTGGCATAAGCAAGAATCTATTTCTGGTTCTCTTTGCCCTGGCTGGTGGTTGCTTCTAATATGAAAAGCAGCTCAGTCCAGATAAGAATTATTGTCTCTACTGTTGTCTGAGTTTATGCACTGCAGACTGACTCTGATGAACAATAGATAATGCAAACTATCTCTCCTTTCTCTGTGTCTTCCCGACATTTTGGCACTACCTGCTGATACAGGGTTGTGACCCTGCCTGGAAAAGTTGGAAGGAAGCACAACATTAACTGTTCATTAATTAGATATTGTAGTGGCTCCTGGTTACTGACCATTTCCCAGAATGGTTTCGTTCTATCTTCATCATCTTCAGCTGTAGCAGCTGTTAGGATGTGCACCAGTAAGGATGTTTGCCATTCAGCATATGGCTGAGTTTCACCTTGAGACCTCAGTTCTGTCAGCACTTTAAAGATTAAGTGCCTCCTCTCTAAGTAAGTGTCAGAATCACCACAAAAATCACTGAGAGGTAAGAGACATAATCCCTTAGGAGCATCTCCATTGATCCTCTCATGGTTTCCAAGCAGTATGTAGTCCTAAATGTACAACTGTCCATTTCTCCAGATTAGCCGATTTAGTTACACATCCCTTGGGCTTGTCAGGGGAAAAATTTCTCTCCAGTGGAACAAGGCATGTTATGTGGTTTGGTTATTGCTGCTGGCATCCAGCATGGGGTCTAAAAGCTGCTGTGCTGGAGAAAGATCTTTCTTTATATCTTCACCTAGATTTAGAGGGTTTAGGATCACATTCTTCCCATAGCCAGCTGGTAAATGGGTGCACCTATGTGCAGCACCACTGAGAATTAAGATAAATGCTCTGAATATGGTATGAAGGATGGTCTCCCAAGGAAACATTCTTTTATTACCTTTCTTTTCTTTTTTTCCTTCTTCTCTTCATGCTTCCAAAAGTGTGTGTTGTTTCCTGATATATTCAATCTGTGACAATGCAAGGTGGTTTGTAGTCCTGCATGTGAAGACGTAGAGACAGCCGTCACACTACTGGGACCTCCTTCACGAGCATTTTCACCAGATATTTTTTTGTCTTGCTAGTGATGATGATGATGATTATTAATACTACTACTATTGCTGCTTCGTAGGAAGAAATGCAGTGAATGAGGAGACTTGACTGACACTTTGCAGTTAGGTGCTCTGGTATGAATTGAGTAGAGTTCAGTCATTTCTCACACATGCCTAGAGCCCTCTGGTGGTCACTGCAGGTTTTTAATTTCGATTTTTTTTTTGAGTTTTATCCAAATGTATTTGTAAGACTTCTTTTGTCTACGTGTGTGTTTTTAAGGGGAAATTTTGCAGATGCTGGTGTAACATTTTATTTATTATTTTCCCACACAGGTCTGTCTATTAAAAATGGCATTGTTCTGTTGCTCAGCAGTGTTTGTTTGGAAAACTGGCTTGGCCTGAGAAGTGCCATATTTACTCTGCAGGCAACAGAAGCTGTTGCTGTGCAGCTAAAGAAAATTCAAGGAATGTTTTGGAGTTGGAAGTAATTTTAAATTAGCATGTACTGAAATTTTATTTCACCATAACATTCGGTTTTAAACCTCTAGCTCAAAAGCAGGTGTTTAACCAGTCTTTGAGGGTGGCTGACTGTGGGGGAGAACAGGGAAAATGGTGGAAGGAGTGGAGAGAAAGAGCTTGTGAAGAGTCAAAATAGAGTGCTGTTTTCTAGATGTCAACCTTCCTTCAGCCTGCTCTTCTTAAGCACTTGAGCTTAAGCAGCACCACTGGTTGGCTGGTTGCCCCAGACTCTTAAAAATGTAAGATTGGCCATGCTTGGTTAGACCAGAGGGATACCTCTTCTGGTGTCATGACTCCAAGAGACATTGTATTTAGAAGGTGGTTCTCCCCAGTTAAATTCATGCCTTGCACTTAAGGTGTGCTGATCCCTGTAATATCAAGCTGTGGAGCAGCCCCGGGTCTGGAAATGAAACTAAACCTTCCTCTTTGTGCTGTTGTCGGACTTTAATCCTCCCATAGTTTACAGCACACAATGGAGGTAATCTCTGCAGATCTATCTAGAGAGCAGGAGCTGCTCTCCTTTAAGAAATCACAGGACACAGTCCATTATGACATAAATACTCTTCTTGAGATGTCTGTCACGCATGGTGCCTCACATGTGTGCTCCTGGGACATACCAGCAGAGACCAATACAGGACCTCTGGAAGAAACTGCCTTGTTCTTAATGAGTGTGGTTGTGATCTGTGTGCTGGGCCAGCCAGTGAAAGGTTGCTAACAGTGAAAATCCAGCAGGGAACAATGAGTTGTTTCGGTTTTTGCCAGCTGAGGAAGGAGGCAGCTGTCCCTTGGGAAGAAGAAGCAAGGGCCAGTTTGGAAGGAAAGGAACAGACTAATGTGTAACAGGAAAAGAGTAAATACTGCTTGACAGAGCACATGTGATCTTTCTGGTATTCAACATGCAGTAAGCTCTTGTGTGTGTGTTTATGAGCACATACATCCATGAGAACTTAAAAACCTATTCCCAAAAGGCTCAGATAAACCTAGGTCTTTTAGCCTTTAGGGGCAAGGCAGCCATGCAGTCCCTTTGGGGTGCTGGCAGTGAGCTTATTTCTTGGTGGTTGCAGGACAGATTATGAATGATGTGATGTGCCCAAGGTCAGCCAAGGAGCAGTCAGAGGAGAGAATGACTGCAGAGCTGGGGCCAAACTGATGCTGCTGCTCACGCCATCGTGCTGAGAAGTGTAGCAGATCTGGATCACCTGCTTTCTGGGTAGGCACGACCACAATCTAATTACTAAAATGCTGCCTATTTGCACTTAAGTGATTTGAAGAATTATTGCGGTCACTTATGAAATATTGCACTGGCAGCTCTAGGCAACTGAAGAAGAAGCTGGGGCAGGTAGGCAGTTTGTATAAATTTTCTCATGGTATAGATTGAGTCTTTATCTTGTTCTTCAGCTGAGTGGAAGCTGTAGGGGTCAGGAGGAGGCCTGGCAGCCAGGTTGTTCTCAGACCACTGCCCTGATTGTACTCTAAGTAATCTCTCAGCCACAATTCCCTCTTGCATTGAATAATAAGAATAGCCATTACCCAGGCTTCCAGGCTGCTGAGAAAATGGAACAGTTAATCAATTTGAACATGGTATGATACCGCAAGCCAAGCAGATCTGGTCCTGATCTACCTTTGATGAAGAGATCTCGGTGATACAGTATATGACATTAGGATTCTGTCTGTGACATAGTGCAGAGGTGATGGACTTGATGTCCCTGTTGTAGTTCAATAATTTGTATCAAGCAAGAGAGTCTTAGTTCCCTTCCTGTCATGGGCTTATTATAATTTTTACAATGATACGGCTTGGTCTGAACCAATGACTTTGCTTTTCCTTAGCTTCCTAAGCCAGCCCCTGATACATCCTAGAAAAAAAAGATTCTTTCTTTTCTAATCTCAGAGAGCATAAAAATCAAATCCTTATGGAACAAAGAACCTTAAAGTGCTATAGAGCAGTAGGAAGTCAAGTCACTGGACAGCATGAGTGCTTTGAAAACCTGGATTAAATTTCCATCTCATTGAACAGCCCTCCTGAAGAGAAGAGTTATCACCTTTCACTCAGAGGTGGAAACTTGTCCTGAGTGCGTGCATGCATGTGTGAGGGAAGCAGGCAAGGACAGGGAGGAACAAGGCTGATGTAGCACCATAGATTCCTACCAGGACAGGGAAGAGCAGCCAGCTGTTGTCTGAGAGAATAGAACAGAGAATGGACAGCTGCGTGAGCTAGTTACCTTCTAGTAGACTAGGACAGACCTGCATCTCATAAGCCACCACATACCATCTCAACTGCTGCAAATTGCTTAACCATGGCGTGTCCTGAGTTGGAAGGACCCCTCACAAAAAATACAGTTACTGGGGTGAAACTGAACCCTACTTTAGCTTAAATAATGAATATTCCATTTGTTTTTGGAACAGTAATAACTCCTTGTGTCAGAGTGGGGCTGCCAAAGGGGCCAAGTGCCAGGCTAGCAAGGGCTGTGGTGGGGCGAGCAAGGGCTCAGCTCGCAAAGGGGCTCTGACCAGGCTACCAAATGGCTTGGTGGGCCTAGCAGCTTCTCAAGGGAAGGCTGGGCTGGCAGTTCCTCCTGGCTGGGAAACACTCACATCCAGGATCCTCAGGATCTGGGCACCACCACCTACCAAGTGGCCATCCCCAAAATCCACTGGCCCACTTCCACGCCGGCTTCTGTTCCAAACATGGAAAAATCTGGAGTTACGAAGTTCCTTGGGGCTGGCAGGCAGTTCTGGATCTCCCCCTCCCAAGCAGGAATTACCTGTGGGAAGAGTGGCCTGGTAGCATTTTGAGGGGAAGGGGCTCACCCCTGTGTCTTGCTGGGATTCATTAGCACTGGAATTGGGCCATGCTAGGATAAAACGGGTTGTAAACACTGCTTTAATGTCTGAGCTAGGCAGTGATAAGCAGTGGCAGCGGATCCCAATTCCAGGAATCCCCAGGACAGCACACATCCTGCTTTTTGGTAGCGTTCTTATAGGGATGCACTGCTGTAAGCTTGGCATGGGCATGGATACTGCAAAGCTGGAAGAGATAACTGGAAGAGAAAACCAGGCTGGTAATGTTTTCAGGGCTTAATTATGGCTGCTGAGGTGATTTTGACAGCCGGGAAGGATAAATTACAGAATAAAAGATGCTCCGTGAGGTTTAAACCACACAGGAAATGGTCACACAGGCAAAGAGGCACAGAATGCATTCCTGACAGAGGAAAAGCAGGAGACGTCAGCTGGAACTGAGTTGATTTTCATCAGAATGCCACTTTCTCACATCACATTTGCTGTTTGGATCCCATGGGTGTCAATAACCCCTTCATAGAATAAGTTTATCCCGCTAATTCTTGAATCCTGCCTGGAAAACTGAAAAGCAGTGAGGGAGGGGGTTTTGCCTGGTCCATGTGGCCTGTGGCCAATCCCAATTTCACTCCCAGATCCAGTGTTTGTCAAGGATTTAACTCCTATCAAAACACGGTGCCAGATATTTTTATTTATTTTATTATATTTTTATTTAATCTTTATGCCGGATATTTTGAGGAGCATCAGGGATGAAACTGAACTCTTACGAAGTGCTTTTGGCTCCAGGCAAGTTGGGACCATCCCAAAAATCCAGCGCAGCCTGCCAGATCAGAAAAAAATGCCTGGCCTGAAGACACCAGGAGGGGCAACTTGGAAAAACCCACCGTGGGAGTGATAATTTGAGTAGGACACAACGCGCTTCTCCCCTGGATGGATGTCACTGTCAACAGGGCCTGCAAAATGCCAGGGTTGGTTTCCAAGTGGAAAGGATTAAGGATTAATTTTGCCTCTTGTTATGGCAACCTTTCCTTCAAATAAGATACCACCCAACACCACAAATGGTGCCTCACGCTTCCCTCCACGCCCACCTTGTCCTGTCCGTCCCACATCCCATGACACAGGCACACGTGGAGGGTGGGAAGGGCAGGAGGTGCGAGAGCGCACATGAGGGACCCCCTCCACCCCAAATTCCCTCAGGTACCAGGGCAGCCCCACACAGGTGGGTGGATCCCCCCACACCCTCGGGAAAGAGCCCCCCTCATCCCAAACCCAACCCCATGCAACCCCTGGGAGCTGAGCAGCAGCGATTCCCTCAGGAAAGAGCCCCCGCTGTGTTCAGTGTTGGGCCCCTCACTCCAAGAAGGACATTGAGGGGCTGGAGCATGTCTGGAGAAGAGAATGGAGCTGGGGAAGGGGCTGGAACTCCGGGGTTGTGGGAGAAGCTTTGGGACCTGGGGCTGTTTAGCCTGGAGGAAGGGTGGCTGAGGGGAGACCTCATCGCTCTCTGCAGCTCCCGGAAAGGAGGTCCTGATGAGGGGGGTGCTGGTCTCTTCTCCCAAGTAAGAAGGGACAGGATGAGAGGAAATGGCCTCAAGTTGTGCGAGGGGAGGATTAGGTTGGATATGGGGAACAATTTCTTTATTGAAGGAAGGAAGAAGCACGGGCAGAGGCTGCCAAGGGAGGTGCTGGAGTCCCCATCCCCAGAGGTGTTCAGACAGCTTGTAGATCATGGGATCATGGCATCGTTAAGGTTGGAAAGGACTTCTAAGACCATCCAGTCCAACCCTCGACATAACACCACTGTGCCACAAAGAGGTGGAGCTTCAGGATGTGGTTTAGTCGTCACGGTGGGTGGGGCCAATGGTTGTACAAGATGAGCTTAGAGGTCTTCAATGATTCCATGATTCTATGATTCCATGACCTCTTTCCCTGCAGGCACCTCCAGCGCTTCTGCCTGGCTCAGAGGCCCCAGAAGCACAGCGCTTGCAGAATGCGCCTCGCTCTTGGCTGCTGCCTTGGACGGCTCATGATGAGGATGGTCTGTGTAGCCAGGGAACAGACTGCAATGTCGCTGTCTTCTCTCAAGGGCTCAAGAGCTGTGGTGGAAACAAACAGAGCTAAGATGAAGCCCCATGTCTACAGAGACCCTCGAGCATCCCCTCCCAACCCCACCAGCCCCAGCCAGGAGAGAGCTGCTGTGCAGGAATGCCCCAGCTGCCCCAGACATGTTTCCTGGAGCAGGACCAGGCAAGGCAGCACCCTGCTCAGTCACTATCTCCTCTCCTACCAGCCCTGCTTAACCCAACCCTGTCCCTCCTCACCAAAGGAGATCATTGACATCTTCTCTGGGCTTTGGTCCTTCAGGTGTCGCACAGCAAGCCCTAGGGACAGACCTCCATCAGATCCCCTTGATCCCCAGTGCCGTGGTGGGAAGTGGGGCCAGGATGTCCCAACAGAGGGACCTGGGGATGGTAGCTTACCGATGAACCTCACGGCTGCCAACCGTAAGTCTTTCTGAGCATTCTTCAGGTACAGCACGCTCAGACTGAAGTATTCCTCAGCCATGCTCCTGCACTGTGCCAGCTGGAGACAGCAGAAGGGTATGGCCATGGAATCCTGGAATGGCTTGGGCTGGAAGGGACCTCAAATCCCATCCAGTTCCACACCCCTGCCATGGGCACAGACACCTCCCACTGGATTGGGGGCTGTGGACTCCAGGCTGGAGCAAGGCAGGCGAGACCCACACCCCAGACATATGGGGCAGCTCTCGTCCAAGCCTTAGGGGATGTCCTCACCAAGCATTCCACAATACTCCACAACTGCTGCCTCTCAACAAGATGTTTGAGCTGCACCCATCTGAGGAACTCTGCTGCAGCAAGGAGTGCTTCCTCGGATGCCTATGGAGCAGTAGAAGCTGGGAGATGGCACCACAACCCGTGTCCCCTTCCTCCTGGCTTTGTTCTGGTGGCCTTAGGAAGCTGGGACATGCCCTGGCCCAAATGTTTTGGAGTCTCTTCTCTCCATACCCTCTCTGTTTGGTCATTCAAATGAAAGAAGAGCGGGAGCAGGGCCATTCACACATAGTTCTTCATCTGCTTCTTGTTCCTGCACGCTCCATTATTCACCTGGTCTCTGAAGAGGTTGATGGAGGCCTTTCTCACCTTGCTGGACTCCTGGTAAGGAGGAGGACAGCAGGACTTCAGCACCAGTATCTCTCTGCTCACGGTGAAGCACGGAATGATAGCATGTCCTCAGCTGGAAGGGACCCACAGGGGTCATGGAGCCCAACTCCTCTCCCTGCACAGGACAACCCCAAAATCATAAAATCATAGAATTATTTGGGCTGGTGGGGAACTCAAAGCCCATCCAGTTCCAACCGCCTGCTACAGGCAGAGACACCTCCAACTAGATCAGGTTGCTCAAAGCCAACATGACCTTGAACCCCTCCATGGATGGGGCAGCCATGACTGCTCTGGGCAACCTGTGCCAGGGCCACCCCACGCTCACAGGAATATGTTTGTTCCTAAGATCTCATCTCAATCTCCCACAGGAGCCTGGAGGAGGAAGGGCAGTAGAAGCTCCTGCCTCGGTTGTGTCTGGCAGCTTTGAGCTGCAGGACCTGGCCCCATCCTCATCCTTACATGATTAAAGACAGGCAGGAGCTTCTCTGTCAGCTTCACAGCAAAAGGGCTGGCCTCCTCCTTCTTCAGGTGACGCATCACGCTTAAAATGGCCAGCAGGGCTTTAAACGCGATGTCGCCATTGCCGTCATTCATGACTTCCATCAGGTATGGGAGGAAGCCCAGCATTTTTCGTGCCTGTATGTAAAAGCGAATTTCCTTGTAGTGAAAAGGTCACAGAATCATGGAACATTTGGGTTTGAAAGGACATTTACAGGTCATCCAGTCCAAGCCTCTGCAGAAGCAGGGATGTCTTTAAATCAGATCCAGTTGCTCCAAGCCCCATCCAACCTCGCCTTGAACATCTCCAGGGATGGGGCAGACATGACTGCTCTGGCAAACCTGGGCCAGGGCCTCCCCACCCTCACAAGAAAACATTTTTTTCAAAGATCTTCTCTCAATCATCCCTCTTTCAGCTTGAAAACCCGTTCCCCCTCATCATCTCCCTGCGCTCCTTCATCAGGAGCTCCTCCCCAGCTTTCCTGGAGCCCATTTCAGGACTGGAAGCTGCTCTAAGTTCTCCCTGGAGCTTTCTCTTCTCCAGGCCAAACAACGCAAACTCTCTCAGCCAGTCTTCATGTGGGAGGTGCTCCAGACCTCAGACCATCTCCATGTCTTCTTCTGGCCTTGTTCCAAAACTCAATGTCCTTCGTGTGCTGAGATCTCCAGAACTGGACCCAGGACTCCAGCTGGGCTCTCACCAGAGCATAGCAGATGGCAGAATCCCCTCCCTCACCCTGCTGGTCCCACTACTTTGGATGCAGCGAATGACACAGTTTGACTTTCTGGGCTGTGAGTACATATTGGTGGCTCACATGGATCTTCTCATCCCCCAGCACCCCAAGTCCTTCTCCTCAGCGCTGCTCCCAATTCATTCTGCACTCACCTGTGTTAGTGCCTGGGATACCTCACCCACCAAACAGTCCACCCATCACACCCCTATCTTGCTGTCTCCAGTTCAGAGAGAAGGACGTGCTGAGGGACTGTCTCCAAGGCTTTACACAAGTCCAGGTAGATGACATCCATTGCATTTCCCATATGCACTGATACGGCCACTCCATCATAAAAGGCCACTGAGTTAGTCAGGCAGGACTTGCCCTTAGTGAAGCCATGTTGGCTGCCTCTAATCATCTCCGTGTGCTTTAGCAAAGC
The DNA here is from genome assembly GCF_032191515.1 of Phaenicophaeus curvirostris. Taxonomy (NCBI): domain Eukaryota; kingdom Metazoa; phylum Chordata; class Aves; order Cuculiformes; family Cuculidae; genus Phaenicophaeus; species Phaenicophaeus curvirostris. The sequence continues at coordinate 40,556,362 of NC_091392.1, read as the reverse complement.
TTTTGGTGGACCAGTTCCATGACCTTCCCAGGCACTGTGGTCAGACTGACAGGTCCATACCTGGAAATTCCCCAGGCATCTCACCTGCCCCATCAGGGCAAAGAGAGTGTTTGGAGTTTCACTCCACCACTCAAATCCCACTGCCCACACTGCCCCAGCCACTGCTTGCCAGTGTGGGTCCCCTTGCTGATGCCATGCTCACCATCTCGCCTGTCTCTGACAGTGTCAGAAGGGCCCTGAGCACCAGCGAGAGCATCACTGGCCTCGAGTGCCTCAGAATCCTCCAGGTATTGTATTTTGCCACAATATCCTCATTTTCCCAGTCCTTGCAGGCCATCATCTGGAAGAAAGGCAGCAGTGAGTGACCTGGCACCATGAAGATCCTGGTTCCTCCAGAAGCTGGGGGCAAGGGCACTTGGGTTTTTCCTGATAACTCACAGCCAGGAGAAGGATGCAGGAGTCCTCAGGGAGAATATCACAGCTCTCCTCCTGTTTGTCCTGCAGGACCAGGGACAGCCCCTTCAAAAGCTTCTCCAGTGTCTGGGGCAGGGAGAACATGAGGTTCCAGAGTGGCAGGGCAGAGCTGAAAGGCAGAGCAGTCCATCAGCAGGGCAGCCTCGGCCACCACAGCCCGGCCTGGGGCAGCCCTGCAGGACATGGACCTTGTCCTTGGCTGGGCTGGCCTGGGCAGCAGGAGATGAGCGAGGAGGTATTTGTTGTTGGGCTGGGAGAAGGGTGCTGAATGTCCTGAGTGGGAAGGGGCCTAAAAGGACCATCGAGTCCAACTCTTGTTCCTGCACAGGACAGCACCACCGTTCACACCGTGGGGCTGAGGATGTTGGCCAAAGGCTTCTTGCATATTATCAGGCTTGGTGCCTTTACTGCTGGGGAGCTGTTCCAGTGCTCCATTGCTCTCGGGGGGAAGAATTTTTTTCCAATATCCAAGCTAATCCTCTCCTGGCATCTTCCTGCCATCCCCTCACATCCTGAGGGAAGAGCTCAGTGCAGAGCACGATGAGGTCTCCCCTCAGTCTCCCCTTCTCCAGGCTGAACAGACCAAGGGACTTCAGCCTCTCCTCTTATTGCTTCCCCTCTAAATCCATCATCAGCTTGGGAGCCCTCAACTCGCAGCTGGCTTTTCTAGCTTTGTCTTCTGCGGGGCTTTTGTGGGGCTGGATAGCATGCTGGGAAGGAGGGCCCTGCTCCCCAGGGCTCTCCTGCAGTTTTAGAGTCACAGAATGATGGAATAGTTTGGGCTTCAAGGGGATTAAGCCCATCCAGTTCCAACACATTCCATGTGCAGAGACACCTCCCACTGGATCAGGGTGCTCCAAGGCCCACTTATCCTGGCCTCCAAGGATGGGGCAGCCACGGCTTGTCTGGGCTACCTGAGCCATTATCTGCCCACCCTCATAGGAAAAATTTCATCCTGAAATCTAATCTTAATCTCCCCTCTTTCAGCTCAAAACTATTCCCCTCATCACCTCCCTCCAATCCCCGGTGAAGAGCCTTTCCCCAGATTTCCTGGAGCCATTTTCAGGAGGGGAAGGTGCTCTAAGTTCTCCCTGGAGCCTCCTCTCCTCCAGGCTGAACAACTCCAACTCTCTCCGCCTATCCATGTACGGGAGGTGCTCCAGCCTTTGGATCATCCTTGTGGCCTACTCTGGACATTCTTGGCTTTGTGTTCCAGAGAGTTTCTGAGTCCCTCTCCCTGAAGGGATCAGCCCTCAAGGCAGTTGGAGCTCATACCTGTCATTTGGTGGAAATGTCTTCAACAATGTCATGGCCACTTCCCTGGGGTTGTGTTTGGTCATCAGGAAAAGAAGTGAATCTGCAATACTCCAGGCATCCAAAGAATTAAAGCGTTCCATATTATTATAGATGCAGATCATGATCTGGGGTACCTGGAAGGAACCCAAGTGAGGTTGGTTCTGCCCCTAGAGCCTCGGCTGCCCTTTCCATCCCTCTCTGCTGGATTCAGGAGGCTTCAGGTACCTGAGACCCCTGAATTTGGGAGGGATGGAGTGAGGAACAGGGTCTGGCAGGGCTCAAGGGCAGGGCAACCTTGCTGTGGGCCACCTACCTCCACCAGCCAGAAGGCAGGGGCTTTCAGGATTGCCATCCGCATGAGTTGTATTGCCTCCCTCTGAGAGGGGCTTGAGTCTGTCATCGCCTCAATGGCCATGAGGACTACATCTGTCTTCTCTGCTGGCAGGAGATACCGTGCAAGTACCTGTTGGGGAAGGAAGGGAGGGTAGAGATGTCCCAATGGGAGCCATGGTCGTGCTGCATGGCTGGGCAGCACAAGCAGCTCTGGAGAGAGACACCCGTCAGTGCCCGCAGCGGAGCCAGCATCAGGGGCTGCAGTCACTGCCCAGCGGAGGAGAAGAGGGGCCCACAGGGAGGGAAGAAGGTTGGCCTCATGGGCACCGTGTGCTGGCCCTCAATTGAGCCAGGGCTGTCTGGTGGCCTGGTGGCTGAAGCTGCTGCAGGGACACTGGAGTGCAGCTCTCACATCATCCCTGCTCTGGGACAGCAAGAACCCTCTAAGCAGGGCAGTGAGGCAATGCCAGCCCAATGATCCACAGAATCCTGGAATGGTTTGTGTTGGAAGGGATCTCAAACCCATCCATTTTGAATCCACCCACTGATTCATTTTTGACACCTCCCGCTTGAATCCCACCTTCCCTACTGTCCTGGCCCCTTGCTGCCAATAGGTCTCCCCTTCCCAACACCTTGCTCACCATCTCGGCTCTCTCCGACAGCCTCAGAAGGGCCCTGAGCACCAGCAAAAGCGTCACCAGGTTCGAGTGCCTCAGAGTCTTCCAGATATTATATTTTGCTCCAAAATCCTAATTTTTCCAATCCTTGCAGGCCAGCTTCTGGGAGAAAGGCAGCAGTGAGTGACCTGGCACTGTGAAGCTCCTGGTTCCACCAGAAGCTGGGGACAAGGACATTGGGACTTCCTTGATAACTCACAGCCAAGAGAAGGATACAGGAGTCCTCAGGGAGAACGTCGAAGTCCTTCTCCTCTTTGTCTTGCAAGACCAGGAACATCTCCTTCAAAAGCTTCTCCAGTGTCTGGGGCATGGGGAACATCATCTCCCAGAGTGGCAGGGCAGAGCTGCAAGGCAGAGCTCTCGTCAGCAGGGCGGCCTCGGCCACTGCAACCCTGCCTGGGGCAGCCCTGCAGGGCATAGACCTTGCCCTTAGCTGGGCTGGCTTGACGCTTGACTCTGGCTTCTAGAGAGTCTCTGGGTCCCTCTCCCCACAGGGATTAACCCTTAAGGCTGATGGAGCTTGTACCTGTCATTTGGTGGAAACATCCTCCACAACATTGTGGCAACTTCACTGGGGTAGTTCTTGGTCATCAGGAAAAGAACTGACTCCATGATCTCCTGGGCTGACTCAGAGATGAGCTGTGTGATACTTCCATGGATGCAGGTCATGATCTTGGGTACCTGAAGGAGACCCAAGTGAAGATGGTTCTGCCCCTAGAGCCTCAGCTGCCCTTTCCATCCCTCTGCTGGATTCAGATACCCAAGACTGCTGGATTTGGGAGGGATGGAGGGAGGAACAGGGTCTGGCAGGGCTCAAGGGCAGGGCAACCTTGCTATGGGCCACCTACCTCCGCCAGCCAGAAGGCAGGGTCGTACATGATCACATCCTGCATGAGTTTTGTTGCCTCCCTGTGAAAGGGGCTTGAGTCTCTCATTGCCTCAATGGCCATGAGGTCGACGTCTGTCTTCTCCGCTGTTTCAAGATACCTTTCAACTGCCTATGGAGGAAGGAAGGGAGGGTAGAGATGTTCCAGCAGGCGCCGTGGTCGTGCTGTGCAGCTGGGCAGCACAAACAGTCCTGGAGAGAGGTGCCTGGCAGCACCCGCAGCAGAGCTGGCAGCAAGTGCTGCAGTCACTGCCTGGGGAGGAGAAGAAGAGGGGCCCAGGGGGAGGGAAGATGGTTTGGCACTGTGTGCTGACTCTCGATTGAGCCAAGGCTGTCTGGTGGCCTGGTGGCTGGAGCTGCTGCGGGGACCCTGGAGTGCAGCCCTCACATCATCCGTGCTCAGGAACAGGGGCAGGGACAACTCGCACTGAATCAGGGTGCTCCAAAGCCCTTCCAATGTGACCTTGAACACCGCATGGGATGGGACAGCGGTGCCCCTCATCCTATCCCTGCCCCTCCCCAGTTTTCTTGGAGCCCTTTTCAAGACTGGAAGGTGCTCTAAGGTCTCCCTGGAACCTTCTCTTGCCCAGGCTGAACAGCCCCAACTCCCTCAGCCTGTCCTTGTACAGGAGTTGCTCCAGCCCTTGGATCCTCCTCGTGGCCTCCTCTGGACCCGTCCCAACAGCTCCATGTCCTTCCTGTGCTGAGGACTCCAGAACTGGATGCAGGGCTCCAGGTGGGCTTGCACAAGAGCAGAGTAGAGGGACAGAATCCCCTCCCTGATCCTGGTGTTGAGACCTGCCCAGCCCACCAGGGCCCCTCACCCACTGATCTTTAGGGGCTGCTCCATATGCACCTTATGGGGCTGCGGTGCAGATCTGCTCACCTGGGGAGACATGTCCTCCCACAGGGACACCCCAGGTTGGCTGGGGTCTCTCTGCCATCCTTGGGGACAGGGTAAGGACCAATCAAGGGAGACGCTTCAGCACCACGGGGTGAGGCATGAGCTCTACTCGGGAGCTGTGAGCTCTGCTGCCTATCCAGGTGCTGTCCCAGCGGACACCGAGGAATGGGGTCTGCAGGGTGAGGTCCCGAAGTGGGGTCACAGAGGGTCCCCCCATGACTTGGTAACATGGCGGGGAGGGTCGGGTGGCCCTGGAAGGGCATGAGAGATGTGGAAGTGGAGCATGAGGAGGAAGGGTGGAAGAGAGAAAAGAAATGCCCAGCACAGCAGCCCTGAATCTGCCCAATGCAGCAGGACGAGAAGCCAGACCCTGATACATGTTAAAAAAAAATTCTTTTCCAATCTCAGAGAGCATAAAAATCAAATCCTTATGGAACAAAGAACCTTAAAGTACTGTAGAACGGTAGGAAGTCAAGTCAAGTCACTGGACAGCATGAGTGCTTTGAAAACCTGGATTAAATTTCCATCTCATTGAACAACCCTCCTGAAGAGAAGAGATGTCACCTTTCACTCAGAGGTGGAAACTTGTCCTGAGTGCGTGCATGCATGTGTGAGGGAAGCAGGCAAGGACAGGGAGGAACAAGGCTGATGTAGCACCACAGATTCCTATCAGGAGCAGAGCGCACTGGGTTAAGCAATTTGCAGCAGTTGAGATGGTTTGTGCTGACTTATGAGATGCAGGTCTGTCCTAGTCCACTAGAAGGTAACTAGCTCACGCAGCTGTATACTCTCTGTTCTGTTCTCTCAGACAACAGCTGGCTGCTCTTCCCTGTCCTGTTCATCTGTTAGATTTCTAGGGTGGTAAGGGACACAGGAAGAAAGAGAAGTTGTTTTGCTCCAGAGAAAGAATAGGATTACGCTGTTGCTTTTGAACAAAAAAATTCTTCAGAACTCCTTTTAAAATACAATGCTGGGTTCCTCTCTTGTCTGGGATTAGGTACTAGTGTACCACCAAATTTTTTCCATTGAAGTCTGCAGAGGTACTGTGATTTACATCCCAAAACACAAATGGACTTACATTCGGAGACTGAAGCCTCATCCCCAGGATTTATGTTCCTTTGCCATGAATCAAAACTTCAGCATCCAGTTCAAGAAAATAGCTTCAGTCCCTCCTTCTCTTCTCCCACAGCCAGGCACAATTGCTTTTTCTCACACACATGCTGATGAGAAGATCTATGTTCCTACATCCAAAATGATCTCTGTCCCCCTTAGCTCCGCTCTCTTCCAGCTGCTGTGAGCCAAGGCCCCCTGGAACAACTGCCAGCTCAGCTCCCACCAGGCAGGCAGAGCCTCTGCGTGTTCAATAAACTATGCAATAGCCTTAAGCCATTATACTGTGGCTGCTGCTTTTATTTTGTGGCGTTGAGGTCAACATTTACTTACTGTATTCACATATGTGGCTCTCTAAGTCCACACAAATCAGCCGAGGAGGAACTTTTCCACTAATGTTACTGGAGACTGGAGGAAAGTGGTACTTTCACCTGGGAGATTTGAAAGAATTTATGTTTGTAGTTTGCTTCCTTTCTGCTGCTGCATGGATTTGGGGTAGGGATAAGAGCAACAGCAATGTGAAAATTTGGTCTATGTATCTATTAGAGCAGTTGCTTTCCTGATGTTTTTCTGACAAAGCTCTTAATTCCTTACATTGATGTAATAATCCATCTCTTGACAGTGTAGCCTGAGATGCTGCTAAGCACTTCCAATGGTCCCAGATTAAATAGCACACAATTCCTCCGTTTGTCTGTGAAAACTCCTCCCTGGAATCATCCTGTAGATGAGATCAGGATGAAGTAGGCTACCTCTGGCTTCTCTGTAGCACTTCAGAGAAAAGGGGAACATCCCACAGGACATTATTTACAGATAACTTTCCCAGAAGGATGCTTTCTGCTTAATCTCTGCCACTTAGAAGCTGTTTTTTTATGTCCTGTGATAAACACAAAGCTCCTAAAATTTCCCATCATTTGCAAGATGCATGAATCCTGCTCTATGTTTTGCTAAATTGTTAACCATAATGACACCTTCTAACAATAAGTTGTACCTGCTTCTGTTGTAATTGAATGCCCTTCCAATTCCAGCAAAAGCAGTGATTTTGCCTTCTCATTCCTCTGATATTTTTATCTATTATAACCCCAACTTATTTATTGCCTCTCAAAACCAAGCAAAGCCAATCATTCTTTTTATGCCACAGTCTCTTTTACTCCTCTGGGGTTTTGCTCCTGTTTCTGGTTTGGTTTCTGTGATGTCTTTCTTGATATCCTGGTCCCACTGAAGCTGGAGGCAAAATGAGTGGATGGCTTTGTTAGTGCCTGGGTTTCATTTCAAAAGCTCAGAGGGAGAGTGCTGTTTCAAGTGAGGTACATCATGGTATTGTCTCCTGTATTTTCCATCCTATTATGTACATTTAAAATTGGTACATTGAGCTTACTGATGCTACCAGATTTTCAGATTATTCCACACTCTTAAAAGAAGAAATGCCTAGGTGCTTTGATAACTTTAATTGCTTGTCAAGACGTTTGGAAAAAACCTAAGAGTAGCTGCTGTTTGCCACCCAGAAACAGTATACAGGTTCTCTAGGATGAATTACGCTGGAAGAAGTGAAACTGTCATCCTGATCAAAATTATCAATTTGCATTGCGTTCCATAAAGATAATGATTTCAACTCATCTATGTGATTTCTGTGTTTTAGCCCTGAAGTCCTTCATGCTCTCCAAAGATTTAAATCCATCATACTGTTGGTGTTTGCCTCAGAGAGTTTAGAAGGATGAAAGCTGGGATTTAGTGTTGTTAGGTTTTTCATGAAGGATAGTAGCCTTTGCTATGAGTACCTAGGTCTGTATTTAATTGAGGAAAGAAAATGCTTGAAAAGGTACTGTTGGCTTCAGCTCTGTGATGTCTAAGACACAGAAGAATGAATCACCAAGGTGGAAGAATAGCTGGTGGGTTTTTTTCCCTCGATAGCCCCAGCATGGTGTCAGGCTGGAACCTGCAAATTTATAGCATCAAATAAGTTCTCTGTGTGTGGATTACATATGGATTTCCTGTTTGCTTGCAGGTTAGACCACAGGCCTGGCATGTCACATGCAGGTTACTCTGTATACAGAGGCACAGCGATTCATGAATTCTGAACTGCTTTTCTGCCCTCTCCCTGTGTTTATCTAGAAGATTTCGGACCTTTTTCCTGGCTAGGAATTTCATCATCATGAGACATCATCATGAGGCACTTGGTCCCTGACAGATTTGGAATAAATAAATAGTAAAAATGCTGAGGAGGACAAAGACAGTGAAAAAAAAAAAATCTCCTGGAAACAGTGAAACCAGAGTCTGAAGGGCAAAGATTGACATGCTTGTGAAAGGATATGGGTGGGCAGGAGGCTGCTGAGCTCACGATCTGTCAGACTGACCAGAATTGCTTCATTGTCTCTTCTTATTCCCCTCCTGGTTGGTATCCATCTGTTGTCTCTTGTCTTAGCACATTAATTTAGGCTTGTAATTGCATCCCATAATCAAAGAGGGAAAAAAAAGATTTTAAAATGAGTGTTGGAATTTAATCCCATCCATTAAACACTCGAGCTCTCTTGCTATCCCTCACTCTGGTCCACAGTCTCACTCAGGTACTCTTCCCTGCACTTCTTACTTCGTTTGTCTGTGCTCCGACCACCCTGCTTCTGTCCTCCCAGCCCATGTCTTATGTCACTGGCTGTGCACTGCCTCACAAACTCCTGAGCAAACCAGGTGCCTCAGGGGCCTGAAATGGGCTTTTTGTTTATGGAGGTCTCCTTGAGCTGTCAATGTGCTCCTGTTGTGGTGAATATGGCAGACAGGATTTTCTTTTGCATGGTGATTGGCTGGATGTCTACCATTTTCCTGCCCTCCTCTTTCTCAGTAGGTTTTTCTCCGTTTGGCCTCATATCCTCCCACAACCCATGTAATGGTCTTCTTCCTGGGATCCTCTCAAGTGCCTTGCTTCTGAGACAAGTGCCCCTCTTGAAGACACTCTCTGTGGTCACTTGAAGATTTCCTAGGGGAAAGGAGATGGGAATAGGTCACTTTTATCCTTCTGGCCTTGGTGAAGTTAACCTGTTGTTATGGCCCAGGCCCAACAGAACTCTTTGGCAGGATGGAGGAGAGGGTATGTTTGTTTTGAATATTTGCGTGGCAGTCCAAAGTGATGACAGTAACTTCAGGAGGTCTACTCCACATTCCAATATTTGCTTTGAACACAGCCAAAGTTACAACTCTTTACTTTGAACTCAGTCAAAGCAACACTCAAATTCCAATCTGTATTTTGAATGTGATCAGTTACAACTCTTTGTGCCCCATTAAAGTAACAGCACTTTACAGCAACAATCTGCTACTTTGAGCTCAGTCAAGCTCATGGAGTTGGGCAGGAAAATTAACAGAAAGTGCTGAGAGTATTTCTGTTGTGCTCAGACACTAGAAGTGCTTCTGTAAAGGAAATATGGAATAATGGTTTGGTTGTGAATTAATTTGTGGCTTTCTTTGCTAATTGCCACAGAGGATTATCTCTGCATTTGAAGAAGGCATCAAAATAGATGTTCAGTGTAGAGGATGGAAAATGTCTTCACATTTATAGAAGGTTCAAAAAGGTTCAGTATGGATCAGGTGAGGGTTTAAAGGTAATTAAGGCTATGAGTTTGTGCAGAAGATGCTGAAGTGCTTATGTTGTTGTTGCATCCAGCATGCTTTCTAGGATGATGAAAGGCTGGTGTTGGCAACAGTAAATGGCTTATACACAGTGCTAAAGTAAAAACTGTTTAACTTCATTGCAGACAGAGTTAGGTTTAAAACTGGGCTAGGCAACAGCTGCACTGCTATCAGGAGTCTGACAAGAGTAAATGTCTTGCACATAGTCCCAGAGCTGTTAGGATATCTGGGCCTAGACCTGTTTCCAAGAAGATGAGTTGTCCCTGAACTCAGTCTGATCACATGGCTTAAGTTGCCCTAACTTACTCCTTTCCAAATAGCTTTTGGTCTTGTGCTGGTGATATCAGGCTGCCTTTTTGCTCTTTGGGATCCACAGATGTGCCAGGACTGTTGGATCCTGAAACCTGTGCATGTGGCCGTTATGAATAAAATGAGAGAATATCTTGAAGGGGTTCTTAAAGTGAAGATTTAGGCACTGATATGAACAGAGATGAAAGTGCACCAGCTTAAATTAAACATTAGTTAGAACAGTGCAAACATAGTGCATCTTGGGGGAAAGAAATACAGAACTGGAAAGGCAAGATAACCCTAAAATGGCAGGTAAGCACCTTATCAGAGTCTGTGGTTCTGTATGGTCATCATCAGCCTCCTTAGTACATCTTAATTTTGAACCAGCCTATCATTTGTAAAACCAATTATAATTTTAGAAATTGCCATCAGGCCAGGGTTGTGGGATAAAGAATTAAATCCAGCATAAGGATGCTCAAATTGTTTAAAAATTGCTGGGTCTAAATTTCCTATCAAGTACGAAGAATTTTATCTCATTTGCCTATTCCTCCTTCTATCTGTCTGACAACTACTGAGCTAACAACTATGTTGTTTTTTTAAACAAAAAGCTAAAGGAGGAGCAAGTGCTGTGCCGAAGACACACAACCATGTTGTTTGCTGGCAAATCTCAGGCAGGTCCATAGTATGACTTGCACACAGGTGGGCTGGCTGCAGGCAGGGGCAGAGCAGGACATTTCCTAGGAAGGCTGGCTGCTCAGAGCAACAGAGCAGCAGGAACTGCCACAGCAAGAGAAGAACGGTACCAACCACTTAAGCAGTAAGCACTGGTGTTCTCTGCCTCCTCGCACTGCAGGCAGAGCTGGGCAGGCTGGCTGGCATGTCTGCCAGAAGAGGGTTTAATGGTTGGTCCTTCTGTCTCCCTGGGTGATGTTTGTCCCAGCACCAACTGTTGCTACCATGTTCAACACGGTGGCAGATCCCACATGGTCAGTGGCTCGGCTTTGGTGTTTTCACTGTTGTTGCGTGGATCAACTTTCCTGCCAGGGAAGAGAGGTTTTCTGTTTAAAATACAATATTTCCAGGGTCTTGTCAAAGGTAATAATATACAAGACTTTTTGTCCTGGGTATCAACATTAATTTTTGCCTGTGCTGCTGGGCATTTTTGAACTAGCTCTGAACCTTTCTTCACAGGCACGTACATGCATGCTTGTACTTATGCAACACGCATTAACAGGAAAGAACACTCAGTATAAACACATACACACACAGAGCCATATGGACACATGCTCATTAATTGAAACCAGGCCCATGTACTGAGTTTCTTTGTTAGCATCCAAATCCTGGCCAATCTGCCAGTACTTACTAGATGCAAGACTGAATCACTTCCATTGTCTGTCACTTAAAAGCTGAAAATTGTTTTGCTGGCCCCTGGCTCTTGTTCCGATATTCTTTGAGAAACAGCATTGGAATTTTGTTTGAATGCATATGTGGATGTATTTATATTTTGTGCAGTATATTACATGTAAGCTATAGCCTATGTAGATGGTTAGCTCAAGGCATGAAAACTACTTGTCGGATTCAGATTAAGAGGACAGAAACACTGTGAACTACACAGGAGGGCATGTCTTCTTACAAGCAAACTGCATGCACTGTAAAACAGTCTTTTGATGGCAAGATTTAATTTGAGGAAGGAAATTGAGTACCCAGGAAATGTCACAATAAAGTTTGGTATGAACCTGAATTATTTGCTTAGGCATCCCAAAGTATTCAGTGATACTTTAATACAAGAGCACATGGTGTTTCAGCACAAGACCATGCCTCACGGAGCAGACACAATGGGAGCAGCATTTGGGAGAGGCCAGAGCTCAGTAGCAATAAGGACTGAAACCTGTGAAGCCTTTGCCATAGTCACTACAGATACTGGAAATTTTGAAGAGAATGAGGTGGAGGTCCCCAGGCAGGACACAGAGTTATCTTCATGTTAAGGCTTTTAAGTGCTGTCAGGACAATTCAGAGGCAGTGCCTGCCTCTGCCACTGCTTTCTGTGTGATATTGTGAGGGACAGCCAGATCACTGTGGCCATTTACTGAGACTAAGTTTGTGTGTGCCTCTTTACCCTCTTGTCAAATGAGGAAAGTATCTTATGTATGGCCACGGGTAACATAAAGTTATGTTAAGATACCTCTGCAGTGTTTGAGGTCTGGTCCTGTGAGCAGATCCCTGTATTCTGTGCAGTGCCCTATGGGCAGAAGATGCAGCTGTGTTTCACATAATGAACACATCTCCTTGTCATCAACTGAGAGTGTAAAATTCTGCCTTGGAAGCAATGGCTCCAGCAGCCTCCGTAGTGAGCAGCGCTCAAGCTTCAAACAGACCAAACTCTAGTTTTTCTTCTTGAGATTTTTCCAAAAGTTCTAGTCTGCTTGTCTCTGCTAAAAGAGCCTTTCTTTGAAGGGAGCAGGGAACTGCAATGACCAAGAATTTAGTGAGCAAGCCAAGTCTGGCAAATTCTCTGCCTGGCAAAGGAAAGTCCCTGGCATGGGGACTTGGGAAGAGTGGGCTGACACGGGAAGCGTACTTGCAGGCATTTTAAGTCATCCAGCTGAATCCGTGCCCTGCGCCAATGTTGCAGACCATAAATTTCCTGAGGACCTGGTATTTCAAAACACACTTTATGGATTTGATCTGTCTTCCCTCTAAAAGACCATCAGGAATATTTGCCAGTGATTTACAGTGCACATACTGTTGGGAGGGGAAGCAGATCATTCAGCCTCGAATACAGCCTGCCATCTGGATGGGCTCAATGCGCAAGAAGGCGTGAAGTTGGGATGCAAATGTGCAGCACTTGGTTCTCAGCCAAGACAGTGTTTGTACTCAATTGTTTAAAAGCAGATGTATACAGACATGACTTATTTCAGGGGAGGAAAGCAACTAATGGGAGCACTTGGGGTCTGATTTGAAGAAATCACCGCTACAGCTGAAACCCATGGGAGGTGTGCTTTGGGTGCATGTAGATTTCCATACATGGGCTATTAGTGTCTTGATAGTGGCACCTATGATTAATTGATCCTTTTGACACCTACCTTAGTGTTCTTGTGTTTCACATCTGAAGGGCTTACCTTAGTGGGAAGCTTCATGGTGTTCCCCAGATCAGGAATTAAGTCATAGCTTAAGGAGATGTGTGCAACCTTCTTTCTACCTCTGTGAACAAGCAAGAAAATAAATACAGGCAGCTGTAGTGAGATAGTAGAAACTCACTCTTCTCTACATTTACCATGGACTTTGAATGTGATACTGACCAAATGACATACACCAAGCTTTCAGTAGTGGCCACGAGCTGTTTCCTTTTGTATGCTGAGGTCGTGAGCCATGGCTGTGGCCAAAATTAACGGTCAGCATTGCTGGGATCTGCCCATGAATCAATTCCTCTGTCTATAAAATGCCTGTGATAACGGTTTGGTTTTGTAGCGGTGACTGGAAGACAAAAGTCCTTTTGAGTTTGGGAACTGCTCAGCAGTGATAATAATGAGGCAAATAGAAAAGCTCAGGAGGGAAGCAGAGTTCTGTATGCTGTGCAGCATGCTTCTGATGTGCAGATAAGTACAGCCACAGAGTGAATAAAGAAGACAGCCTCATCCGTGAAGCACTTCTGTGTGCTGAATGAGGCAGCAGGTCCAACAGAAAGAGCAAGAATATAGGATCAGGTAATTAAAACTGTACCTCTATTATTATTTCTGTTTCTAGAGTTTGGTCCTTCTCCACAATTCATTTGGTATCAAATCAAGAGCAGGTGGGAACAAAATGCTTATTTTTAGAGATGCTTGTGGGGTTGAAACTTACATTTGATATCAAAAGCCATTTCCTGTCCATATTTGAAGTTGGTATCCTGCTATTCTGCAGCAGTTGCTAGTGGAAACTGTTGATGTGTTGGTACACTTCCATTATCCATCACTCTGCTCTACAGTTCGGGAACTGGAAGGCGGGCAGGTGGCTTCATTTTAATATCTATTTAAAGCGTAAATGGCTGTCTACAGTGCCCTTTGAAAAGACAAGGGCTGTTGGAAGCTTTCAGCACTGGTGGGAACTAGGAGTGCACATGTGATGGAGAAGAGTGGCAAACATGATGCAAGATAATTGCTGATGGCTTTGAGGATTAGAGCTGAGGCATTTGCACTTTGAGTACCTGTGGGAGCTCTGGAAGTTGGCAGCACTGGAAAGCAAGAAGGCAGCAGTCCCAAAGGAAGCTGTGAGATTGCAGGGTGACATGGCATGTGTGAGCCAGCCCATCCCTGGAAAGGCTGGGGATGAGATAAGGAGAAAGGTGTGTTTTGTTAAATAATGACAAGTGTCATCTATGCTGTGCCTGTTAATCTGGTGGCCTTGGAGGTGGGAATGCAGATTGTGGCCTTGTTTTTGTATACTGGGAACAGTCAGGCATAAGATTTTGGTAGACGCAGGAGACAAAGGTAGTATAATTTCTCTCTCTCATACTAGAAATCTGTCTTCCCAGACCTGCGAGGGTTGAGTTTGCAGTCATGCTCTTAAACTAGGGCATGTGAAACTATGAAAATTAAGATTACTCAGTATGCATGAAGGATGCTGTTACAAACAGAGCAATTCCAGACAGTGAAAGATAAGAAGCAAGAGGTCAGGGTCTGTAGCTTCCATCCATTGCACCTACTCATGGAGAGAGCACTCTGATGAAAGAAGAGCTCCATTTTGCTCGGATGCATTAAGATGAGTGATCCTGGGAAAAAAAGGTTAAGATTAAAATATAGTAATGGCTTTGTTCTCTTAGCTCCACCTGGTGTGACATGTGTGCATCTGTGTAGTACTTTCCACTTGAATTGCATCTAGATCTGACTCTACTATGGCACAAAAGCTTTGCTGATATTTGGAGACATGCAACACAGCTAGAATGGCCAGAAAGTAAGGAATGGGCTACCTTTTCTGATCATGGCTCCTCTGAGCAAGTAATGGTTTTATTTATAGCATGTGTGTTGGCCTAAGTGACATTGATTTTCCTCTGGGCAATAAAGGGCTCCTGCATGACTTCTGGCTTGCTGTTCTGCCAAATTTGTCTCCCATCTCCACAGTACAGTGAGGGGGGAAGTCATCTAGGAAAGGATGAAAGGAAAGAGTCATGGTAGAAAGCATCTGCTTTGCATTAAGCTTTGCCTTAGAAATAGATAGTGTAAAGATCTGTTTCTTCCCTATAAGTGGAAAAATAAAATGACCCAAATGCCCTTGTTTGCTAGTCACATTGTGAAAGTAATAAGGAAAAATTCTCCTTGGAGGGTCTGTTTCCTTTTACCGCTCATTACTGTTTATTAGCTGCAGGCATGGATAAGGCAGGCAGATGCCCAGGACAGCATCTGGGGAGGTGGTGAGGGGCAAGCAGACTGCCAGCTTTACCTGTTCTGCCATGCACCAAGCGTGACCTAAACATCTGAGCCCCTCTCCTGCCTCGGAGTGGGGGCGGGATACCCTCTCCTTGCTCTCAGATCTCTCTGAAGGCTGTGGGATCTGTATCTGTTCTGCACCACCTCCCCTAGCCCCAAATTCTGCTGAACTTCCTGTTATGCCCCAAACTTTTACCTTTCCCTTGTTGCAAGTGCAGCGTATCCTAGAAAGAGCCTGAGAGCCTGACAGGTCCCCTCTGATTTCCCACTCCTATGGAGGCAGCCTGGGAGGTGGCATCTAAGGGGGCTGTGTGCTGAGGATGCAAATAGCTGGAGGAAAAGGAAGTCTCCTCTCCAACCCCTGAGAGGTTAGGCTGAGGGGGTAAAAGGAGACACTTGTCAAAGTGCCACAGGAACTCCCACAATCCCCAAAGCTGTGGTCATTTCTTGGACCTCTCTCATCTCTGTTAGAGCTTTGATAACTGGATCAAATAAATGCTTTACAATTTGAAGAACCCTCTGAATGAGTAAAAGCTCACCTTCTCCTATGCTCAGCTTCACCTGCCTCCTGCTCTCTGGGCTCTACCACACTTCCATCTCATGCAGTCATGCCTTTCTATGAGCATGCAATTATACAGCTGTAATCACTAGATTTACTGCACTGCAAATACAAACTTTGCCTTTATTGCATCAAGGTCATTGCAAATCTTCTGATAAGCATGTGGCAAAAAAAAAGAAATGACTTCTCTGATTTCTCTGCCTCCCTGCTATGGGGTGTCAAGTTCTCTACTGGGTGTCTATGTCCATTTTTTCTGGCTTAGGTGTTTGAAATTAGGTACTATCAATTTGATAGACCTCTGTACCTCTCACAGATTTCAGTCATCAGTATTAAAAAACACTCTCTGAAAGCTGGTTACCTTAATACAGATATAGCTACTGGCCTGCTGCAGTCAGACTTTAGGAACCTGAGTTTTGCTCTTTGGAAAACTGGGAAAAGACCCTGTCCTGTTCAGATCCACTGGGAGTGGAGTTAACTGGAAAGGGTCCCTCCTGAAGCAGGATCTGTAGAGGTCCTAAAGGGCTGTGCTTCTTTCAGTCTTCAGGCCACCCTAGCACTCCCTCCATTTTCTCTTTCCATCCCGCTCGCCCCAGCCTAAGGTGTTTTCTCTGCCTCAGTTTCTCTGACTGTACACAGTGGAGGGGATGGCATTAACTACAGAAGTGAGGGGCAAATCCCTTTATCTTCTTGAGCCCAAACCAGCTCTCAGAGGCTGAAGGGAACTAAGCCACTGTCACTTATTCAGGGCTGCTGGCTAGAAAGTTTTTGCTCATTCCCCTGTAAAGTAGATTTTTTTCTGCCCATTGCCATTTGCCCTGTAGGTTTCTCATTGATGACAAATACTTCCATGATGTTACGTCTTATGTGGGACAAAGTGCCCCTGACATGCCTCTTTCTTCTACGTGACATGCCACAGGCTACTGGGGAGCCTGTCTGAGGGCTGCCAAGAGAGACCACGGCACACTTCAATTTCTGAATCATACTATGATAAAACAGCGCTTTCCCTAGCTAGTGTTGCTCCTGCCTCAAATCATGAGAGCGTAAGACGTATTGAGCAGAGGCATTTGCTAGGCTTGCACTGACCTCTAGTGACAATGTAGGGGACCGAGATCTTCAGCCATCGAAGGGCTGGAAGGGCACACACGGGTCCTCGGTGCTGGGCAGTTTACAATGGTTTGTCCCAGTTTTTGAAGGATTGTGCTCATAAGCCTCTGGTACTGCCTTGGGGAAGAGATCCTACTGACTGATGACGGTCTGTCTACTTGGTAGATGATTGTAGTGGGTCTCAGATGTCCTCAGCTCCATATACCTCCCCACTGAACTGTTTGTAGTGTCTCAAGCCACCATGATAGTCTTCAGGTTTCCTGCAGTTTTTGTTCTTTCTGTCCACACATCTGATATCTCCTTTCTTTGTGTTGACCCATTACTGCATGGCATCTAATGACTCACTGCCAGTCCATCTCTCTGCTATAGGCAACGCACATGCTCCTTGCTTCTGGAACAGACCTGAGTACTTCACTCCTACCTCTCACCTCTGCCTCCCTCTCCCCACACTGTGGCTCATTTGCAAAGCCTGCCAGCCGTTTCCAGTGCAGAGATTCTGATTTCTTTGGCACAAAGCTACTTGCTGTGCTGCATTGTTGTACATCCTCTGTGTGATGCACAGGAAGGAACTCCTGCTTCAGAATTTCATTGAGAAAGACAACCCCCTAAAAAGATACATTAAAGGCATGCTGAGGCTATCTTTTACCTCCCTTAGTTGGAAAACAAAAATGGTGAGAACTTTGGACCCAATTCTGGGAGCTGCTAACCATGACCTCAAAATGGTGAGCACCTCAGCCTTTACAGATATCAGAAGGACTCGTGGACTATCAGCAACTCCCAGGGAGCCCTGCATTGCCTAGGAGCAAGGTACCTGCCACCTGCCATGGCTACAGTGTGAGGAGTATGTAGAAACCTCCTTGCCAGCTCCTCACATCACCTCTGCCCTTCCCCAGCCCCATCCCGTACCCACAGCACCACCTTTACTTTTCTAGACTAAGCTGCCTTGGTGTGTTTAGGCATGCGTGGCTTCTAGTGAACTATAACAAGATACTACCTTATTCAGTTGATATTCCCCTGTCTTTCAGAGCCAAATGTCCCCCTACCCTCCAAAACCACTAGGAAGTGCTTTTACTCACTGAATTACAGCTCAGCCCCCCCTCAGCTCCATTTTATCATCAAAGAAAGGTGCAGAAAGCTTACAGTGTGTATATGGATGAAACGAAACTTTAATTGTTGGAGTTGCTTCCAGAGGAAGAAACAATCTATGATGCCCTATGAAACTCAGGAGAAAAAAAGATTACATCCACTTGTGAACCCCAAAAGTCAGCCTTCTGTCTACCTATGGATTTCTCTGGAAAATGAAGAGAGGCAGGAACACCCCCAGCACCTCTTCCTTTAGCATCTCTTACTGCATTATTCTGTCCAGGTCCTCTATATGCAAGTGACCATATTCACAGGACAGAGTTCCACAGCATTTGTTCTTCCCCTAGACCTCATTGCAGATAGATCGAGCTCTGTTGCCCAGATCCTGACACTGGGATTAGCCTAGGAGATCAGATGAAGCATCTTGGGTTTTCATAAATCTCTGATGCGGAACATGCCTCTTGCTCTTGCCTCTGGGAAGATGCTGGCTGGAGGCCCCTCACCTGATGGTCCCTGGCTAGCCTGATCCACACAAGAAGCCTGAGAAGGAATGGAATGGAGTAAGGCTGCCAGCTACAGCCTTCCACACTAGGTTGAGCAGAAAGGCAATCAAGTTTCCTAAGCACTGTAACAGATGACAAGGTGTATATTTATACCAGATACCCACATACTTTGGGTGAATTGTGCAACATGAGATTTGTCATCATGCATCAGATCCCTGGTGTATCTAATCCACCACCATGGCTCTGACAATGTCAGGAGAGCTGAGCTGCCTGCAGTGATACACCTTGCCAACTGTGCAATGCAGGAACAGAGGGTCTGGAATTAAAATTCCTCCTCGGTTCCCTCAGCAATCAACTGGTACCCTGACTGTTTTTATTATTGGAGTAGGCAGAGCTGCAAATGTAAATAACCATACGATTAGGCAGCCTTCTAAAGACAACTAGTACAACTGCAGCATTTGCTTCAGGGCTGCCCCCTGGGCTGGGTATGTTTTGGGTGGGATAATAATTTGTGCTGATTTCATCTTGCTTTCCTCTGTTAAATGATTTTTGGGCTAACTGCCCCCTGGATGCCAGCAGTGGAGAGTTATTCCACCATGAGGAATGACCTATAATCTTTCACATGACTCCTAGCATAATCTTTTATGCCTCCCATCATCTCCCCATTCTTTCATAGAATGACAGGCTGGAAGGGACCTCAAGGATCATCTGGTCCAACCTTTTTAGGTAATACATAGATTCCGGAATCCAATTGGAATCTTCCCAGGAGCAACTTATACCCATTACCTCTTGTTTTTTCCATGTGACTCCTTGTAAAAATGGAGTCTCCCACCTCTTGGTAGATACCTGTTACGTACTGGTACATGGTAATAAGGTCACCCCTAAGTTTTCTCCTTTCAAGGCTGAACACACTCAGTTATCTCAACCTTACTTCATATGTCACATTTCCTAGTCCTCTGATTGTCTTTGCATGCTTGATTTTTGTCGTCAGTTTTATTGTCAGATTTTCTTTGTTGCCTTTGCTGCAAGGGAATCAAGCTATTCTCCCGTGCTGTATGTGCTGGTAGGCAGCTGCATTCTGTAATGGTGCTGCTGGCTTTGTGTTTGCAGCGTTTGTGTTATCATCACCCATTGATCAGCTTGGGAAGCAGTTGCTTTGCTTGGACAGTTTTGGCGTCTGCCATTCACAGAGCAGGAATCTCCCCTGAGCTGTCTGCAGCAGCTTTGCAACACTTCCCTAAACAGCTACAGATCATTTCAAACCCACTAGTGAGAGCAGTTATTGGACTGCTTCTTCTCAAGCTCGCATAGCCTGACTTTCTGTTCAAAGCAATAGTGTTTCTTGCTCTTACCTCCTTGGCTGTCCCTCACTTTTTGCTCTTCCTGCAGCTCCCTGCTCTTCTTACTTTGTAGTGAGTACAGAAATACCTTTCAACAGTTTTTCTTGAGAATGGCTAATAAAATTATCTGTGGCAGAAATGCCTTCTTATACTGAACACCTGCTGTTTATTCTTACTCCTTAGAAATAATGGAAAAGATGAGTCTGGCAGGGGAGTCCTCTGTGTAATGCTTCTGCTAGCTCCAGGTGTGATTTTAGTCAGCAGTAGCATGTGGAGCATTTATCTGGTCTGGCTGATTTACTGTAGTCAAGTGCCCTGAAGTAGCTAGTTGTTTGTCTATGGAAAATATCTTCTTCCTCACACTGGTCACAAAGGACCAGGGAGGGAGACTCCTTCCTTTGCTCTGCAGTGGAGTCTAAGGCATGGTAATGGTCTTGTTTCTCTGCTTCTTCCCTTCCACAGGCTTTTCATCCTGTGCAAGGACTCTGCTGTGATTTGTCCCTGAAGTAGTCAGGATTTTTGTCTTGGACCTTGTAAAACATGATCCCTGAAATCCTTGTAATGGCTTTTGCAGGAGTGCCCTGACTTTGTGACTCACAGTCTGTGTAGACCTGTGTCAATGTCCCTTCATGCTGTGTGGAAGATGATCTTTGACCAAACACATGACATCTGATACAACCAGTAGTGCCATTTGCTCCTATCATTTTCTTCTACCTTCTGTTTTGTAATTGAATAATTGATCTTTCTTGGCATTTGCTTTTCTGTT
Source organism: Phaenicophaeus curvirostris (assembly GCF_032191515.1). NCBI lineage: Eukaryota > Metazoa > Chordata > Aves > Cuculiformes > Cuculidae > Phaenicophaeus > Phaenicophaeus curvirostris. The sequence continues at coordinate 40,536,022 of NC_091392.1, read as the reverse complement.
TGGTGTGTTCTGTCCTGACAGTTCCCAATGTAATTCCTTGCCTGTCAGCCCCTAATGCAACAAGACTCAGAAGATGGTGATGGGAGCAACCAGGAGTGGGACAAAGACTGTCTCATTTGTGATGGGATATACTTCAGGGCCTGCATTGACTAGGGTTGTTAAATGCCAGAGGAGCCACTGATCCTTTAAAAGCCCAAGTGTTTATTCAGACAAACCAAGATGCACAGAGCTGCCAATGACAACAGTTTGTGGTAAGACAAAAGTTGTTGGAGGCTGTTGTTTAAACATTTAGACCATTACCTGTGGCCTGTCTTGAGCATCCCAAAAAAAGTTAGGATCATTTTGTTAGCCTGTAAGGTATCATATTGTCATGTGTAATCTGTGTCATGCTGGAAACAGGGCACAGATATCAGCCAAGCAGTAGGTGTGTTCTGGCAAAACTCCTTGGCTAGCATCCCCCAGTATTCCCACCTCAGCCACTATCTCACATCTCAGTTACCAGTGTTAGTTTTTAGCCAGAGAAGCCTTGTCCCCATTGCCTACCTGGTCTTTGGTTACCCTGTGCTTCTAGGAGTGCCAGGAGAATGAGGCACAGGACACCTGTCTCTTCCTGAGACCAAGACAAGTGTCCACGCATGGCACTCTGTGAGCCTTCTCACACCCTGCTGTGTATGAGGTGCTTCTCTGGTGAAACTCTGGCTCATAAATATTCATGTCACAGTTCTGCTCTCAATTAGCATGTGTCTCAGCTCTCCCTAAGGTGGCTTAATTGATAAACTAAAATTTCCAACTCAACTGATTCCTGCTAGAACTTATCTTACCTCATGACTCACAGGCTTGTGCCCTGAATTTGCTGAGATCTGCCTCTGTCCTGGGCTTTGGACTCTTTGCTCAAACTCTAGAGCTACTGAGGTGTTTGGCCAGACAAGGTGGCAACAGCAATATCAAGTCAAGTGGTCCAGGCAAACACTTTGGTGATTTCGATTTGGAACTCACTTGTGCTTGCTCTAAGACATAATAAATCCTGCATCATCTTAGGCACCAGCTTCCATTAAGGTCAGATTCTGCCAACTTTCTTGAGTGTGAAGCAAAGCCTGACACTGGTACTGAGTGTTACCATTGCTCCCACTATCTAGTTGAGCTTACTGGGAGCTAAAAGAGGAGGTCTGAGAGTTATTTTTCTTCCTCCTCCCCTCCAGAACAGGAAATGTCATATACTGACAAGCTAGAGAACATAGTAATTCTACAATCATCTTAAAGGAGTGAGCTTTGATTCAGAAGAAACAGCAAATGCTTCTGTAAACAAATATCTGAAACATTAATGAAAAAAATCAAAGCAAAACTGCAAAACTCTTTATAATAAAGGGAATCAGATTTTATTTTTATGCCCTCAAAGTTAAAAATATGCATTTCAAAATATTTACAATGACTATATATGAAATAACCTTTGTTAATGAAACAGCAACATACAGTACTAGAATATAGCCACCAAATTGATAGTCTGCATAAGAAGAAAATGTAACAGAAAGAGAGAGAGAGGGAGAGATGTAAGCAGCACTCATGCGCAATCTGCACCTGTATTGTTTTTGATACTCTCTGCCTTTTAGTTGTGGATGGAGTCATAGGAAGTTTTGACCTTGTGACTGAGAGTCTTTGAACTGACAGAAATTTGTGGGTTATGGCAGTACCAATGCCTTACTTTCCCATGCCAGCCTTTCACGTGGGAACCTTCTACTACAGAATGGACTCAGAATCTCTCAGCAACCTAGGAAGTAGGCATAGTTTTATGGAAAAATTTGGCAGATGGAAAGGCACTGGGTTAAGTGACTGCCTAAGGCTGTGCAGCAAGGAGCAGAACTCACAAGCTCTGCCTCATCTCTCCTAATCTCTCATTAAGGAATACATTTCTTCTGTTGACCAGTATCATCTGCCTTTGAGACAGGCTGCGTCACAATGTGAAACTCTCAATTAATACCACGTACTGGGTAATGATGTGGCAAAAAATCCCTGCCTACATAAGGCCTTGTCTCACTAAAGATCTGTGATGTTGCAGTGCTGTTACCATGTTCTGGAGCTGAATAGAACATTTTAGTGTAGACACTCACCCCATGATTCCCTCCCTGCATATGCATCAATGAGCAACTGCATCCTCTGTATTTAGGAACCTCTGTGTATCTTTACTTTCTCTCTCTCTCTCTCTCTTCATCATCAACACCTGTATATTTGCCCTTCCTACCTGTATTTAACTCAACCATGGGAATGTCACATAGTAAATAGAACAGAAAAAAAAAATGCTACCTTATTCCTGTAGATATTTTAATACTACTTTGATCTGATTTCTATTAGGTTGCTTCTCAATCTAATGTCTTTATCTTTCACATATGTGCATATTTATAAAAAAATGTAACAAAAGACCCATCCCATTTGTTTCAATGGACAAAAAAAGAGGATTCATAAGCCTCCCTGCCCAACCCACAAGTCACACTGAAAGGTAAGTGAGGCTCTTGGAAACGAAAAAAACATAGCCCTTTTTTTGGTGCCCTTCAATCATCGCTGCAGAGCATCAAGCTTTATGAAGTTATGATATCACTTTGCAGAAAAGGAAAACAACTGTCTGGGTTACTTGTAGATTTCTCATGCAACAGCCCCAGGAGTATCAGATCAGTTGGACCTGCTTCTCCCTCCCTTTTGTAAAGGAGTTTCTGAGGATTTTAGCTTTGTTAGTGATTTTTCTGTGGTGGTGGCAGTGGTGATGTTGGTGGCTGTTTCTGTTTATTGGCCCAACAGTTCTCTCAGCAGAGCAATTCTTCCCCATTCCCAGTAGCCAACCCTCTCCCTTGGACTCCCATAAGCCTTATTTTTTCCTGAGAACGAGGTAGAGGATGCCAGTGATGAAACTGAAGCAAAAGCAAATCCAGGCCAATATGAAGCAGTAGCCGTGGTGAGAATTTGTGAACCCAGACATCTTGCCCGTGAACCGAGCTGTGTAAATGGAGACTCCAATCAGAATGCACACCCCTGTGGAAAGGAAGACAGAAAAAGAGAGTCAGAAAACACACAGAAATCAGAATTCTGCAGGACTTCTAAAGTGCTATTGTTCCTCCAAGATCATAATGCGTGTCTTGTGCCATATGAGAGAGGGCCTGCTGTCTACTAGGCATATTTATGGAGGATTTCTTTTGCAGAGATGATGACATAAGACACTTGGGCTTTGTTTAGTAGATGCTTGTTTAGAGGGAAGTAAACCTTTGTTAGGACAAAATCAGTAACAAGATCTGCAGACGGTTTGTTGCGATGTGTTGAATCCCACAAGCAGTAGTTGTCTGTTTATTCCTTTGTCTCCCTAAATAGTTGAATCTTACTTGTTGTCTTTTAGAGGAATTTTGCAAAACCCACTGGGATTTTCTAATGAAAACCTAGAAATATTTTTTTTATATACAGAAAAAAAAGTAACAAACCAACTTTCCAATTCCTCAGAGCTATTTTTTTACAGAAACAATCAGCCATTTGAAACTTTTAGCTGGCTGACAACCTCCACCCATGGCTGCGTATGGCAGACGTGTGACTACTTGCACTTGCAGAGACAGTGGGACACATGCAGAGCCATTGCAAAGTGGGCATACTTACAGCAAACCAGCATGATGCCTCCAGTGATGTAGAAACGTTTGCCTTTCTCCAGGGTGAACAGCTGGACAATAAACATGACAAGTGCAATGACAGAGAAGATGATCGAGAGGATCATAAAGGCTTGAACGGCTCTGAGGGAAGCTGTAAAACACAGGGAATAGATTTGAGAAAGTCAGGACTCAGCCTTGGTATTGCGTACCAACGTTCTACAATTCATAACCACAATGAAAATGCAGATGTAACTTACGTTCATTATCACTGCTGACTCGTAGCTGCTCACAGGTCTTGTTGCAAAGTAGCCACAGTCCCGATGAGGCTGTTCCTAAGTAGGAAGTACCCACCATCCAAACCTGAAACAGGATCATAGAATCATAGAATCACCAGGTTGGAAAGGCCCCACTGGATCATCGAGTCAAACCATTCCTATCAAACACTAAACCATGCCCCTCAGCACCTCATCCACTCATCTTTTAAACATCTCCAGGGAAGGTGACTCAACCACCTCCCTGGGCAGCCTGTTCCAGTGCCCAATGACCCCTTCTGTGAAATTTTTTTTCCCAATGTCAAGCCTGAACCTCCCCTGGCAGAGCTTGGGGCCATTCCCTCTTGTCCTGTCCCCTGTCACTTGAGAGAAGAGGCCAGCTCCTTTCAGGCAGTTGTGGAAAGCAATAAGGTCTCCCCTCAGCACCCTTTTCTCCAGGCTAAACAACCCCAGCTCTCTCAGCCGCTCCTCATAAGGCTTGTTCTCCAGCCCCTTCACCAGCTTCATCGCTCTTCTCTGGACTCGCTCCAGAGCCTCAACATCCTTCCTGTGGTGAGGAGCCCAGAACTGAACACAGGATTCGAGGAGCGGTCTCACCAGTGCCGCGTACAGAGGGAGAATAACCTCCTTGGACCTCCTGGCCATGCCATTTCTGACACGAGCCAAGATGCCATTGGCCTTCTTGGCCCCCTGGACACACTGCTGGCTCAGGATAAAACAACTGCATTAAGCGGGAAGGGGGCTTACTTGCTCTTCTGCCCATTCATTAGCCTAAGCCATAAGGGGACCAACAGTAACCTAAATGCCACAAGGCAGGGAGTTTGAAAAGTCCACATGTGTTGGCAGCAGACGAACAGCTGAAGCGGGTGGGAGATGACGCAGGCATCCAAAGTCAGCAGGCATTTAGTCCAGGCGAAATACTAGGGAAGTCTGTTTGCATGATCAGGGAGGAAAACACTCAGACCATCCTCTCCCTTTCCCGGTGCGAGGCGGCAGGAGGGGGCGAGCAAGCAGCCGGGACTGGGGGTGAGGGGCGCCCGAAATGGGTCCCGAGGGGGAAAGGGGTGCGGGAAGGCCCCTCCCGCGGCCGCCAGGGGTCACCCTCTCCCCGGATTTCCCCTGCGACCTGCGGGGCTGCGGTGGGGGGGACCCCGGCTGCCCCCCAGCTCCTCTTGGGCTTTCACCCCCTCCCAGCCCCCGGCAGCGGATTCTTGCCGTCGACACACACAGACGTCGGGAGCGCCCAGCTGTGCAACAGCCTGGCTGCCAGATGGGATGACAAACACCGCTTCCGAGCTGTCATCTGCCGAGCTGCCCTGCTCCTCGTGGAGCCCTCCTGCGTGGAAGGGTGTTGGGGTGCTGCTAGGTGGGAGTTGAGAAGCTGCCTCCTGTACCACCTCGGTTGCCTTTCTGCTCCCTGAGTACACTCATCACTGCTTCATCTTTACTTACGGCTGTCCCTCACCTATAGACTTGAGCGCCCACCCACCTGTCCCCCTGCCAGCTGTGTAAAGGGTTGGCTAGCGCTGCTGAACGTGGCAGCTGTGTTTAATCCACGGTTGTCTCCACTTACATTGGAAATGGTGCAGACGAAGAGCATGATGACAGTGGCGATGTGAACCACAAAGATACCAGCCAGTAGCACCAACATCTTGGGTCCCTTCTAGGTGGTGTCACCGACACAGAGAACTCTGGAAGAGAACAAGAATAGATGGAAGAGTTGAAGGGCTGAATCAAAGAACAGTGTTACTATAAGCTTTATTTACATGAGAAAACAGGTTGATCCTAAATCCATTCTGGAAGTACACAGTCACAAAAAAACATCAATAAAACCTTTGTCAAAATCTTCAAGAGAGATGCTCAATAGGCTGAAGAAATCTTGGAGGTAAAGGAACCAGTCTGGGAGGAGATGTAGAGCAGGGGTAGTTAGCCTGGGGGTGTTTTAAAAATAGCCTGAGTATATACACAGTTTGCTTAAATAGGTGTGTGGTTATGTAAAGTAAAAATTACATACTCCAGGCCTACACTCCAGGAAGAGGAGTTTTTGCCCACAAGATTCAAAGAGGTCAGAAGATATTTTCTTGTTCTCCTTTTCCCTGTCATGGCACAGCTTCTTCCAGCTGATCTGGGACATGACAGGTGATGTGAGCGACTCTGCATCAGGTATTGAGCAGAGGTGGAGAATGGACTCAGCGGCTACTGCTAATCAATGGCCTGTGCCGTTGTGTGAAGAGGGGAATAACCAGAACAGAAATGCCACCGAGATGTTCTGGGGTAGCAGAAGACACTTAGGCTTGCAATGAAAACAGCCTATTTCCCTTTTAAAACCTGAGGCATGCAGATCACTTTATTATTGCAATTAGATTCTCTTGTAATGAAAATTCCTGTTTGGTTTGTTTTGGCTTTCTTTTTGCCTCCGTACCCAGCAAGCTTTTGCATTTTGTAAAATTCCCTGTCATTGTGATAAGTGTGATCGGAATGGGAGGGGAATATGCTTTCGATAGCTCTCATGACACTGTTCGTCAAGGCGGCCAATTTCTCCCTTGAAAATGCAAAATACAAGGAACAAACATAAGCTGTAAGAGCAAGTGCAGACAATTCATGAGCGAGTGAGCATATTCCCTCGCCTTCCAGACATTTATTAGTAATCATGCACTATAGCCATAGAAATCAGGCAGAAGAGTCTGCTCTATTTCCTATGAAAGATTGCTTCGTACAAAGTTCCACAGGGCTGTCATTCTTTCTCTTGATAGTGCTGGTACTGAAGAGTAGCATCTAGTATATGATTAATTTTGGCTGTCAAGTTATTTTGGTCCAAATGACTCAGGTAAAGGTTTGATACTGTTACCATTTGTACAGGGTGTGGTAACACTGTAATGGAATGACACAACTATACTTCATGTTTTCTGTCACACGAACTGTAACAAAAGGCGTTGTAAAGTTCCATAAATGTGGGGTTCTTTTACTCAATGACTCCACTTTCTCCATTCCTGTCTTTCCTCTCATTGTGGCAATGCGTGGGAGTGTATTCCTGTAAAGTGCTGCAACTATTCCTTGTGCCGCTTTGGATGCAGTTTCCAAACCACAGTAGGCAGGCAGTCTTTTCCATCACCAGTTCTTTGTCTAGTTCAGCATTAGCTGATGACTAGGAGGAATTCCTTGAGTTCAGGATCTCGAGGAACCTGCTCTGTTAGGTTATTCCTCCCACCCAAAAGAGGTTGTTCCTTAGAAGAACAGTTCAGGTTTGGTGATTGGTCCTATCTCCTCAGCAAGAACTTGTCCACCGCGAGGCTCCCTTCACCAGGAGAAATCTCTGGAGTTGTTTAGCCCTAGCTTGCTGAACATGAGCCAGGCTTGCTTGTCTTTGGGGTGTCCTAGCAAAGTTTTCATGCTCTAGGACTTGATTTGCCTGGATGATTTAGTCACTGTGCCCTCCCTTGTCACAGTATCTCCCTTACTGATGATCTTGGAGAAATTTCAGCCTTCTTAGAAGTTCCTCTCTGACTGTAGTCACAGCCATTTATGAGTTCATTGTTACTAAAATCCAGGTTCTCAATACTATTTGCAGAGTACCACATGAAAACATCTTACCTGAGAGTTACAACCCTTCTTTCCATTGACTGCAAAAGGAATGAGGGTTTCAAAATGCTGGATGGAAACCGATATAGATATCACAACTGTACCTTGAACTCATAAACTGTTGCTATTGCAGTGACTAAGTTACATACCTGCAGCTCATGTCTTGAATAGAGCCTCTGAGTCAAATCTTCCCATCCTTTTTTTCCTGATTACCTTGGTTCTTACACAAATTGTAACAAGTGGTCTTGCCACCAAAGTGTGTTGGTATGCATACACTAAACTGTGGCAGATTTGCCTACTCTGAAATTTGCCTTTACTGAACAGTGGATAAACTTTCTTCTTTCTTAGGTGGATCTATTTTTCCATGGCCTCTTTAAAAACTAATTCAGCAGGGGGGTTTGCCAGTCATTTTGAGGACCTTCAAAGAAGCCCTGTAAAAAAGCCCTTATGAAAGACTGAAAACCTACTTTCATGACACCCTAAAGAACTGGAACAATCCTCTTAAATGCATCTTCTGTTTGCATTTAGAAACAAAAATGAGGGATAAATGTTACTTTTTAACGTAAAAAAACCCCAAACCCTACAGCCAGAACTTTGACCAATACGCTAGGAAAAAAAGAGCAAATCCTTTATTCCTTTTGCTTTTTTTTTGCCCTGTTCTTACACTGCTTGAGAGCACTGTTAGTTCAGGTGCTTTCAGTGCATTTACTTCCTGAGAACGTCAGCACCTCTCCCTGAATACACATGCTATCAAAAGCAAACTCCTGGGGATATGTGCTCGCAGCTTAGTTTTGGTTCTTTGTGAGTTAGAGCACAAACCTCCCTCTCTATTCATTTACTTTCCCCTTCCTTCATCTCTCTCTACCTTTTAAATAAAACACTAGAGAACAATTCCAAGGGAGCAGTAGGTGAACGAATAGCACTGAAATAGTCATCTCTGTCTTTTGACAGTATGGCATGGACTTTTTCTCCCATTAGACAGAGAAACTGGCAGAGCATTGGTGACTGACAGGATACTCTTTCCATTTGTTAAGCGTGAGACAACTTTCTCCGCTACAGGGTGGGGTCACATTGCTGGAGCAATAGGACACAATTGCATGCAAATGCCTTTTCTTCCACTTCCATACCCAATCTGCAGCTGGATTTGGAGCTTCTCAGGCTCTTCTTGGGCTATGAGTCAGTCTTAGCCTTCCTAGAGCTGCCCTTTTTTTTCCATTGACTCACACCAAAGCTCCCCAAACCACAATTATTTAACCCTGCAAGTTTTCAAGACATGCCGCCAGTTTTAGGACTGCTTCTCAAGAACGAGTAAAGTAACCAAGCTGTGAATCCTGCATTGAGCCTCCTGGCACATCTTCCAGGGAAGAGACCCCACATAAGCCAAGAAGAACAGAGCTGAGACATGACAGCTGAATGACTGTGGAGGTAAGACAGGCTGATAGAGAAGAGTGAATGTCATGCACCTGCTGAACAGCCTGCATGAGTCAAGAGAAGATCTTGCGCTGATGACAGTGGGCTGAGTTTCCTCTTTCTGGGATGATGGATGAGGAGAAATAACAAGCCACACCAACAGTAATCATGAATAACAATCACCATAGCAGCCTTCAACACAAAAAAAACCCCACTACAGATAAGCATGACACTTATCCATGTAGAGACTATTTCTCTGACCATGCAGGAGTACACATACTGGGGAACTACACATAGCTCTGCTGCACCTCAGTTCAAGTTCAATCAGGTAAGCACTACATATTAAAAATTAAGCCAAAGCCTTCTCATGCAGATGAAGTGTAGCCACACATACTGACCTGCTGTCTACTTAAGTGTTTTGTATCCTTCTGTCTGGAAGGCAATCTGGAGAAGTGAGTCCTTGCCCTTGGTTTGCTGCTTAGCAAAACATCAGGATGGAATGCAAAGTGCCACTTGGAGATATGACAATGGTGAGTTATATACTTCATCAAATATAGGAAATGGATTACTCAGATCAGGTAGTGGTCCTTTGCTTTTGGCAGAAAGTGTACTGTAATGAAATAAGTAGAGGAGAAGTGTACAGGACGTTTCTGCAAGAATGATTGGGCTGTTTGGAGTGAGAATACAGAGCACTCTCAATCAAATCTGAAATACTTCAGATACAAAGTGTTCCTAGAAGATGCAGCTCATCTGACTTCTATTCCTAGTCTCCTCTATGAACTGAGGTCTCTGCTTGTGACTGCCTCTCACAGGGTGAGCTGGTGAGGAATACTGTGAAAGCTGCTGGCTGAGAGAACTATAGTGTCTGTGGAGCAGAGGACGTCTAAATCACACCACCTGTCAGCATTGTGGTGACCTCTGACTCTTCTAAAACTCAGTTTTTCAACTGAAGTCCTTTGAGTTTGATACAGTCAATTTCTCAACAAGGGAAAGATGGCATTTGGGGGGAAAAAGGAAATTATTTTGGTCAGAATATCAACAAAAATATCCATACATTGAAAGCAGCAGAGATTAAAGAAATTCTGCCTTCCCCAGCTGCCACCACAGAATATAAGGAATGCAGCAGTTAAGTCAGACCAGTGGCTCGTCTCACCCACGGTCTCTGATGGTGGCAGTAGGAGGTCCAATACTTAGAGAAAGTGTGTGAATGTGGCTACTGTCTGATGTCACACAGAGTCACACCAGGAACGCTGGTCGTTCAAATCAGGGACAAGGCCACCTGGTAAGGAAGGGAAAAACTGGAGAGGACAGGACAGAAAATCATAAGTATTTCATATTGTTGGAGACAGCCACAAACTGCCACCTCACTGGTATATTCCTCAGTGCAAGGCCAAGCTACAAATAACAATGTTACCATGATGCCACCTGTAAGGGAAGCCTTGGGGGTGGGATAAAACCACCTGCAGAATTTATAGATTTGCTTTTTGACTGAGCTGAGGCCCTGACTGCATCATAGCCCTGCTACAACTGCATGCCTTGTCATTGTGTGCGAATGGAGCATGAGTCTTCATAGTGCCCAGAGTAATTTGGCAGGATGCAAAGATCGTGAAAATCTCTTCGATGTTGTGGTGGCATGGGGACTTTGGACCCATCACTTTGTTACTAGAAAGCTCATGACAACTTGAAACAATCATAGCAAAAAAATCTTTTTGCTTTCACCTTTGCTCTCTTTCTTACTTCAGACCCAGCTGAATCCAGAGTCCTTGCTGACTCCAGACTTTATAAACCACTGTATGCTAGTGCTACTGTTGAAAACCTGGTTTTGACAGACTGGTCTGACTCTACTCACAAGTCACATGGTTTTTACAGACATGTGGATAAGTAGGCCAGTGTCTCTGGAAAAAGATTTCACATCTGTAGGAAAAGGGTTGGGCAGGAGGCGTATGTGGGCACATGAAGACCCTTGGAGCCTGTAGTTTATGGCAGTGACAAGATATGATGCATGCATGGGTGGTGGCTCTGGTGATCACACTGGGTACAGTGAGTAAAAGTAACAGACAATTGCCAACCAAAAGGGATGTGCAGAGTAGCCTGAGGGGCTACAACTGAAAATAAGCTTAAGTAAATAGAAGATTTTGTATGGTTCTTGGGAAGCATTTCCCGGTGCTATGGTCTCCAAAGGATCAGGGGAAATGCCTTCCCAGGGGAGTGGTAAAGCCTAAGCATGTGAATAATTCCTTGTGAGACCAGCTGAAGTTCTTGAGAATCCACCCTTGGTAACGAACCTCCACTTACTGAGATATGCAAGGGGGAGTCACAGATGATGACACACAAGGATTTTCCAGTGCTCGTGCCTGTGATTCATATGAGAGTGGGGAAACATCAGAGCTCCTAGGGCAGACAGTGAGAAATTGGCTTTTTCTCCAGAAGAAACCACCCTGGAGCGCTCAGCCATGTGACAACATCAACTGCAACTCTAAAACTCACTTGGTAGTAGGAAGGGGAACAGACATCTGCCTGGGGCCTGGCAGGCAGCCAGCAGCTGTGGCTAGAGGAAAACACTCACTCCTCATATTAGACATGCCAAGGAAGGGCTGGGACTGATGGGCAGCAAATAAGAGGGAGGGATGGGGAAGGGGACCACAGAGCTAATGGAAGCACATAAGTGTTCCTCTCCTTCTTTGGAGGTATAAAGGGGAGCACCCTCATTCACTAGCATGCTGGATCATCCCTAGGTAGGTTAATTAGACACGAAGTTCCTGGAACTTGCAGGGGTTCAGACAAGATGCCGAGATATCTGAGAAACATTTGTGGGAGGACTGATGGTCTGGGTGATGATGTGGTGTGTGTAGGGGTGTGTATCTGCAGCTCTGCATGGGTCCGTTTAGAAATGGGAGTGCGTATGTGTGGTTTCCCTGTGAGCAGAGCTGAGCTGTGTGCGAGTGTGCACCTGTCTGTGTGTGTGCTTATGCATGGCTTCCTTATGATTGCATTTATCTTTCTATGCAACTTTGACACCAACAGTGGCCACATGAGAGAAACCCTCTGATAACTCTGACAGAAAAATTCAGGTTACAGTGTGGTGTGAGCAAAAGTGCACAGATCATTTCTGGCGGGGATTCCTGCTTTTCCTCCTTCTGACAGCCTTTGGATAGAGGTGGAAGGTCTGCGGAGCCCACATCAGCTGTGCTTTTGGCTGCATTTTAAAATTAAAACTGCAGTTCTCCGATTTACATGGATAGTTTCATAAAGACCTCTTTTTTTTTTTTTTTTTTCCAAGGGAGGGTAACTCTGAAAAAGAAGTGGCTCCTTATCAGATAGCATCCCTCTCTCTCAAGACTGCAAAAACTTGTGAATGTGCCAGCACAGCCTATGAGGCACTGCAGTCATTGTAACTTAGGCATCTAAAGAGTCCAAGCTTTTGGACCAGTCTGCCTCCAGGGTGTCCTTGTTCCTGAAAGCCAGTTTGGAAAAGACTATGAAGTATGAAACTGCAAAACTGTGAGAGCTCCTTCTTTCAACTCACAGTGCATGAGTGATGGACTGGGGGGAGCAGGAGTGTGAGTATAAAGCAAAAGCAAGAGGATGCTGTGCAGCCTGGAATTGGTTGGTGCTCTGTGCAGGGTGGGGTAAAGGCGATTGTGAGGTTAAATGCCCCATCTGGCTTCAGGAGGGCTTCTTACACCTGTGATTAGTATGGTCTGGCAGAACAGTATTCTAGCTCATGTTATATGCAGAAATGGCTTTCCAGGAGGCATCAAGAATGCCCTTTGTTGGGGAACACCATGCAGGCCTGGCTGCAGCTGTTGGAGGCCAACTAGCAGGCAGGTTGACTCAGCTGCCTGAGCTGGCATGACAAGCAGCTGTGCCACTCTTAGAGCTCAGCTTTACTTCAGTGGTGGTCCACATTCCTGGAGCTTGTCTCCAGCAACCCCTTGACTAGCCTGCTGCGACAGCTCCGAGCATTTTGCAGCTCTCCCCTTTTGTTCCCATGGCTTTCAATGTCCTTTCCAGAGGCTTGCTGGGGCCTGCAGGGAAGAATGAGAAGAATGTGGACACCGGACCCAGTTGTGGCAGCTGCTTTCACAACTCCTCTCCTTGAGCAGACTCTGCCCTGCAAGGGCAAAAGGACAGGAAAAGTCCTTGCCCTGGATTTCATGTAATCCAAATATATTGCCAGGTGGCTCCACATCACAAGAGCTCTGGCATGAGTCACTGCTAACCTGCTGTCAGCCACTCTAATGTTCATAATTCATTGCATTTCTCTGCATGCCTGGGGATGACCTAGCCCAGTACCTGTCCCTCAGCTCTTATCATGGCTGTTTCCACAGGCCTGCCGTACAGATTGGTTTTCACAGGGTAGAGGGGGTAGATCTTAATTATGAGCTTGGAAAACCGGTCACTCCCTTAGGTGATGTGGGTTTTGGAGCCGGATTGCCCTAGCCCATCCCTCTCTACCATGACAAGGCATGGGCTACATTTGGTCTTACTCAGAGAGCAGCCTCCACAAACCCTCTGATCTGGTACAAACAGTTCAGGAGGAGGGGGGTGCATGGAGCTACAAATCTGGCCAGGGTTTCCTTTGTTCATTGTCCAGCTGTTCTAAGTATGGAGATACTTTCCAAAATTCTCCCAGGAGGGCCTGAAGAACTCATGCTCCAGATGGCAGCCCTGGGGTGTGCTACTTTGCTGCCCCTCCTGCAGCTTAACAGCAGAAAACAGTTTAAAGAAGGAGGCACACTAGATTTCCCTCTGGGCACTTTACTTGGGGAACTGCTGCTCGACTCTGTCTTGCTGTGGGGTGACTGGATGTGAACTGTCTCTGATAGAAGATCTGTATAGTCACATCTGAGCTGGTTCTATTACAGACAAGAGCCTCCTTTTCTGTGCAAGCTGCTTTGCCACTGCATAAAAAACCCATGAAGTACTAAGCATCCATCTTCAGATAGGGAGATAAGAAATCCCCTTCCTTGCTCTCCCTTTTGAGGGTGTAAAAGAGCACCTTTGGGGCTCTTCCTTATCCTTGCCTTGAAGGAAGCGTAAATCTCATCTTCTAGTCCTTTTTCAATACTTTTTTTTTTTTTTTCAGAACAGGAGGAAGGAAAAAAATTGGGAGTGCCACACCCTACAGCCTGCCCTGTGTTGTGTTGGGTGACAGTGCAGTCAGCTACCTATTGAAGGGAACAGGCACAGGAGCCCATTGAGACCAAGGGGTATAGTAGTGCTACTTGCCTTATAGGGCACTTGACTACCTAAACGCAAATCCCAGCACAGCACCCAGTGACTCCCCTTTCAGCATGGGGCGTAGGCTTCAGTGAAAAGAACACCCACCCAGCAGCCAAAGGGAAGTAAAGGGGTGAGTAAATGAAAATATGTCCTGGAAGGGGTGTTGCAGCTGTTGTGTGGGGTTGATGAGGCCTCTGAAGCCCCATGGGAGCAGACAGGGCTAAGGAAGCAGGCTGTACCCCACCACCCCTCCTTCTTTTGCTCCAAGGAAACTCAAACAGGCACAGGCTGTGCCATGTGCCAACTTTGAAGCTGGGAGGGTGATGAATAGATAGAAGGACTCATGCCTGCAGCAAATCTTCCCATCTCATTATAAACAAGGCCCTGAGGTGGATCTTTTACCGAAAAACACTATTATCAGCAGATCTACCAGAACGGTTTCAAAATACAAACTCTGTTCCACCCCAGGCCACCAAACAGTAATTCCCACATGCACTTGCATTATTCACACACTGCAAAATTCAAAGACCACCGGCTAGGCCAGCAAGGCCAGTTTTCCAGGCCCAGAGCTTTCTGTCCTCAGCAGGATAGTGGGGAGCACTAGCAACCCAGCAGCTCTGAGGCATCCGTTTCAAAACTGTGTTTCTCCACAAGATCCCATGTCCCTCCTCCATTAATGTATCCTTGGGTGTGGCTCAACTCCATCTCAGATGTCTTCCTCGGGATGACACATCCCCGTAGAGATGCCCAGCTCTCACATGAGCATAGCCTGGATGACTGGCTCAGACTGTGTGCCACGGGTTTTAATTGTTAGTCATAACTAGGGGGGCTTCCCTAGGAGCCTGCTGGGAGGAGCTCCTTAGGTGGGTGTGCAGTGCCTCACATCAGTGAGCTGCTTTTCAAGTTGCGCTTCCAGGCACTGCAGTGTTAGTGGTAGTAAAATACCTCAGTTTGATCCTTATCCTATGCTGATCCTCAGGAGAGCAAATAGGAATAAGTTGCCTTTAAGCTCACACTCTCCCAGAGTACACGTTTGGCAGCTGCATGGGATGATCTGTGTGGAGGCATTTGGCTGACTTAAACTCCTGTTATCATAGAAACAAGAGGTAATGGGCTTCAAGTTTTCACACTCTTCATGCCCAGCTCCTCCTTGTGTGTTTGTTCAGAGAAGAATCCCACTCCATTCAGAAATGCCAAGGGGGCTGTTCTTGGGCAAAACTGATCTCAGAGGTGCCTTGAGGAATTCATAGCTTTTGAGTGAAAGTTGTTCTGTCACCACAGCACTGTTTTTTTTTTCTTTGGCAAACCAATTTCATTGTTAATCATGGTAAATGACAACTTCTGAAAACAATTTCTACCCAGACTGATTGCTGACTGCCCTGGAAACACTTGCTACTTCAGTCAGCTCATCTGCCACTCAAAGATATCTGTTTCTCAGGCAGGAGGCACCCGTGCATGACTGAGCCACAAGCAATAGGGCCAGACGGGACCTCAAAATTCACAAGTCCATCCTTCTGCTACAAGGTTAAGATTAGCTCAGATTCTTACCCACTGGTATAGTAACTGTCCAAAATACCAGCCTGAATCCCAACCATTCCTGGAAGGGATGGGGTAAGTACTGGTTCAGTCTCTTTCAGACCCATGAAACTGTGCAGAGGCGTGCTGGGTTCCTGCAACAGGAACCAAAGTCCAGTGCCAAAAAAGTGGCTTTGCTGTGCTCCCTTTCTCAGACCTCAAATACAGCTCAGAGGTTTGACCGCAAGATTAAATCACAACAGACAGATGAAGTGAAAGAACCGATGAAGAGAAGGAAGGGAGAAGAAAATTGCATGGAAAAAGGGGGTGAATAGGGAAAATTGATATTCTCTGCAATCCTACACTTCCCATCAGAGTCTCCCCCCACCACACCCCATCATGCAGCCTATGGTGCTTTTAGCAGTTCCACCGGCTCCCTCATTCTGCCTCTCAGTGCTTCCCACTACAGGATCCATGCTGCTAAGGAAGGCATAGCATGTATTTCCACCCATCATGTGGCTTTTATTTGGCTTCAGTCTCAGGAGCTGGGATCTCAATAGAAATAGAGAGCTCCTCCCCATTTTACCCCAAAGTTTTCACCTTTGGGGCTTCTCAGATGCCACTTAAGAGTAATCATTGCTGTTTTAAATTGAAGCTTGGAAAACTACTGATGGAGGGGAGAGAGACATGCTGGAAATTTCAAGTGAGAGCCTAAAACGCTGAACCAGCAGCCCTAATTTCAAACAGACGTTTTCCCACATTTGTAAACAACGCCACTCCAATAGCGCGTGGCGGCTCCAGTGCTGGGGTTGGCCCAGGTTGGGTGTCCCGTGACTGTGCCCTGGCTGCACATGCCCTGGAGGTGAGAATAACATTACTGCTGCCAGCACTCTGTGTTTGCAACCAGGGCATCTTGCAGTGTTGTTTTGCCCCACAACACAGCTGGATTTCAAAGCAGAAGCTGAAAGCTTGAGGTGCATCCCTTAGCCAGCTCATGTGCCAAGCAGAAGTGAAGTTGTAGAGCAGAGGAGAAAAGTAAGCTGGAGCTGCTGTGCAAGGGGAACAGACGCCAGTAAGGGAGGAAAATCGCTGAGGATTTTCGAGAGCACCTCTTACCGTGTGGGCTGGGGCTGGTCCTGGCACCTGTGGGAGCAGGAGCGTGCTGGGCTGCAGCGCTGAAGTCCTGGAGCCCGGAGCTGTAGTGAAGGGGAGTGACCCTGCGGGTGGTTTAAGTTTCCTCGGTGGTGTGGGAGGGTGGTGTCTTTCCACTCTGTTTTAAAGGAGTTACTATGAATCAGTCTGCCTTTAAAGAGAGGGAGAAGAGGGGGAAAAAAAAAAAATTAGTGAGCTACGCCCTGCTTTGTTGGCAGAGAGTCAAGAGTCGCTGGGAGGAAACCAGATTCAAAGAAATCTGTACAAGGCTGCGTCTGACTCAGTGTGCAGTAGAGACCGCAGCCTGGAAAAACGACTGACGCTGATCCAGCTGAGTAATAGAGGCCCACAACAGCATCTGTTTATAAAACTGAACTTCTGGTTGTCATAAAAAAAAAAAAAAAGTATAGTTACAACTGTGGCAACGGGACTTCAACAATACCATCACTCAAACAAACAGCTGGTTGGCAGGGGGCAACCATGGCTAGATGAGTCACCACATCCCCTCCCTGTACTGCACAGGAAGAACTTGTGGAGACTGGGTGTATGGGGGGATGCAAAGCAGACCTGTGTGGTTCTCATGGACAAGAATTTTGGGACTATACCAAAGAGCAGAGATGTTCAAAATGCAGCTCTGTCCTGGTGATAACTCTGGAGCAAGTTGGCCAGATGGTGGTGGTTTGCTTCTACAGAGAGAGAGCAGGCAAGGAAGGTGAAATAAGAAGTTTGTGATTCAGTCTTCTGAGGTCAGCATTTGTTGTCGTCTTAAAGACCTCTAAAAATAGATCCTTTACATTGCAGAGGCTTGACTGGTGTAGTTGCCTTGTGGATGCTACAGGCAAGATTCAGTGGAGATGTGCTTGAAATGTGGGTGAGGAGGGAAGAATTTTGTCAGAAAGCACCTAGGTTAAAATGTGATCCACATAAAATAAAATGTGATAGAGTTGGTGATCTGCTACTGCAAGGAATCAAACCTGCCTGTTGCAGAGGCTCAGAAAGAAAAAAGCAGATACTGATAAAATACATGGTAAAGGCCTTTCCTACTTTAATGAGGAGGACACTTGACTGCCTTTGTTTGAAAGACAAAGCTGGTGCTCTTTGAAGTCTATACAGATTAAAAGATGTTGCTTTTTTTCAGATTATTCCTCTGTCTGGTGTTTGGTCTAATTTTAGACATAGCAACCTGCTTAAAAACAGACCTATGGATAAAACAGCAGCAAAGATGATACATACTGTGGGCAAAAACATCACACCTAGACAATCCTGTGGGAATTTTGCCACTGTTGGAAAATAAAGACAGATTTTTGTTACCCAAGGATAGAATAAGCCTGTGTTTCATATCTATGGGTTAGAACATGCTTCTTGGTGATATGCATGAATGTGATACCCAAGGAAAGGAAAATATATTTGCTTGCCCCGCAGAAGCATCTGGCATTTGCATTGGGCTGTGCTGTCCATTTGCCCTTTCCTATTTCCCCAGCAGACTTTATTGGAGTGATGGATGCTCAGCTCCACACAAAATACTAAAACACATGGTCCCAAAGCAGACTCAGTGGACCAGAGTTCAGCTGTGGCAGAGAATCCTCTGCCCCAAACCTGTTCACAAGTGACCATCCATCTGCCAGAGACCAGCTGCCTACACACCCACAGAATTACATTTCTGACAGCCAGCATTTAAGAAAAACTCAAAAAGGCAACAACAGTGGTGTCCCCTAAGAAGTTGGGTATGAAGTGGCCCTTGACTGGCAAAGTATTATTTGTCCAGAGAGAGCAAACTGATTTTGTAAAAATTGCTTTCCAGCCTGGCAGGCCACATCAGGCAATGGGCAACATCAGACGCTTTGCAGGGAGGCAGCAGGTTTTTGCAGTGTCAGCGTCAGCTTGCCCACAGGAGCATTGCTTCCTGGCTTTCTGTCTGAAAATGCTGGTGTTCAGACAGCAGAATAAAGAAAATTAACTGGACAGGCCACATAGGCTGTGACTGTGGCCCTGGGGGACACACAGGCACCTTGCCAGTAACTGGCTTCATCCCTGTTGCTGTACCTGTCAATCCAGGTATGAGAGAGGGTAATAGCAACTGCCAAGTGAGCAAAGGTGCGGATAGCAGCTCCTGTTTGGGGGCAATGCTGCACATGGGCAAGATGATGGTTTAAGCAAGTGAGGGTACCCCCTAATGTCAGGACATGAGGTGTTCAGGGGAGAGCTCAGCTTCCACTAAGCAGATTGCTAGCTCTTTGGGCTGTTTACAGCTTGCAATGGACAGAGAGACAGGGTAGAAATAAGCAAACTTCCTGCCAGTAGGTAAAGGTAGGAGAGCATTTCAAGTTGATAAGATCTATCATGTTTTCTGTACCTGTTTGTCTGTGGATGAAGCATTAGCTCAATAAGCCTTTATATGTGCGTGACGGAGAAACAGCTTTATCCACCCATCTAGAGAAAAGGTTGGTCTTCCAGTGTGCCTCTGGCAACTTCTCCCTTTAGGGTGTGTGGTTTTCACAAGGCAGGTTGCAATAGAAAACCCATGATGTGCAAAGCCTCATCATAGGATAAAAAATCTAAAGCATGCTACCAGTTTGACACAGGAGGTTGGGTTGAATTGCCTAATATCCCCATACCATAATCCATGGTGTCTCTTGACCTCACTCATGATGTCCTTTGAGCATTGCTCATTTCACAGGGTTTTCTGAATGCATACAGGCAAGTAGCAGGAGATGGTCAGGTCAAAGCCATGAGAATTTAAGTTGTGGGAATCTGAACTGTCATTTCCATGGGCAATGATAGGGTGAAGCTTTCTCATGTGTGCCATGCCTTTACTGAAACTCTTCCCAAACAAGGAGCTTGCAGCTGCTGTATGTCTGCCTGTTTGGCCATGCCCCACACGTTTGCAGACATCACTACTTGGTGTGAACAGTAGCCCTTGGTGCAACAAAATGGGCATCCACAGTGACATCAGATAAGACAAACATTAAGCTTTCACAAGCTCAGATCAAAGGAGGAATTGATGATAAGGAGTGGGAGATGGGGTGTGTAGTTAGGGGTGGGGGAGGTATGGTTGAGCTTAGCTGGAAGCATCCAGAGCAGATCATTTCTAGAGAGGGGAGAGCCAGGGAAAGTAGGACATGGTATCCCTGCACTTTCTTCAGATGCCAGAATTTGTGCTTGGGGGAGATCTGTAGCAGAGCTCCCATGCACTCTGGGGTGCTTTCAAGTACAAATTCAACAGGAATTCAACATATGCTATTTGGATGTGCTTTCCTGAATAACTATCTGCAAACACACATTGCATATTAAGCCCTCCTCAGTCTAAACAGCATGTCTTTCTACATAATGATACTTAAACCCTTTCCTTTCTCTTATATGTGCTAATATTTATTCTGTGCAACATGCTGCTGGCTGGTTGCAGGACGAGTGATATGCTCTGTGGTGTTTGCTACTGCTTGGCTTGTCACGACATGAAGAAGGCGGGGTTGAGCCTGAGCTAATGTGTGGGTTTAAAAAAATAGAAACCAACAAGTTTCATACTGCTCTGTAGTGTTATAACTGATGTGTTTGTGTATCCTGGGGTTATCCATGTGATACTGTAATTTGCAGAGACATATGATAGAACTCCGTATGATAAACTGCATTTGTCATGCATGACCCTGCAGGGCTTCAAATGGCTGCATTCATCCACTGGAGCTGAAAGGGTGATGGTTCCCTTATTTGTAGCTTCACTCAGTTCTGAAGAAGCAGATATTGGAAGTTGCACCTTTATGGTTTTGGTCATTTCTCTAAAATGTCTTGCCATGTTCTTGTCCCCTCAAGGACTGCTAGACGTCCGGTACTTAAGGAAGCTAACTTGACAGGCAAGACTTGGTACAAGAAAGGAGTGGATTGTAGTCAACATTGAAAAGATATAACCCTTCACATGCACAGTCTGGTTTTTGGTTTTATTTGTTTTTGGTGACAAGAATGATCACTGGCTCAAATACTTTGGTAAACTGTATGAAGAACAAAACCTACAGGAACATCTACGACTGATTTTTCTGGAATCAGTAAGGACTGCCAGGCTTCCAGATCTTCTGAAAGTGGGTGATTGATAGGCACAGAGTTGAAAATGCTCTGAGCTTACAGTATTTGTGTAGCAATGGTTTGTCACAAAGCTTTAACAGGCAAGAACTGCAATAGTTCCCTCCAGGACTTCAGCATTATGAGTGGGGTCTATGCCAGAATGCATTCCCTGAATCCCACCTGTATGGGAAGCCCCAAAATTTTCCTGGTTTCTTAACAGGAATAAAAACTGAATGTGGGCATGAGATAAGGAGACCATTCGTACCATAATTTCATAATGGTTAGAATTTAATTTCATCCTACCATAGGAACCAAACCACACAATTCATTCTTATTCAGGAAAGAGAGATGAAAATGGATTCTGACTCCTCTGTGCAATGGAAGGACTGGTATCTCATGCTGTCTTAGAGTACTGACGTTCACATTGTGGTCTCTGTGGCAGATTTGGAGATTCTGCCAGGCTGGGTAAATGGCAATCCGTTCATAACTGGCTGAGGAGTTTGGACTAGTTCTCAGAGGGCCAGTTAGCCCATAAAATGCCTTGCCTTCCCAGGAGCTGGGGTGGGCTCAATGTGATCTTTAGGCTGAGGTTCTGAACACCTGGAGGAAGTAGCATGAAGTGCCTGGTGCTGGCAATAGAGACCTGAACCTGGGAAAGCATAACTCTGGAGCAAAAGAAGGTGTGGTGAGATGAGAGCCATCTCAAATGAGGCAGTCTTCCCCTGCTTTTATGAGAGTGGGTGAACTGCATTCCCCATGTCATTTTCCCTTACTTTAACCTCTACCTCAGTCTCTTCCTTTTTTTCATTGGGAACAGACCAGCTGAAGACATTTGCTTGTGCAAGTCGGCCCTGGCAGACCCATCTCAGTTGTCACTTTCCCCAAAAGCCTTTCCCATTCCACATCAAAGACATAGTGGCTGGTAATATTCTCCACCTGTGCATGAAGGCCTCTCTCATCCATTCTGGCAACCAAGGAGGTTTTCTTTATTGCTTTCTCCTGCTCCTGGCTCATTTCTAACTCTGCCCTCTGTGGCTGCTGTATTGTGCACTACTGATTTCATCACTGGCAGGTTTTACAATGTTAGTAGGGAAAAAAAGAATCCTGCAAGCACCAAGAAATAGCATAAGCTGACAGTGCCTCATTATCCTTCTTTCTTTCAGTGCTGACAAGGGGAATTAGCTGCATGGCTGTCCTGTGTCCTGGATTGCAACTGAGCCATTGGCTGTAGAAATGGACTTCGGGTAAGAGGCCGAGGCAAAAGGGAGTGCTGTTTGTGCTGTGGTTGAGGGACATCTTACCTTCTGCTCCCATGGACTGTTTGTACATGTTAGCTCTACTCAAGGTTTGCTGGACTTTCTTCTTAGAGTAGATGTTGGTGTCCTGACAAAACTGTGGAATTTGCTTCTGCAGCCAGAGATAAGGTTTGGAGAGTGCATGAAGCCTAACTGTACTTGCTTCTCACTTTCTGCAATATCTTGTTTTTCTAAATCTCTGGATTCATTTATTTAACATTGTAGTGTCATAGGCTGTACACATATGCAGGGAGGGAGAGTGCTAGCCTAGGAAGATAAATGGCAGAAACTGCTAGGGACCTGGCGTATGAACAGTCTAAAGAGGCAGATTACTTCTCAAAGAAACTGAAACAAAAGTGCAGGGAAGGCTTCCTAAGAAAGGCAGTGGTACCTGTCCTGCTCTCCCAGTGAGGGCAAAGGTTGATGGGGTAAAGCACCAAGCTCAGTGGATAGTGAGGAGGGAGGAGAAGGAAAACAGGGAAGTGTAACTGAGGTAGCAAGACAAGCTGGATATTGACAGGATCAGGGAAGGATAAAAAGGGCTGAACATCATGGGTAATGCAGCCAATAAAGAAAATGCCTCCTAGGTCCAAGTCCCTGAGCAAAGTGTAGAAGGCTGGCAGGAATCTGGGAAGTCCTCTCCCTCTTATTGCTCTTGCATGACAGAAGGGAGGGGAGGGTTTCTAGATTTGCTTTTCCGTTCTCTGACAAAGAGGGAAAGAATTCCTGTGACAGCAGAGGGATGGTTCCCTCCTGAAAGAGGAAGCAGCTACACATGTCATGCTATGTGCCAGCTCCTGAGTTTATTTGCAGCAGTGCAGAACTGGAACAACTCTCATCGACTTCCTGGCAGTTTTATTGATGTTGAATCAGGGATTGAAGCAGCACCATCATGTCAAGAAACTGGTGGTAAAGAGAGAATTTGTGAGAGGGAAATCCCTTAGCACAAAGACTGAGCATTGAACTAAGCTCTCTCCTTCCTTGCTACCTGCTCCCCTGCTTCTTGCCAGTTGTCCATTGATCTTTTGAGAGGAAAAATAAACTTTGCTTTGCTTCCCCTTGTACACACATGCTCCTTTGTGCATTCACAAATACAAAAATTTTCATTACTTCATTCCTTCTCCTTTTGTAATGTACAGTCACCACTTTCGTGACTCCCTTGTGTTTGAGGCAGGATATGGGCAGGAAATAATAACACAAGATTCAAACAGGAGAAATGCAAACCTATTATCTGGGGGAAAATAAACCCAAAGTTAGCTATTCAGGGGGCGGGAGCCTTTGGAACTTGCAGGAGAAATAAAGCTGGAAGAAACTTAACAGGGGCAGCAGACAGAGTGCAACATGATCTAGCACTTAGTGGGGGAGAAGGCAACCAAGGCCATTTGCAGCTTTTCAGACATTGATGTTGCTCTTGCACCCACAGATTGCAAAGCCATATTTCACTCTCAGAGAGGCCCTAAAGTGGTAATGACAGCCAAAGCTCAAGGTTGTTGCTTAAAGGATTTGACTCAAATCCTATGGCTGGGGATCACCCTAGTGTAGTCCCAGCAGTGCTGTGGGACTGAAGAATTGCCTACCTGGTTTGTGGAGCTAATGTAAAATTCAGAGGCATCATGTCCCTGTGCAGCACATGCTGAGAGCATGGGGGAAGACATGAGCTAGACAAGCAGGAGAAGAGAAGGACCATTCATCACATCACCTGGCTCGGGGCATGATTAGATTGCACAGAGAAGTAAAAGCCAGGGCTTTTTGACTTCAAGTGTGCTTATGAAGGGTGATGCTTTATGAGTGTGGAACAAAAATCAGAGAAATGTCTCAATGGCACAAAATAATTGCTCGCATTTGATAGGAATGCCTGAGCACCACAATCCCTATGAGATACATCCTCAACCAGATGAAAAATTATAATGAATGAATTGAAGCAAAGGACGCAGCAGACTGGTAAAGAGTATTCCCAGGTGAAGATTAAGGACTCTTAGAGATGGACTGAAGAAATTCTGAGGAGGATGTGGTTATTGGAGGGAATTTTAGAACTTTGGACTGAAGCTTAAAGGTATGTATGTAAAAGCTGTATGTACTAGCTTGTTGAGAACGAATATTGTGTCTTCTGTGATATGTAAGAACATGGATCTACTTTATAATACTGGTCAAAATTGGACTAGAGAGTGAAACTGAGAAAACAGGGCACAGACTGAACAACGAGCAACAGTAGCTTTGTAATGGCCGTGTTTGGTATGCATGATGAGTGTACTGGGTCAGGGGGAAACACAGAAGAGTAAGGGGCACCAACATCTTCATTACTTCCAGGAGAACAAGGCAAAACTTTTCTGAGTGCAGGGTCTGTTCCTCTTCACAGTGGTGCTGTGCATGTATTGGGGTTAGGAATGTTTAGACAGAGTGATAGGCCACTTGAGATGTAACTCAAGTACATTATAGCTGGATAGAGTGGTTGGACTCGATGATCCCGTGGGTCTCTTCCAACCTGGTTATTCTATGATTCTATGATTCTATTTTCCACAGGTGATGAGGAAGGAGGCCATTCTGCCTCACAAACCGCTTGCAGAGCAGCTATTTCCAGCGCAGCTATTTCCAGCAGGCATCGACAGCAGATCTATGTGGCTGGCTGGCTGCAGAGTCCTTTTCTCTGTAAGAGAAGTGGTCAGGGTGGAGGGAAAGGTAAGTAGTGATCTCCTTTGACCCCTCCAAGTTTCCTGACAAGGATGGGCTCCATGTGAATTAGAAGCCGTAGAGCAGCTGGGCAGACCAGCTGTGACAGGGCAGGGAATCCCTGTGGGCTGCACTGCTGTTCATGGAGGTTGTTCCAGTCCAGCATTGTTGCCTTCATGGTTCAGTGTAGAAGTGACAACCATGCCACGGGCCAGACTTGGCATGATGGAGCTCTGAAAGTTAAGAGACCTCTGCATATCGTACCACAATGAGTTATTGAAGAGTGAAAGCAGGGTGGAAACAGCAATGAAAGGAAACTGTAAAGACCTTGGTAGCTGACCTTCTTTGCCATCTCTCTCTCAGAGGGATTTTACTGCTATCTCTGCTCTTCCCTTCTGGGAGAGCAAGATATGTGCAAGTGTTTGAGACGTGAATTCCCAGCCTTTTGCTTTGCTGGAAGCAGATCCCACCCAATACTCACACAAGCAGCAGCTGGTGGTTGTCCCAGTCCTTGTGCTGGCTGGCAGCTGAATCTCTCCCAGCAGCAGCTAATACTGCTGACTTGTGCAGGCCACTGAGTATGCACAGAGTCCCTCCCAAAATACCTGGAAAGAGTAATTGACCTGAGAGGCATGGAATCACAAGAAATCTGTGGGGGTTCATTCTCCCAAGAAAGCAGTCTCTGAGGACAGGCTGCTGCTCAGCTGGTGCCTTGCTGGGTACTCTGTGCTATTTGCAAAGCTGAGTTCTTAATACAAGAAAGGCCAGCTTGTCACTGTAATTTAAAAATCCTTTTGACATCTAGGGAAACGTCAGCAGGCAGAAACAAATAATAGGAGGGTTTGACCCAGGCACAAAGAAGCTGTTGTTTTCTGCCTGTCCTGGCTGTCAGGGGTGTTGGGTTGCTCAATGTGGCTCAGGAAAGCAGCTCTGGAATTTCTCTGCCTTCCATGAAGGCTGAACACATGTGAAATTAAATGTCTCTGCCTGAATAAACACCTGTCCAACTGTCATGGGAAGAGTTAGGATGCTGAAATGCAACAGGGTGAGGACTGGCACTGAGCCCAAGCTAGGAGTCAGTGAGAATCATCTGGCAAAGCTGACATCTTGTTTTCAATTGCTTGGCTTCCAGCTGCAGGTGTAATCGATACCCAGGTAGTGGAGTGACTAAACTTGTCTGCTCTTGCTGTTTCTGGGTTTCAGTTGCACCAAGCAGTGGGGAGGAATATAGGGGGGTGGGGTAGGTGTGAGAGAAATTCCTGCCTCAAGAACCACAGAAGCATTTTCGTGCCTGGGATACTTTCATATTTGCTTTCCCCCAAGGTGGCCCCTCTTGCCTTGGAGACAGTGTGGCACCTGAAACCGGGGGTGCCAAATGACGGTGAGGTTATTTACAGCTGCAAAGTCAAGAGCAGATGATACATTTTGCAGGTCAGAGTCCTAGCTGCAGGAGTCTGATAGATGGATGTGGAGGAGCTGGAGTGTTTCAGAAGAGGATACCAGGGTGACAAACCTCTAAGTGATCCTGGTACAGAGAGCCTGTGGTTTGACAGAGAAGAGTGTCCACACTTGGCCCACTGATATCTTTTCTGATCCATCCCACTCTTGATGGATGGCTCAAGGAGGATTATTCTGTGTGCAGGCTTGTTCACAGCTGGTGGAACTTTGCCCAAGGCACCCTTGCCAGCTTTCATCAGCCATAGTGAAAGGGAAGGGACACATCAGGAACCATCCAAATTGAGTGATGGGAGGAATTGCAAGGGGATGCAGAGAAGGAGGAGTTGTTGAATGTCTTCTTTGCTTCAAGTCTTTACTGCTCAGGCCAGCCCTCAGGAATCACAGACCCTAGAGAAAAGAAAGTCTGGAGAAAGGAAGACTGTCCCTTGGTCAAGGTGTTCTGGGTTAGAGATCATCTAGGCAAACTAGACACTCAGAAACCCATGGGCCCTGATAGGATGCACCCATGACTACTAAGGGAGATGGAAGATGTCAATGATAAATTGCTCTACATCATTTTTCAATCATCATGGAGAACAAGAGAGGTATCTGAAGACTGGGAAAAAAAAGCTAATATAACTCCAGTCTTCAAAAAGGGCAAGAAGGAGGACCTGAGAAACTACAAGCCAGTCAGTCTCACCTCCATCCCTGGAAAGGTGATGGAATAGCTCATCCAGGATGTCATCTCCAAGTATCTGGAAGAAAAGGTTATCAGGAGTGGTCAATATGGGAAATGATGCTTGACCAGTCTGATAGCCTTCCATGATGTCATGACTGGCTGGGTAGATGAGGGGTGAGTGGTGGATGTTGTCTACCTCAACTTTAGCAAGGCTTTTGACATTGTCTCCCACAACATCCTCATAGGTAATCTTACAAAGTGTGTGTTAGATGAGTGACCAGTGAGATGGATTGAGAATTGGATGAATGGTAGAGTTCAGACAGTTGTCATTGATGGTGCAGGAAGCCTGTGGTCAGCAGTGTTCCACAGGGGTCAGTGCTGGGCCCAGTCTTTTTCAGCATATTCATCAGTGACCTGGATAAGGGAACAGAGTGTATCCTCAGCAAGCTGGCTCGTTATACAAAACCGGGAAGCGTGGCTGATACACCAGAAGGTTATGCTGCCATTCAGTGAGACCTGGAGAGGCTGGAAATTTGGGCAGAAAGGACATAATGAAGTTCAACAAAGGCAAGTGTAGGCTTCTATACCTTGGGAAGAACAACCCCATTCACCAGTACAGGTTAGGGTTTGAACAGCTGGAAAGCAGGTCTCTGGATAAAGACCTGGGAGTCCTAGTAGACAATAAGTTGATGATGAGCCAGGAATGTGTCCTCATGGCCAAAAAGGCCAATGGTATCCTGGGAAACATCCAGAAATGTACAGCAAGCAGGTCAAGGGAGATTATGTGCCCCTTCTACTCTGCTCTAGTGAGGCCAAATCTGGAGTATTGGGTCCAGTTCTGGGCTCCTCAGTTCAAGAAAGAGAAGGAACTACTGGAGAGAGTCCAGTGGAGGGCCTGGTGTGATCAGGGATGATCAGGAGACTATCTCTCTCTCATGAAGGAGAGACTG
Organism: Phaenicophaeus curvirostris; assembly: GCF_032191515.1. NCBI lineage: Eukaryota > Metazoa > Chordata > Aves > Cuculiformes > Cuculidae > Phaenicophaeus > Phaenicophaeus curvirostris. The sequence continues at coordinate 40,508,173 of NC_091392.1, read as the reverse complement.
AGTAAGCTTGGGCTGTTTTGCTTGGAAAAGAGAAGATGGACAGGGGACCTTATGAATTCTTATAAATATCTAAGGGGCAAGTGTCAAGAGGATGGGGCCAGAGTCTTCTCAATGGTGCTCACTGCTAAAGGCCAGTGGGTACTAACTAGAACACAGGAAGTTCCACATCATAATGAGGAAAAACTTCTTAACTGTGGGGGTGTTGGAACACTGGACTAGGGTGCCTGGGGTGGTTGTGGGGTCTCCTTTACTGGAGATATTCAAAACCCACCTGGACATTTTCCTTTGCCACCTGCTCTAGCTGAACCTACTTTAGCAGGAGGATTGGACTAGATGATCTCCAGAGATCCTTTCCAGTCCTTACCACCCTGCAATTCCGTGGGATGGTGCAGATCTGCATCCTCCACTGATATGAAGAGCCCAAATATTTTGCATGTAGTAACTCTGTTTCTCCTCTGCAGCCATCATATCCTCTGGTACTCAGCAACATAAAAACCAGCAACCATCTGTATCCAGTTTGTTCTATCACTGTATTTGCTAAATTTAAGGTCCAGGCCATTAAAGTAAATAGGTCTAGTTATCACAGTGAATGTCCCCACATACCTGCTGTCTGAGCACACTGTATCTGTAAAAGACTGGTGCCAGGCAGTCGTGTGTCCTAGACCACGCTCAAATGTGTGTCCTGGCTGTGGCCAGCTCTGCCAAATGTGATCAGAAGGGCTCTGTGTTAACACTAGTGCTATTCAACATATTTGTGATCTGGAGAGGAATGTCAATAGCAAGTTAACTGTTTACTTGTGGCCCGTAACTATTCCAGAGAGGCAATCTAAAGCTGACTGCAAAGGGTTGCAGAAAATCTACTGACACTGAGTGGCTGCACACTCCTTGGAATATGAAATTCAATGCAGAAAATGCAAGGGAGTCCCACAAGGAAGAAAATACCCTGGCTGTACAGATAAACTGAATGGCTGTAAATCAGCTTTTGCCAGCAGAGAAAGAGATCTTGGATTCATTGCAGACAGTCTGCTGAAAGCACTCACTCAAGTCTCTGTGGAGGTCAAAAAGCCAAACAGAAATGTTAGGAATGAGTACAGAAGAAACAACACAATTACGCCTCTGTGTACTTCGTGGTCTGCTGAACGTTTGCAAGTTCTGAGTCCTTCTGGTTATTCCTTTGAAGAACATAGCGAAACACTATTAAGAACAGAGAGGACATCAACAGTGATCAGAAGTAGGAGATAGTTTCTGAGCAAACATAGCTTGCTAATCTTAGAAAAGAGATGCCTGAAAGGGAATCAGAGATAGAACAGAGACTGGCAACAGAGAACGCTCACGCAATCCATTATCGCGAAAGATAATGGCACTTGACGAACTGATTAGGCAGAAGTTTAAAATGTACAGGCTATGGACTTTTCCACACTGGCGTCAAGGAATACTGGAATTCATTGCCACAGGTTGCTGTGGAAGATGATGCTTGAGTGGGTTGGTCACATGCAGCATATTTCCTTTAGTGACTGTTGAATGCAGCAGCACAGATGCTACCTTTGCATCAGAAACGCATCCTAAGTGGCAGGCTGGTGAAAGGTGATGGAATGTAATTTAGCTTCCTCTGTTTCTTAAGCTTCTTTCCCTAATACCTGGTGGATGCTAGAGAAGAGATACTGGTTCTGCAGTCTTGGCTAGTACTGGTCATCTTACGTTTTTAGTAAAACACTTTTTTTTTTTTTTTTGCTACAGTCATTTGCCAAGTTATTATCTGATAGCTGGTGAGATATTAAAGGAGAAGTAGAATGTGAAACAACCAGCTGGAGAAGACCTCAGACTTCCAGATGGAGAGCTGATATCTCTTGGGGACGCCCCTAATGTTCTGTGCAAGGCAGAAAGAAGGACTTTTGACTGAAAGTAAGCAAAGATTGTGGTCATGTTTTTAAAATGAGAAAAGTGTTGTTTTCCCTGTTAGCTTTCCAGGGCAGTAGATGTCCTTAGACATTTACAAGACAGAAGAGAGACATAATCTTCCCTTGCTGGACAAGTAAATATGATCTGGCTGTCTGATCCAAACAGTTACACCTGTCCAAGCAGGAAATCCCAAGCTCCGTATCAGCAATGAAATATGGATTCTGCGTACTTGCAGCTGAGAGTACTAGTTTGCTTTACAATTCATTTGTTTTACAATTTGTTTTACAATTTGTTTGTTTTACATTTTATCCCCAGGGATGCTGATCCTTTCAGCTTGCACAGATTTGTTGCTTGGGGGACAAATTTCAATTAAGGAGGATAATTTTGAACAAGTAAGCTGCAAGGAAGTATAAACTGCCCACAAACAATCTTTGCAGAGGAAAAGATAACTAGCTACAAGTCCAGGACTGTGGGGTGCTGGCAACAGAAACGTGTCAGTTGTGGCTTAGCACAGTTTCAACCAGAAAGCAGCCCTGGCCACAAGCTCTCTAGGGGTGTTTCACAATGTAATATCCTGTCACAGCTCTGCGAGGCGAAGAATATACTTTCTGCAAACAAAACTATCTTTTAGGTTTTTTGGTCCTTTCCAATTTAAACGTCTTGATTGCTGATGTCTGCCATGTCTTCATGACCAACCTCTACTCAGAGATTACATCTTTTAAGATGATAGGTGTCTTGAACAGTTTCAGCTACAGTTCAGGGTTTTTTTTTCTGTTCAATTCTGGACAGTTTCTGACTCCACCTTCTCTGTCTGCCCACCCTCCTCAGTAGACAATGTTTTTCCATTTAATTTTATGAGACAAATGGAAGGCATTTTCATCCCCACCCCCAGTCCTGGAGAAGAAAAGCCTGCGTCTGGAGGCCATTCACAGCTGGAAGATCTCTTCTAGCATCCCTTGCTTTGAAATCCAGCTCATGTAAATTTCTGTCTGAATACTCTGTGCAGGCATTGCAGAAAGGGGCTTTGTCAATGGAGGCCATGAAGAAGCCTGTGACCCCTAGGTCCTTTTGCAAGATTTGAAGATTCCAGACTTTCTTCCACGCAAGGTAATTGTTATTTAGGTTTACAGCTTCCTAGTTTTGAGGTCTCCAAAAACGCACTTTGAAAGCAATTTAAAAAGAGGTCTTTATTATTTGTGGCGTTAAATATACACAGCTAAAGTTAAATGAAGTTGCCTAAGTATTGTGTAGGTTCAACAACTGATTTTGTCGAAACAGTCCAGTTGGTGGCCTGTGGACTGCATTTTGTCTGTAGAGCAATTCATCCTAGCCTCAGTGACTTTTTCAACACTGAAGAATACAACTCTCAGTCTTTTGCATCCTCCCTGCCCACTTAAGAGTAAATTGATGAAATTTGACCCCTGCTTGCCAGCAAGGTGAATAATTTGTGATTCCATTTTAAATATCTTGGAATAGAGACTTACTTGTATTCTCAGCATTTTCTTTGCCTGTAAACATTTTCACCTGTGAATGCATTACTGAGGGCTTTGTAATGCTAGCAACCACACTCATCATTGTTGTAAATACCCCTGTAAAGATTAATAGGACAAAGATCATTATGCTACTGGTCTGGTATTTGATGAATAGCACAGAGGAAACAGGTGTGTCTTCTCCCTAAAAAAGAAAGTGGAGTGTCCTGTTTGTTTCACAGTGGTGTTCTGTCTGCTTTTATGTTCTGATAATGGTCAGTGGCTCCCAGCACCCCATAACATGTTCCTTTCCTAGGGGAGCTCCCTATTCTGGATGTGCAATACTCTCGAGTATTTCACACTGTATTGGTTCTCTGGGACTCGAACAGGTGCAGCCGCCTTAACTTCTGGCGTCACACCAAGGTACTGTTGCATGTGTATTGAGTGTCTGCTTGCCTGGAAACATCTGCCTCATGCTCCTTATTGCATTGTAAATCTGAGCAGACTAGAGAGGCTATGTCTTTCTATGTTAATTTGGGAACTGTTTGTGATTGGCTATTGAATTTTTACTTTTAAAGTAAGTGAGCCGTATGCTGAGAAGAATAGACATACGTGCATGTACATGCATTCAAGGGGTGGAGGAATATATTATAATACAGATATATGAGTTTTCTTGTTCTCAGCCCCTGAGAGGTTAAAGGCAACCATTCACCTTTTTAAAGATTAACTGTTGCAGGATATTGTTAATGCTATCCTGTTTCACTTCATACTATTACAGCCACTGCTCAGCTTGTATGCCTTAGCTGAGATAGTAATAAACCACTGAACCAGAGTGACTTAGACCATGACACTTTTTATAGGGACTTGTCTGATGCAATTCAGCTTTCTAGGCTACCCCATATAATGTAACATAATGGTCTATGTGTATCTGAGCCATATTCAGTGTACATGTTACCTCAGTTTGACTCAGATGTAGTGACAATTTCCCTGATAAGGCTGCTGAGTGAACAAGGGGTTAATAGCTCCGGGGAAAAGGTGACTATTTTTTCTTTTTTCAAGCTAGAGTTTTTCTTTGTATGATACAATCACCAGAAATTCTGGAATAGATGTGTATTTGGGGGAATGTGGCTGCTTGTGCCTAGAGCTAAGGTGTCCCTAAGGCTTCATATACCCAAATGGATAGCTTTGTAGCTCTGGGATTAAATTTGCACTGGCATGAAAGACAAGCACAATGCTCAATACTCTTACCAACATCTTATTCTAAAAGTCTGAGGAAAAAACCACAAACTGTATTGTTATTAATATTACTGTTAACTGTTTTGTGGCAATGCTGAGAAGCTGAGTCTTCAACACGCTAGGTGCTGGTCAGCCAGTTAAAACAAGCCAACGCTAGAGGTAAATGTGGTGCCTAAATGCAATTGTGATCACTAGTGTGGTCATCACAGAGATTTGGGTGCATGCTTCAGAGGGCAAGGGTTGGCCTGGAAGGAAGCAATTTTCTTTTCATATGCTCTTCAGTTTGGAAACTTCAGGAAATATTTCTAGACATGTGATGCTGACCTTCCCACCTTGGTTATTCTGTTGCTGGTGACCACAAGGCTGTCACCAGGAGACTTGCCTCTGGAGGCCACCAGTCCTGTCACAGAGGGATTGCAGGCTCTTCGCCTGCCGTGGACAGCTGGAGGTGGTCACTGCTGCTGCTTCCACAAACTGCTCTGGAATTCTGGTTTCTTATCACTTCTGAAAATATGGCCCTTGCTGCCAGCATTGCAAGCAGCGTGCTTGATTTTGAGAGAGGAGTGAACCAGGACAGGGCAGGGGTGGGACAGGCAGTTCTTCTAAAAAGCTGGGCTTGCATGCACAGAGGTGAAACTTCGTATTGGAAGGATGGAGACAAGTGGAATACACTATTTAAGGGAGATGATCCAAAAGCAAATAGCTGGAGTAATAGAAAAAGTTTGAATGAAAGCAAATTTTCAGTTGAATATCAGGAAATGTGTGCTAGCAACTGACTTTTGTTGGTGTGTGGAATAGCTCCCTGAGGGAAATCTAGTAATGGAAGCCTAGACCATCAGTTCTGGTCTCCAAAACTGGACTAGACACAGGAGAACACATTGCAGGCCAGGAAATGAACTTGCTTTGGCTAGGACAAAGATTATGGGTGTGACCTTGCACAATTAAAAAAACCAAAAACAACTGTGAGAATTGCCAGTGACCTCAGAGAACACTAGTTCCTTCAAATCCAGCACTCATTTTCCATCTCCCTTCTACACTTGAAGGTGCTTCTCGTCAGTGTAGTGGCGGGGGGGTGGCAGAGTCACTAGGATATGCACCTGCCTTTCCATTCAATCCTTCTGTTTCTTCCCTTCAAGGAGCTGTTAAGGAACTGTGCTAGAGTCTCTGAGATGCAGAGCATATTAAGAGGAGAGAGGCAGATTACTTCTCACCAGCCGGAATGGGAGGAAGCAGATCCATACAGTTCATGAGGCCAGTAAAGCTATATTGATTTAATTAATTGAAACTCTCTTTGGCCCCTGATATGGCAAAGGCAAGGAAAGTGGAAGGAATCGATGCCTTTCTACCAGGCTTGGTCTTACTTCACTTGTGCCCTCTGCTTCCCTGGAAGTTCTCTGCCAAGTAGCCTTTACAGTACAGACAGGTGGCACTTTTTTGCTTTTTTGTGCTGATGACTGGTCCCAGTGGACGTCTCTGTCTCTTGCCAGATTTATCCCCAAGAAGCCATCCTCCTAGTGGTCTTTAAAGTTCTCTCCGGTGTTCCTTGCTTATGCTAAGGTATGTTAGCACTAGGGTGTACAGGGCAGCATGAGAAGGGTGGTGGCAAATAACTGTGGTTTTAAAAGTAAATAATTTAAGCAACAATAACCTCTCCACCCAGGTAATCAGAGTGAACAAACATTCTGCATGTCAAAGGTGTTTCTGGAGATAAAGGTTAGCACAATATGTCTCCTGCTTTCTTAGCTTTACCTAGTGTTCAGGACTTAATGCCACCTAGCTTGCCCGTTCAAGCAGCAGTGCTTCAGTAGAGGTTACCACTCATTTTTCAAGAGGAAGTCTTTATACGGACTTGGGTATGGTGTTTTCCATGACGGCTGGATTTAAGCCCTAAAACTTTGCCCTTGAATCATACTGTGCAGTATTTCTCTGGGGTAGAAGAGAAAAGGGACAGATATGGACAAAAATTCTAATGGCTGGGAAATTCAGCCTTATAGTTGCAAATTGCACTTGTTCTTGCAAAACAGGCTGAGGCTTTTCTTTTTTCTTTTTTCTTTTTTCTTTTTTTTAATTACCCATGTAAATACTGCTAACTGGAGAAAATCTCATTTTTGCTGCTAAAGATTTGGCTTTGTGACCTTCTTGCTGTATATTGACAGGCCATTACCATGTTGTGATGGTTGCCTAGCAAGGTAGCAACAATTGTGCTTGAGGCACAGTGACAGCTGTGCCACACCAGAGGGCTATGAGACTGAAACTCTGTAGTACTTGTTTCTCAACAGTGCAGTTCCTGCATTAGTGCATCCCCAAGTCATGAGTGTAAGCATAGTGACAGGGTGACACTGTGTATGTACTTACCTAATCTGTCACCAAGTGCCCTACAGTGGCTCTCTGAATTGGTGTTGCCAGCATCCCCACAACAGGCTGAGCCTTGTGCTCATAGAGACATGAGGTAGAGTGACAGTTCTGTAGACCGATACAACTGATCTCTCTCAGAACCATGTTCAAGAGCAATTCCTTACATATGAAGCCATCCTTTCGTTGGTAGTACAGTTATTTTTGCGTTATGACATAATGATCAAGACCATGGCATGTAAGAGTTCAGGGGCTGTGATACAGAAACCTTCTTGTGGATGGCAGTGTTAGAGGCAAAGATAACCAACACGACTTCTGTTGCATAATTGAAAGCTTATCAATGGATAGACTACAGAAAGTACTTGCCGAGAGTGGTGGGGAGATCCTGTTATCAGCTACTGCTTCTAGTGGGGTACCTATGGAGGTAAACTTTTAGCCTGGTGGTGCTGAACAGATTTATCAGGAAGATTTAATTGCTGGCGTAATTGCGTGTCACAGAGGGAGGGCAACAACAGCAAGGTGAGCTCAGAGGTGTATCTGTTGAGTACATTTCAGCAACAAAATACTATGACTACCTTCTTGTAGCAAAGTGTCTATGTAGGATGTGCTAGGGAGTTTGGAGACTGTATCCTGGAACGCAGTACAACTATGGAGGATATGAGCATCACCGTAAATAGTCTTTAAGCTAAAAAACTCAAGCATTTAGGAATGACATCTCTTTTATTTGTAGGAAATAGCAAGTGGGATATTTTCATTTTTTCAGTTCGACTAACTTCTGTGTCCAAGATGAGCAGCAGAAGTATAATTTAGCACCCTTTAAACTCTTGATCTCCTGAGAGCTCATGTCAGGGACCAGATTAGTGTATTGTCCAGTTGGCCCACACCTGTAGGATTCCTGACCCTGGAAATGAGGTACACAGGTGAGGACAGGAGGATTTGTGCCTTGTGCTAGGCTCATAAGGGGATGGGTGACTGGGAGGAACCTGGATTACGAGCATGGCTGGTGAGATAATACTGGAGTACTGTCTACTGTTTTCCTCTTTGTATTTCTCAAAGGCTGCTGAAAGCTGGAAAAGACTCAAAATGTAGTTTATACAACAGAAACCTAAGAATTGACTTAATCACAGTCTACAAATAGTTCACTTAGGAGAGAGATTTCTAATTGTAAACAACACTGGCAGAAAAGGTCTTGTAGAAATCTAAGTTACACCTACACTACTAAATAAAGTGTACCTGGGTCAGGTCTCTGAACCTGAAAGCAAGTGGCACAGCATCCCTCTGTATAAAATTTCTTCTCCCTCAAAGAAGGCAATCCTGCCCAAATAACCTGTTGAGAATGGTGCCCTGACGTATGATGTCGGACTCAGCCCTGCTGCTGTTAGGAGAGCACTAGCTGCCACAAGCCAGAACTTGCCATGAGGCATATTAAGAGTTTAGCAAGGCAGAAAATTGCAAGACAGGGCTTGAGTACAAGGCCTAAGCTGTTTAATTTACTAAAACTAGAGTCACTTTAGTGGCTGGCAGTTGAAGGTCATCTAGAAATAGGGTGTGTTCTCCAAACTGTGAGTCTGGTTAGCCAGTGGGACAGTTAAGGGGTGGTAAGTTCCTTGTCATTTGCAGGCTTTCAGTCCAGCTTGGATGTCATCCTAAAAAGGCAGAGATGTAGGAGAAACCATGGTCTTAGTGTGGGCAGGAGAGGGCCCAAAGATGAATGCTGTCCACAGGGCTGGAGCAGGTACCTGCAGTGTCCATCAGATATACCTGTATCCTTGAAGCGTGTGATCACAACAGAGAAAGCCTCTATGAGAACCTTCTAATGATTGGAAAGAGATTTATTCTCCATTATCACTACTAGGAGCCCTAAGCTCTGCGGAAAGCACTTGATTAAATCTGCCTCCAGGAGAGGAGATGGAAGCAGCACTCTGTGCTCCCTGATGCTCTCTTCTGTAGGAAGTTTCAGTGCCTACACATAACTTAGTAACTGAGATGGGCTGTGGGGCCTCAGAAGAAGAGACAGAAGCTTTCTGGGGGTGGATATAGGCATTCCAAGCCATGGCTGTTTACCAAGAAGTGATGGAATAAGCTGGCTGAGAACCTGCAGTCATCAGGTCACTTCCCCTAGATGTAACTTTTGGTTATATACTAGTGAGCTGGTTTTTGAGTCAGGGCCCTGGTGAAAGCCTTGGTGGGAGGAAGTGGAGAAGGAATAGTGCAGGAATTTTTCCACTAGGAAATACAATAAAGAGGACCTGATTAGAGGCATAACTCCTCTGACATCCCTGCTTCCATTTGACAGGATACATCCCCAAGACTGCAACATTTGGTACAGTAGGACAGAGGGTCTTTCCTAGAGCTGATTGAAGATTGCTCAAGAGAGGCTGGACTTCAGACACCCATTAGCAGAGCCCTGGGGCATCCTTAGAATTGCAACACAGACAGACTTACCAGGAGTGATAAAGGGCTATAGCACAGGCCAGTGACCTGCTTTGAGTCCATGAAAGGGAAGTGGGTCTGACCTGTGACTGCATCCCGTCATGAACTGAAATGGTAGGGATTGTGAAAGTTGGAATTTTGAAAGTCAGGACTGTGGTGCGTTAGTAAAGCTGCATATGAGGCTTCAGGACTGAAGGGAGTAATTAAGGATGTTTGTTGTGTCCAGCACTCAATTAATGAAAGACTGACAGACCAGCTCTGCAATCTCTGTTTTAATCCAACCTTTTGAAAGCTAATTTCAAACAAAAGCAAACCAGAAAACTCTTGCTTTAAAAGAAAGGAGGAGGAGTGAGAAGCCCATAATCAAATATTCTGCTAACTCAAAACTCCTTTGGTAATAATTAACAGGGAAACTCATGCAGAGAGCTAGAGGTGAGCCTTCCCACTTCTTACCCAGTGCTGAAGACCAACCATGAGTGACTGCAGCATGCTTAAGTAGGGTTACAGCTCTTCCAAAGCCACTGTCTCTACCATTGACCTAACCCTTAATTCTCACCCACGGTCATAGCTTACTTTCCACACGCATCAGCCTGGTGGGGGCAGCCACTACGAGCTGTGTTGTCTCCAGCCAGTCTTTCTAGTTTCACAACCTCTGAGAGGCTGCAGGCTTTTTTTTTTTTTCATGTGTATGTCATCCAGGAAATACACACACTTTTTTCACTCCAGCCCCATCTTTTGCCTGGGTCAGTGACTCTGTAACTCGTGTGAAGGAATTTCAAGCAAAGCGAACTACTAACAAATTTAAAAAAGAACGAATTATAGAAATTAGAGATGGGAAAATCTTGCTAGCTCATCCAGTCCATCTTCTCACATTCTAGCCCAGCGTAGTTCCTTTGAGATTCTTGCCTATAGTACATTTTCCAGTGAATTATTCAGTCTGATTGTGTGTGATTTAAGCAATGGGCATCCTTTACTTCCCGTGAGAGACTGTTCCACAGATGACTACTTTTCACTCTTTGAAAGATGTTTCTGGAGTTTTCTTTCCATTCCAACTGACCTAATTTCTCTAAGCTCTGCCTGGGGTAACACATCAGCCGAATATTCTCCTTCCTTCATGCTCAGCCTGTTCAGGTGATGGCAAATAATTCTTCAGTCAAGCTGTTTAGCCACAATGCTTAATACTCAGTTGTAAAGCTCAGCAATTATAATCCTTGGCTACCTGGGAAAGACTAATGTTTAGATCAGCATGTTAAAATATGTGCAGAACACAGAAGGCATTGCTAGAAGTGTTGCTTCTGTATTATAACAGTCACTTGACACATCCCATCACAAAGTTTGGCTTTGGTTGCTTTTGACTATGCCAAACTTGGAGCCAACAACTTCTAGCTCATGTTTGCATCTCATGTTTTATTGAGTTCTTTTTGTTTGCCTTTTTAAAAAAAAAAATATAAAACCAGTCAAAACCACTTAGCTGCTTCTGAGAGCAAGGCTGGCAGGGGACTATTCTGTTTTATCCACATTTTAAAAAAAAAAACTTGATGAATTTTTCTTTCAAGAACCCATCCTCTGAGCAATGTCTTGCTGTGAAATAAGTCACAATTTTTTTTGTCATGAGCATGCCTTTTGCCATCTGTGACAAATTTTCCTGAGTTTGTCTAAATAACGAGCTTTTGAGTAACTGCAGCTTGAGCCTGCTCAGAAAAAAATAATGTAGGCCAGTAAGAATGGTTGTTGTTCGTTATTGTTTTTTTAGCTGTGGGCCTGATGGTAGCACATGATTTCAGTATTAGGGTTACAATGTACTTGCACAAATGGCCCTGGCTACGGCTCCAAGGAGTCACCTGCCCTCACATGTCCCAGGATGGTGTCACCGCTCTTAGACATGTCCTGCTCATGGCCAGGGCCAACCTAGGGAACTGGTGTCCCCTCTCCATATGTGGGACCAGGATTGCTCAGGCGAGCAGAAACCTGGCTGTGAGGAAACGGGGAGGGGAGGGGAGGGGAGGGGAGGGGAGGGGAGGGGAGGGGAGGGGAGGGGAGGGGAGGGGAGGGGAGGGGAGGGGAGGGGAGGGGAGGGGAGGGGAGGGGAGGGGAGGGGAGGGGAGGGGAGGGGAGGGGAGGGGAGGGGAGGGAGGGGAGGGGAGGGGAGGGGAGGGGAGGGGAGGGGAGGGGAGGGGAGGGGAGGGGAGGGGAGGGGAGGAGAGGAGAGGAGAGGAGAGGAGAGGAGAGGAGAGGAGAGGAGAGGAGAGGAGAGGAGAGGAGAGGAGAGGAGAGGAGAGGAGAGGAGAGGAGAGGAGAGGAGAGGAGAGGAGAGGAGAGGAGAGGAGAGGAGAGGAGAGAGGAGAGGAGAGGAGAGGAGAGGAGAGGAGAGGAGAGGAGAGGAGAGGAGAGGAGAGGAGAGGAGAGGAGAGGAGAGGAGAGGAGAGGAGAGGAGAGGAGAGGAGAGGAGAGGAGAGGAGAGGAGAGGAGAGGAGAGGAGAGGAGAGGAGAGGAGAGGAGAGGAGAGGAGAGGAGAGGAGAGGAGAGGAGAGGAGAGGAGAGGAGAGGAGAGGAGAGGAGAGGAGAGGAGAGGAGAGGAGAGGAGAGGAGAGGAGAGGAGAGGAGAGGAGAGGAGAGGAGAGGAGAGGAGAGGAGAGGAGAGGAGAGGAGAGGAGAGGAGAGAGGAGAGGAGAGGAGCATCAACAAAAACAACAGAGGAGAGGAAGACGTCCAAGTTCTCTGCCAGCTGTCTCGAAAATATTTCTTATTTACATTTCCACTGATGGAGGCCCTCCCTTCCCCCAGGACATGTAGGGAAGCCTAGTCCTTGGCCATGGCACCACCTCATGCCCATGGTGGTGACAGCCACCTGTTGCCTAGGCATTGCTAGATCCTGTCCTGGGGAGGGGGCCTCCAAGGTGCAAGGCCAAGGGCCCAAATTTGTGTCACCACTGCCCTGTCCCCTCCCTGGCACACAAGGAGTCCCACCTTCTGCCCATCAGAGTGTGCAAAGACACAGGGGGGAGCCCAAAAAAAGGCACTCAATAGCAGAACTGTCCATGAAGCCACAGCTCCAAAATCATAGAATCATAGAATTGTTTGGGTTGGAAGGGACCTTAAAGATCATCCAGTTCCAACCACTCTGCCATGGGCAGGTTCACATCCCACCAGCCCAGGCTGCCCAAGGCCCCATCCAACCTGGCCTTGAACACCTCTAGGGATGGGGCAGCCACAGCTTCCCTGTGCAACCTGTTCCAGTGCCTCACCATTCTCATTGTGAAGAAATACCTCCTTATGTCTAGTGCAGTCCCTCCTCAGCTTTCTTGTAGTCCCTTCAGGTACTGGAAGGTTGCTATAATGTCTCTTTGGAGCCTTCTCTTCTCCCGGCTGAACAACCCCACTCTCTCAGCCTGTCCCCGTATGCCATGAAAGAGTGGAAAAGGATCTAAAATACTCATTAAATCTGGGATAAGAGGAGATGCCCACACTCATTGATAATTACCAGGATATCCAGAAGGACAAAAGGTGCAATTGTGATATCTAGCACCATTGTTTTTAAAGTACCCACTGTAACATAACCTCTCTGCTCAGTGCTGTAAAGAAAGCTAGTTTTATTATTCCTTTTAGATCAGCATATTAGACCTTGGCTGCTCTGACCTGTGCTTGCTGCCTTCTCTGTTCTGTCAGGGAAGCCAACCTGAGAAACTTGCTTCTGCCTTCTGGCCACCCTGGTTGCTATACCTCCTGCCATGCTGCCTCTTTATTCATAAATCCTTCTCCCTCCCAGATTTCTCCCCCACCCCTTTTTTTTTCTTGCCAAAGCAAGGAGTTTTTAATAGCTAAAGAACGAAAACACCTCCCACACCTCACCTCAAAAAAACTAACTCTCTGTCTTACTCAAACTCTTTTTGATTTCCAAACCTCTCCTGCTAGCTTAGAGTCTTCCTTTGAAGACTGATCCCTCAAATACTAGCATGTGAGTATAACTTTAGTAAACCATGTAGTTTCAATGGCCTCAAGGGGACAATCCACATGAGTAAATAATTCAGATGTGGGATGGAGACCATGGCATTTAGCAGAGACAGAAAGGTTTTCTGTTGGGTATTGTGGTGTGGTTGAAATCAAGATATTACAAGAGAATATAATGACTTCAATGAGGATGGAGTGCTTACTGCCTTGCAGAAAATTTTAACAGTAGGCTTGAAGGTCTTTAGGGTGCCTAGGTCATATTGATGCAGGTGGATTGACTAAATAATCTTAGAAAACTTGCTCTAGCTCTGTCTATTCTGATTCACCATAGGCAAATGTAGGAAAAGATAAGTCAAAGCAAAGAACAATTGCTTCAACTTACTCATTTCCATACGTGAAACCAAACTGCAGTGTGCTTCAGGTTTTTTGCTGTTTCAAATGTGTTTGCTTTAAAACTGTTATTAAATGTGTTTCTTTGTCTCCAAGATCACCTGCATATGTGATGTACCCTTTGCACAGATTAATTTTAGATGCTTGAGTTTTGTCATTATCAAAAGAGTGTCTCTTCCCACTGGCTTTGTGCTGATTCCAACATCAATAAGGATCAGCTGTGCTGTAGATTTGCATCTGTGGGAATGACACTGAAGACCCAGCTTTATAATGTAAGGAAACAAGAACTATTTTTGTGCTATCAGTCCAGCCATGGCAATGTGGAGTTCAGCACAGCTCAGTCCGCTTTGTTTCTGGATTGATATTTGCACTCTGATTTGTGCTCCATACTACTGGAGTGAAATTGCTAGCAACACCCAATTAAAACAAGCACTGAATGTTTACTCCCCATCACTGCCATTGCTTTGACTGCAGCTTAAATGCACCACTAATGACTTGGCCGATGGGAGGGGAAAATTATGTGTCAGAGCCAAGTACAGGACCAAGAATTTGGGCCATCAGCCAGCTTGTTAGATCACACTGTGTTCCTCTAATGAAATGCATTTATTTGACTCTTACAATAACATTTTTAGGAAATCATTTACTGGCTATTTATTTGTGTGTTGAAGCAACCTAATGAGGTTGGAAAACTAAAGCAAACACTATACTTATGAATCAAGAGCAAAATTTTAAGAATGAGGTTAATTAACCATTAGAATAGCTTTTCTAAGCATATGATGAGTTTTACATTATATTCTGTTGCACAGTCAATACTAGTTAATTGTATAAAATACGTGCTATAGCTCCAGCAGGAGCGCTGTGTACCACTAGAAATGATTGTCTGAATTTCTTTGAATTCTGTTAAACCCAAGACAAGACTGTTGTAGTGGTCCCTCTTGATAAAAAAAAAACAACCCATGAGTCTGACAACCATTGTGTCTGGGTGTTTATGATTCTGTGGAGTAACAGACTGACATTCCATAAGTGGTAGATTTAAAACTGGCAACAATTTTCATAAAGGAGACTACCAAATTACAAAGATACATACTGCAGGAATGGATGCTTTGCCAATCCTGCGGGTGATATAATGTACTGTGATGAATTAGCAAGCTCCGAAAGAAATAACCCATCAATAAAATTACAAATGTGGTACATTTCACGGCATCTAGACAGATCTCAAGAAATTTCTTGGCCACTACATGTTCAATCAGAGAGAAAGAAATAGTGGGGAGAGTCCACAATGACCTTGTAGTATTTCACTGGATGCCTCAGAAAAGCAGATGGGGATAGTGAGCAGTGGATAATGTAAGCGTTTACCTGTTTGAGGGGTTGTATGGCTACTCTCCTGGATTGAGTCCTCTTCAATAGCCTTACATATCTATATAAAAATTTGTCTTTTTTCTTGTCTGCTTACATTTTACAGTTGACTAAATTTCATAAATAACATTTTTTTCTGTGTGCTCAGGTGAACATCCTAGAGTTGCCAGAACTGAAGTAAAAAGCAACCTACTTTAAATAGTCTTATGTTTCCTACTGAGAAAATGAGGCATCTAGAATCTCTAGTGAGTACTCAAAGTCTGTGTTGCTGCATTTGATTTTTTTTTCTTTTCATGCCCGCTTTCTATGTACTTTTTGAATGGTTGATAACCATAAAGATTAGGAAAAAATCCAGTCAAGTAAGATTTGTTTTGAGAAGAAAGTAGGAAAAAAAAAAGGAGTAGGGGAGGGAGAAAAATTGGTTAGGTCCATACTGTTGGCAAGCTTGTTTGTTTGTCTTTAAGATGCATTTACTTATTCCAATTCAATCTTTATTTCTGTTCTGCCACAGACTTGATGTCTAGCAGTGTAAGCTGTTCATGTTTAAAAACAGAATTCACCTTTAAAAGTGCTTAGGCTAGAAAAAAATATGCCTGGTGAGGTCATTTGCAGAGCAACAGTTAATGCATCATGCAAACAGCTAAATAAAGGTTACAATCTGAGTGGAATTATTCAGAGCTCAGGAGAAATCTGGCATTTACAGTCTGTCACTGGGTTTGAGAAGTCTGGCTCTCTCAGTGTTATTGCCACTCAGAGACATCCTGCTTTCTGTGTGGCAGTAAGGGCGGAGACTGCTGTGCTGGATGGTCTTCCTGTAAAACCAGCAAAAATAGGAGCGGTGGGAAGTGTCATGTGCAAGGAATGTGTGGAATGAGAGGTGAGTATGAGGCCATCTTTGTCCAGGTTTCACAGAGCAATGTTATGGGTGTAAATAGCCACTCTTCCTCCTCTCTTTTCCTCTTCAGGTCAGCTGAAGAGCCAATGTCAGGACAGTATATGATCGCTGATATCCCTGGGGAGGAGGGCTGCATGGAGGGCTATGAAGAACCGTGTGCCTCTTGAGACCTGCCAGTTAAGTATTGCAGTTTTAGTGCCCTATCTGGTAAGGGCTTCTCGCTCTTCTTTTCCACCAACTCCCTGGGAGATGAGAGTGTCACTTTGGGGCAGGATACACCCAAAGTATATATGTGATACAGCCAGGATAAAAATACATCACTTTTATAAAGGTCTGGACTTTCTTAGAGTTGGCAGTCTCCATAGAAGCGTTTTGTGTTAGGTTGTGTTTTGCATTTTGTTTCCTTGTTTTGTTTCTATAAGCCAAGAACTTGTCTGATTGTGCAGGAAATCAACTGCTATCAGCATTCACTTCAATGGGCAAGCTTTAAATGAGTCACCAGGGATTGGCTGCTGCTGAGTTCAAAGAGAAAGAGACATCCAAAACCTCTAGCCAAGCCAAGTTATGGTGGGAAATATCAGATACAAAGACGAGAAAACTGGAAGGCACAGTAGGGTGAAAGACAGATACGGTTTGGTTTTCCTGTCCATAATTGGTCAGATTAAGGTGAGGTTGAAATGGAGATTAAAAAAAAAAAAAAAAAAGAAAACCAACATAAAATTTTGCTAAGGGGTGTTTGTTGATCATCAGGAAATGTGCTCTGGTGCTGATGTTCTATGAGCTGTGTGCAATAATCTGGGGATGGAAACACATTGAGAAAGTTAATTTGGCACTTGACAAAATATTGGAAAATATATTAGAAACAAGGACTCCATGTAGAGCAGAAGGTGGAGCAAATGTCCTGCTAAGCTCGTGCATTCATTCTTCTTTTTTTCCTTTCTCAAATGATTTCAGAAGTCTCTCCAGGCTCAGATAACTCAAAGAGAAGGACCCGCCTCCCATACCACAGGCAAGGTAAAGAGGTTGCGTTCACAAAAATGGGAAAAATGAGGAAGATAGAAGGGAAAAAAAAAATAAAGAGAAGGAACAGAAGTCTAAGCTTGGGTGTTACTTCCACCCCAGCAAACATGTGAGCAGCAGAGACTCCCAAAAAGAAGACTAGAGAAAGATTGCCATCTTCTGGAAGGATAAATATCTGCCATTACTCAGAATACTAAATCTAATATAAGCTTACTTTTGAAACTATGCATTTTTTTGATAAATTTATTTTTCAGCCTGAATTCTTATCCATATAAATCCCATTCAGTCTCATTTCATCAATACATATGTTGTCATTCCAGCTTTAGAAACTGACAAAGCGTCCTGGATTTTAATGAGATTCTCATCAAGCTTTAAATTAAGAATACATTAACATTAAAGATTATCGGTAGAGAGATGGACTTTACCTATTCTTGAGCCTGAAAACCAGGTGTTTTTTTTTTTTTAACTGAACCTTTAGAAGCCAAACTTAAGGTGTCCAGGTGAGGAGAGATTGAACAACGTAAAAAAAAAAAATAATTACCTCTCCTTTTAAACAGCATCAGCTCTTATTCTACCTACTTCAGTAAATTAAGTACATCTGTGTCAAACAGAACCTTTTTATTAATCAAAAAGCCTGCAGGCAGTCCATGGAACACAGAAACATTTGGCATTGCTTTCAGTTAGCCCATCTTAGAAATGATTATCTATAATAGAGGAGCTTATGCAGTGACTAGGATTAATATAGCTGCAGAGCTACCGACTGTTCTGCTCAGGGCAAGAAGGGTCGGGAGCCCATGATAGCACAGCCCACGCACGGGACCGTGAACCTACCAACTCCGTCTGCTGCCTGCACTGTGCAGGGGCTGTCACAGGCTGGGCTGTCACCCAGAGCTATTTGTACACCTGCCTCCCAGCCTCTGGGCTCTGGTGTTGGAAGCGGAGGATGAGAGCAGAGGGACCACTGATTTCTTCTGTTCTGGCAGAGCAGTAGGGCAGGCATGCAGGGAATCCACCTTGCTTTCTCCCAGCAGTGGTGGCAGCCTCACATTCTGGGCACTGGGCAAAGCCTGTGTGGGGAAGTCAGGGTGTGTATTTTTGGGATGCTCATCTCCCTTGCAGTGTGATTCAATGCAGCACTGCTCCATGACCCCTAGTGACTGTTAATTCTTGTGAGAGGTGATGCCATCCTTACTTTTCAATGTTCTGATACTAAACAAGGTCTATCAACACCTTCAGGTATTTTGAGAGCCATTAAACTTTCAGGACAAGAGCTCAGATGAGGTTTTGGGTGAGTGTGAATCTTTCTGTCTCTCCTTACTAGTCTCCCAAATTAATCTGATGTGAGGCTTCTGGGAGCTGGGATTCCCGGTGAACTTCCTGCTTTGGTAAAACTGCAGGGGTAAAAAAAACTGTAGGGGTAAAACCCCTACAAGGAACAGATACAATCTTCCCGCAGCCTCTGTCCTTTGAGTACTGGGCTTCTTTCGCTCCACTGTTTCACATACTTCTGTCATGGTGGTGATCCCTTCATGCCAGTCCGCCTTTCAGCAGGCTTCTGCTAAGGGGCTGCTTTTGTCACTAAAATCTGGAGAGGCTTGGACTGGCATCTCTTCAGGGTCTGAATTCCTCAGACCTCAGAGCAGATGCAGTGACACAAACTTTCCTCTCCCAATTTTTTTCCTCTCCCCTTTCTGCGACTGGCAGGTCTGGGCAGGAATACATTCCAGGGATGAGAAGCCTTTGCCATTCTGCTGAGACAGTGCACAGTGCAAGGGGTGACTTGACACCAAGGGTACTGGTAGTTTCTTTACTAAGGTCACTCATCCTCTGAAGCACCAGCCAGAGAGATGCCAGCTCACTCCACAGAAGCTCCTGAACAGCCACCACATGGAGATGGCAGGGATCTTTCTGTGTTTTACAGAAACTTTCTACTCAGTCAATACAGGTCACTCGTCTGCACTTAATCCCAGTGCACAGCACCAATCACTTCCCATATAATCTCCCAGAACAGCTGTGCTGTGATTGCATTGTGGATTACAAAATGACCATTTTCCACAAAACAGCTGCTGGCTGGAAGGATAGAATTTAATGATCAGTGGAGGAGGAGGGGAGGAGACGAAGAAAGGGGGTTAGAAGCAATTGGGTTTCTTGGAGGATCTAGATATAAGCAAAACAGCAGACAAAGCGTGAGTCCCATTTCTGTATTGCTCCTCCAAATTAACTGGACTTCAAGGACTTGCTGGCAAGGTAAATTCAACTTTCTTTACTTTTGTGGCTATCTAGATACCCTAGTCAGTTGTTGTCAGTAAGTGCTAGGCTTTTGTGGAGGGAAACTTTTCTGACAATGTTCTCATGAAAGAGTAGTACATATTTTTTTCTCAATCTTTATGTCTTCTGCATCCTTGATCCAGTTCCTTCATCTGACTCATTTATTTCTTATACTTTTTTGCCTTTTTCATTATCACTTGTTCTGAAATTATATGGTCTTTTGACTGCTATCACAAATCAATTGCAAAGAATATTTTCCCCCCTATTGAAGATTTAAACTAGAAGAATTATTTTTGTCAATGGACAAAGAAAGTGGAAAGATTTTTTTTTCAAATAAAAGTATGAGCAGACCGAAACCTGATGACAGAAAATCTTAAAATCAAGCACTGATAAAAAACTGAAAAACTTTGTGTGCTGAAGGTTTCTATTTTCAGATGAAAAATCATGGTTCTGAGGACAGCAATTTTATCTGTAATTTCCTTTTCAGTCATAAGCCAAATTTTTCACTGTAAAAAACTTTCAGTAAGGAATTAGCCACCAACCTTAGACAGAAACTTTCACATAATTACTTGTTCTGAGTAGGTATCTGATCTGTGAAAATGGTGCTATCCAGCATGCCTTCAGATCATGGAAGTTATGAGTTATGATATCACTAAGATTTTACTATCTCCAGAGTGCATCATCTCTATTGCTGAAAGAAAGAAATGCTCTGGCGAAGAGATAAAAGAAGCCAGAGCATAAAACAATACAAGATTTTTTCAGGAACTGGGTATTTTCTTGCCTTTAATGAGGATGTTTTAGATCAGGTACTGTTTTCTCAGTGATGAGATGGTAATGAAGCCCTGCTTTTCAAGAGGAGCTTCAACACCATCTTTATTCACCATGTTTCTGAGCTTGCTGATTAGCAGAACAATTGCTTCTAACTGCACCACTTTGAGCTGTGGTGCAGTTACAAACAATACAAAACTGAGTCTCGTATCATTTATTTTTAGTAGTGTCCACAACATGCTGGGCCTTTCTCACACATTCAGTGTTGGGTGAGTCAATCAAAGTTATGTCAAGAGGACTGGCGGTGGGCAATGTCTATACAAACTGAATCTATTCGCGGGCAAATAGACTTCGAGAGTCATAAATAGGAAAAGGTGGGAGTATCTGGATGAAGTTGTGCCAAACATAGGGAGTGCCATGTGGGAAGAGGCATACGTTGATTACATGAACGTTGATGTGTGGGTAGATGACATCTAATCAATCCATAGAGTGATAAGTTGGGGTTCTCAGAAGTCAGTGCAGGGTTTTGCAGGAAACATAAAATCTTACGCTTCCCTCTGAGTGAGAAAGACCACAAGACCCTGGTATACAAACTGCTTTCTGAATCACTTTTTCTGATGAGATGAAACTGGGAAGAGTGTTTGTGGCAATGTTTGCTCTTGAAAAAAAAACCCTTTGTCACTTTGTGTGTGAGCAGAGACACTGTCAACCCACCATCCTACCAAATTTCTGATGTGCAGAACAGTGTTCTCTCAGGTGGGAAGTGCTGCTATGGGACTTGAACTTGAGCTGCCAAGTCTGGTTAGCTGGATGTCCCTCATGAGCAGGTCATTGCTTTGATGTGTCACCTTCAGCAAGCCAGAAACCTTTTCCTGCCCTTCACAACTGTGAAATGAATACACTCCCTACCCCCATATGTAGAGTAATAAACTGCTTGGGAAAGTGTTTTGGGGCACTTGGCAACAAGAATTCACATTTAGGTGGACAGACCATCCATCATGTCCCACCTAAAGGCAATTACATGGCATCTGTCAGTTAACAATTTTCCCCTGCCATCTCTGAGATGGAGTGAATATGATACCCCTTTCATTTTGCTCATGTGCTCACACACCCTGATGAGCTCAGCCTTGATAAGACTTCTCTTCCCTAGAACGGATAATGAGTGAACTTTGAAATGGTTGAAATTGACCTATTGCTTCACCACCCTGGCTTCCAGGAAATGGTTCTTTTATGCTGGGTGAGCAGCTGGGATGTTGTGAGGAGGATGGAATGCTCATATTGCCTCTTCACAGGTGCACACTGGGAAAAGCTGAAATTCATAAGGGTAGGTGAGACCAGTGGCTGGTGTGACAGTCCTCATTTGTGTGTTGTAGATGGAGCTGCTGAAGGGACTGCCATGGCGCCGTGCTTTCCTGGCTGTCATCCTGAACCTGCTGGCTCTCACCCTCTCCACAACTGCCTTGCTTGGAAGCTACTGGTGCACTGGGACCCAGAAAGTGCCCAAGCCTTTGTGTGGGAAGAGCAAAGACACCAAATGCATCGGTGTCCCCATGCCACATGATGCAGGTGCTAGCAATGTTTCATCCCAGGATGTGGTGCACTACAGCTGGGAGACCGGGGATGATCGCTTTGCCTTCAGATACTTCCACACAGGGATGTGGCTTTCCTGCGAAGAGAGCATGGAGGGGCCAGGTAGTGTCTTGCTCAGGCAGCCACAACTTCTTGCCTTGTACTTACTCCACAGGATTTTAGAAATGAAAGACAGGAGGCTGACAACATTTGGGAGAAAAGCCTTCTCCATTTTCCTAGGTGGCATTGGCCCTGTGCGTTGCTGTGGTCATCTCCGTACTTCATTGAGATGTTTATAGATGGGGGCAAGGGAGAATGATTGTCTGTAGTGTGCCCTTTGGTCTGGAATAGGGGCTGTGGAGTGCAAGTGGTGATAGCGGTGGCAGTGACTTTGTGATGGCATTGTTCATCCTGATATGAACTGGAGTGAGACACCTTTCCTTTTTCTCTGTATCTTCATTCCTTCACACAGCTTACTTCATGCTCTTGAGGACACATTTGTGCATGACCCCTTAGAAATCTAAGTGGGGTTGTTTTATGCAGCGTTGTCAATTTATAGTTATTGCCGTGAAGACTGCAGTAGTTGATGTTCTCTTTAAGTCACCAAAATCAGAGGTTTTGTGAATTGAACAGGGACCAGGCTTTTCTTATAAAATCAAATAATAAAAAAAAAATGAGAAAAAGGCAAGTACTGCTTTATAGATACAGACAAAAACCTAGAGGATATGAACTCAGAAGGGCTAAAGCTAGGAGGAAAATTGACTTAAGGATTAGAGCTGCAGTATTCTAATTATTTTAGTTGGTTTTGTCATATTGTGACAGGTTTCATTTGTGATTTTTGACTAGCATCTAGGACTGGCACTGTAAGACCTGGAGTGCCAGTGGCTGGTCATACAATCTCTGCTAGACCACTTTGGTGCTGCCTTTCACCCTTGAGTTGCTCCTGCCCAGCCCTGATGAACTCCTTCTGCTGAAAACTGTGCCATGCCAGTACAGGTGAATGCTCTGCAGTGCACAGATGCTCTTTATAGCCTGCCACACACATCAAGGATTAGAACTGACCTGGAATGTGACCAATAGGGAGATCTGTATCTAAAGATACAGTGATGAAAGTCACTTTCATCAGGTCCACTCCCCTGAGCCCACTGCCCTCCCTTCAGGTCCCCCAAGCACAAACATCTCATCTTCTTTAACTAAGCCATTGTTCTAGAATAGCATTTCTAATTTTCTTATCTATTGCTGTCAGAGTTTGAAAATAAAGAACTGGTGAATAAAAGCAGACAGAAGGGGGTGGGAGCAGGAAGGAATATGTTCAAAACTCTCATGTCCTAATGGGAGGTCTGGTTTGTTATGAGCATTTCCAGACATGCTGTGAAAGGAGATGTGTTTATCTGGGACTGGTTTGGGTTGGGGTGTGTTTCCATGGTGCTTGTGGAAATGGGACTACATCCCTTGATAGCTTTCTCTGAAAGAATTGTCTAGCCACCAGGCAGTCCTGAAGTAACCCTGATGCCTAAAGTAATGCAGAGAGCATGTTACATCTGGATTGCGACAGAGCACAGGGTAGAGCACATAGTCAGTCTCAGTCTCCTGCTTCGTGTAAATTAGATACAACCCACACAGCACTGTGGGTTTCTGAAGCAAGAGCACAGACAATGGCAGCAATGAAAATAGGCTACTATGAGCAAAATGAGTTTGAGCTGAGCTGGAGAAAGTATTTCATTACTCAGGATAATCTCAGTGTCAGTTTAGATGAGCCATTTCTGAATAACCTCATTAAAGATTTGGGTGAAGTAGCAAACCATAAGTTAATGAGGACTGCAGATGGCACTGAACTGGGTAGCATCCTGAGAGCTGTGGATGACAGAAGTAATACAGGAGATTGGAAGAGATTAGAACTGGGGATATAAGTTAAGAAAATGAGATTCTTAGATGAAAAGTGGTAGGCTGATACTTCTGGGAGAAAGTACTGTGCTAAGTAGAAAAGAGGACCCTCAAGTGCAGTATGCATTAAGAGACTTAAAAATAAAAATGAAGGACCCTCAGCTGAGGCAATAGTTTGCATCTGGCCAACATAAAAAGCCAAAGCAAATATGAACACCATTTGTCCAAACGGCATGCCTAAAATGTGAGGACAGAAGACCGTATTTCTGTGTGAGTCTTTGCCATAGAAGAGGGACTCATATCTCAGTCATGCAGTATTTCACTTGCGAAGACTTTTTTTTTGCTTTCTTCTTTGGGAAGCAGTGTTAGAACTGCTCTGCTGAGAATGGAGTGGGAATTCACATACTCAGCAGAAGTCGTGGGTCTGTAGTCTGTTAAAAGCTCTGCCTTTAATGGGCCAGACCAGCAGTTTGTTGTGAATGACTAGCAACAGATTTTTATGTTCACCAGAGGCTTGTAAGATTTACAAATTGCTCAAGGTTTTTTTGGGGTTTTGGGGTATTTTTTTGTTTGTTTTTTTTCTGGAAAGGCCACTTTTAGTTTTCCAGAAAGACATTGCCTTCCCCTATTTTACCTCAGTGAAGGTCTGAAAACTTGGTAATAAAGAGAGCAGATGTGAAAAGCTATGACAAGTAGACTCAGGGATGACTGGAACTATGAAATGAAAAGAGAGTGAGAGGAAGATATTTTCTTTCCCCCTATATACCATGCCTTGTTTTGAAAACTAATGCCTTCGTTTTTTTTGTTTCAGAAGAGAAATGCCGTAGTTTTATTGAGCTTTCACCACCAGCAGAGAGAGGTAAGAGCAAATCCCCATACCTCACTGTAGCTGCCCAGTGCACCTCCTTAGGATGGGGGACCTGCATCATTTCAGCCTGTATGAGGACAGCAGGGTGGGTTCCCAAAGAGCAAAGCATGAAGTTCTGGCCCAATGGTTGCTAAAAGAGCAAAGTTTTCCTCCCAGATGTTTGCTTAAACCACTGCCATCTGTGAGGTTAGTGCTGGAAACCTCAGCCCCCCTCCTATATGAATGGGGATTCGTCTCATCTAATAGATTGCCCAGTCTGAGCTTGTCATCCTGCTGTAGTCAGTGGGAGGGGTATGGATGCCACCTGAGGGCAGTCCCTCACACATATGCTGCATATTGACCCAGTGCTTCAATTCTGGGGTCTCGTGTGATGATACTGGAGCTGAATCATCTCTTACTTCTTGGTAAATGATCAGGGCATCTGAAAGTTAAACTTTCAGGGTGAAGTCCTTGCCTCATCAAACAGAAAACTTCATCTGGGTTGGAGAGCTCACCTGTCTTATCATTGTTAGATGTTTCAAATTATCCTGGCAATAACTTTAATATGTCTGGAAATATGTGTGTTCCAAAGAGCCAGGTATGAAATCCTGGCCTTGTGATTGGTAAAAGAGCAAAGACTTCCTCCGTGATGTTTTCTTAAATCACTGCTATCTGTGAGGATGCATATGTACACATGCAACGGAGATTTTACTTACTAAAAGCTTTTCAATTGGTGTGGGCTTGTTAATTATTCCCTGAGATTAAGGATGGAGTCAAGGTGTTTTAGAGGATGTTCATATGTGAAGACAAAGTCCTGGGCTGCAGAGCCTGCGTCAATGTTCAAGCCATGAGAGTCAGGGCTGGAACAAATGTTGGGGAATCACAACAGCTAGCAGGAAGATGAGTACTTTTGGGGAGGTCATCTTCCTTTTCTGCCATATTTCTCCTGTTTTAAAAACACTGGCAAAGACTACTGACCTGCTTTTATAAGGCAATGTGTATTCCCAGGTGTGGGGTTTGGTGTGAGTAGTGTGCACTGGCATTGCTGCACCCAGATTAACCTGCATCACTCTTGGCAAAACAGCAAGAGGAAAACCCTCCCCTGCTCGTTCTTTTGGGAAACAATATTCACACAATTCAAATAGTGCTTGTGTTACAAGATCATTTTGAAGTCTTGCAGACCTTCAGGGTGTACTTCACAATGGAGGACATAAATGCCATTGTCATAAAATTAATGACTTAACTGTATTTACTGAATGACACTTGCATTTACCACAAGTGCTCACTTCACAGCGAGTAGCAACACATTCTAATTCTTTCTCACCTTCTTGTGCTTCATTCCCTGCCCAGGCCTCTGACTCTGTTGCTTCCAATGTCTTCCTTATACAGTTTTCCTAAAGAAAGGATGTTTATGCAACCAGATTATCTATCTTTGTAAATCTTTCTTGTCTGTCCTCCCCCTCCCTCCCTCCTTACCTAATTGAAGTCCTACAAAGATAGAAAGGCCATGTTCTGTAAGACACTGACCTTCTACGAATGAATTGGAAGATCACTGTGATCTTAAGTGTGACACTCACAGTGACACTGTGGTCTTAAGCGTGACGCTCACAGTGACACTGTGGTCTTAACAGCTCCATCACCCACTTTCGCTGCTGATTGTATATAGCAACATTTAAAGATGACTTTGGCCTCCAGCATAGCTGCCATTATATAGTTGGGCCAGCGCTGGAGAAGGTCGTGAGGCTGCTGATTGGAGGCTGGGCTGGCTGAGTTGGGTGTGTGCAAAGCAGCCACACATTACACAGGCAGCATTACAAGACCAGGTTACACAGCATGTGTAGTGAGCCTGGACTTCTAGGGAAAGCGACACAGAGACCTCTGTGCATTGTGCCTGCAGCCTCCAGCACATTTTGGGCAGTCTGACCTTTAATTAACGTCTCCTTGATGGTGCTGTAGTGAGTAAGCTAACTCCTTTAAGCAGCTTATCAATTCCTGTTAAAGATCTGGGTGATTCTATGGCACTAATTATGTTGAGGAATCAAGCCAGTGCCATATAAATAAGTGTTTTCTTCACACTCCTTTTCCCCAGTTGAATGTCTCCTCTATAGCCATTAATAGTTGCTAACAGGGGAGTTCACAGTGCTGCTTCATTTATCAAGTTAATCCTTCTTCCTCAGTGAATCCTGTGCTCCTCCACAGCCTGGCATTAGGCTGCCTTTTCTCATTCTCCTGCAAGTCCTATGGTACAGTGAGCCCAGCTGAGGACTATGGTATCACTTAAGTCCCACTGATAATCCCAGCATAAAAGTACCTATACTCTGTTCAAGCAGAAGGGTGAGTGGTGAGTGTTATTCAGATATGCGCCCCAAGGAGTACAGGTCTGCAAGGGGCCTCCTGAATTCCTGAAGTGAAGTACCAGCCACTGCTGCAGAAAAAACATGCAGTTCTCTTCTTAACCACTTGAATCCCAGGTTAAAAGTCATTTGCTTCCATTGTTGTAATTAGAAACCTGCTCTAAATGTCAATATATTAATGGGTAACAACCTTCTAACATCCATCTCAGATATGTTTGTGGCCACTCTATGATCACTAGGTCTTGTAATAATACTTAACAGCTCTCACCCTGTCTTTTTTCCCATGACTTCCTCCTTGTTTTCTAATGCTGGCTTGTTTACCGACACCCAATTTAGTCCCTCTCAGCTTTTGCAGAGCTAGACTAGCCAAGCCATCTCCTGCAACAGACTCTCTTGTCTACTTAGCATCATTTGAGCCCTTGGTCACAGGCTGAGAGGATTGCTTTTGAGTGTTTGTCGGTTTCGTTCTTTCCCTTCTTTCCAAAGGACATCCTTTTGGGATTGGGTTGGGAAGAGGGAGAGCTCCCCTTTGAACAAGCCATCCTGTATTGATGCGAGGAGTCTCTGGTTTCTGGCAGGAATCCTGTGGCTGTCACTGGGATCGGAGATGCTGTACATCAGCTTGCTGCTCATCAGCTTCATCCTCCTGATGGTGGAGATGCTGCATACTGGCAATCCGGTCTGTGGGCTGAAGCTCAATGCCTTTGCTGCTGTCTCCTCAGTGTTGTCAGGTAAGTGTATTACTGCAGGCTTGAAATTACAGCAGCAGGAGAGCCTCCTCTCCCACACAGGCTGAAGTATGCAGCTCTGGCTCCTGCTGTAACTTCCTTGCTTCACTGTATTCTTGTGTCCAGGTCTCCTTGGGATGGTGGCACACATGATGTATACTCAAGTCTTCCAGGCAACGGTTAATTTGGGACCAGAGGACTGGAGACCACACACATGGGACTACGGCTGGGCATTCTAGTATGTGAGCTCTGAAACCATCTTTACCTCCCTATCCTTTTGAGCTTCAGCCATGCTATACCCTGCCAAAACCTACCTCCTCCCTTCTCCACCTTGTTTCCAAAGACAGATGTACCATGGTTCTCCTTCTACTAATCTCCCGCCTTTGCCTCATACCCTGCTTTAACAAATATTTGCTGAGTTACTTAAATGAGTAGTTTCCAAGGACTAGCAAAACAATACAGTCACACCTAAACAAATGCCTTCAACCCTGCTGACTAATCAGGTTTGCCCCTATACTGGTTTTCCCTGTTTGATCTCAGCTCTTTCCTGTGCACAGAGGCCAGCGTCACACCTGTGATGATGCTCTCAAACATGCCATGTTTTTCTGCAATTTAAATAAATTGCATGCCGATTTGGCATTTTCACTAATTAGCGTCCAAAGGGCCTATTCCTGTTGCATCAAGCCTAGAACATACTTAAAGATGTGTACACTGTAGCCAAGAAGAACAGCTGCAAAAAACCCAGGTGGCTCAGGGTTCTTTAAAGACTAAAGATGCCAGATGCAGCTGATACGCCCTAACTGACTTGAAAAACAGTTGGATGAGCCTTGCAAGCACCCATGGAAAATGCATGCTCAACTTGTGATGCTCTACTAGCAATGACCACATTGATTCTTCAGACTTAAACACTCCAGTACCATGTGCCCGCTATGGACCTCAAATGTCCGCATGACCATCTGGTTATGCTCAAGTAGACACATCTCTGTCCAGGAAGACACTTAGCAGCCCTGCAATAAAGAACTTGGAAATAAGCTGCACTGTCCTGCTCTGACCAGTTACAGACTCTCCTGCTATCCCTTTTATTTTTCTGTTATCCCTCCCTTCCCTTGACAAGGATGATCAGTATTTACCCCAGTGATCTAAGAAGGATCCTGTGGTGGAATAACCCCTAAGAAGTGTAACGTTATGAGCCTTAGTCTTTCTAGGTCATGTCCATGCCCAGCAGCTTCTGCTTGGCAAATCAGGGTGCATCATGGTACATGCAGTTCAGTTCCCAACCTACTTTGCTTCCCACAGCATGTGCTATTCTTGTGTTTCACCTGTAGCATGGCCTGGGCCTCCTTCACCTGCTGCATGGCCTCTGCTGTCACCACTCTCAACACCTACACCAAGACGGTGCTGGAGTTCAAAAGGAACCACATCAAGGGCTATGACGGGAGCTTCAAGGACCAGCCTCAGCACCACCAATGCTTCATACAGCAGCAAATAAGCAGCTACTATGAGCCCCAAGGCAAGCCCTTCCATTCCGTCTCTGAGGCAGTCGAATTCTACTCCAAGCTGCGGCAGAAAGTGCTACAGCAGGAACCAGAGCTGGATCTGGATGAAGTCTTGGGACAGACGATTGCGGAGGATCACTGTTAGGGATGAGCGTGCAGAGGCAGAGCAATAGGGTTTGAGAGGCACAAGAGCTCTGAACCAAACACTAGCACCACTGTTAGCAAGTCCTTTGGGAGCTCTTTCTTCCTTTATGGTTCAGGGAGCGAGAAGAAAAGGTGGGCACTGGGCCAGGACAATGGCAGTGCCAACTATAAGTGGGTCCTCCCTGATTGCAGTTTGATGAGTGTCCTCAGCTAGAAAGGGTGAAATTGGAAGGACACATTATTGGTGCCAGCTGTCTCCAAGCACTTTCAGAAAGAGTTGAAGCACGTCTCCTAATCCCAGGAGTATTGTACCTGGGAATAGTCAGTGCCACCCAGCTGGCAAACTGCAGTGCTGGGCCTCTTTAGGTGGTGTCACATTGACTTTCCAGCAACCCCCCTGCTTCAGTTCTATGGTGAAGGGCATCTATGCTCACACCGATCGGCTGTAATCCTCTCTGAATGCCCTATTTATTCTTCATTTCCAGGCCCAACCTCCTCTTCTCCCTGCCCTCAGATTAAAAGTGCTGCTGCAGTTGGAAGTGTGGGGGGAGTAGAGGGGTTGCTTTCAGACATCTCTCTCCTCCTCTTTCCTATCTGTAACAACTCCCACATGCTCCCTTCTTGCCTTTTCTCCCAAAACGACCCATTCTGAGGTACTCTCCTGCCTATTTCTTTCTACTGTGCTTCTCCATAACCTTTAAGGATCCTGGGCTCAGCTTCTGCTTTTGTTTCTCTTCATCTGTTCCCTTTTCCCCATTGTAAAAATATCACAAACAATCCCCAAATCAAGCAAAGTCAAAGTCTCTCATATGTGAGACTGGTTCACATGACACACTGATGCTGTACACAGTATTTATTTGTTCCACTGCAGTTCACAGTCCAAATACATTTTCCAAACAATATACAGACAGACTCTTTATTCACAGTGGGACGTGTGTGTGTGCAGGCAGGGTGAATTCACATTACGGAGGAGCTAACATTGCACTTCAATATCAGTTCTCTCAGGAAGAACCCCAGGAGAATAACTACTTCACGTAACAGCCGCTTCACCTTTCCCAGCAAGGTGGTGGCTAGACAGGAGGGAAGAAGCACTCGTGTTTAATCCTCATACATTACTGGTCCTCACACTTTCAGTTCCTATTACACAGCTCTATGAACTGACTATATATTAAAAACACTAACCCCTGTCTGGAGGAAAATGCCAGGCCTAGAGCCATTGCTACAGTTCTGCTAATATATACAAAGCTATTTACACAAAATTACCATTAAACATATATAAACTGTTCACAGGCTCTGACGTTAAGAAAGCAGGGCCCAAGGACCAGCCTTGGGGCTTGCAGCTAATCCCAAAGGGCTATCCTGGGAGGTTTATAAAGAGATGCAGGGATGGAGGAGAGGATGATATAGCAAGGAGAGGTGTCAAGCGCCCAGGAGAGCAAACTCATGGAAGATGTGTCCATCTGGAGAGAAGGTCGAAGTCCTGCCATCACTTCACCACTCACAGGGAAGTTCAAGGAGGCTGGGAGGGCACGTGCCAGCAAGAGGACAGAAGAGTCCTTTGCAATCCTTACCTCAGCCTGGTTCTGCCTAGTGTCAAGGGTCAGACCTAGAAAGGCACACTGGGGAAACAGTTCCTATGTTGTTGCCCCGCACTACAAGGAGCACCTATAAGGTTGGTTTTTATATGGTTGTTTCCATTAGAAGAAAAATCATGCAGGTACTCTGCAACTACAACACAAGAGACTGATGGCAGACACAGAAGCACAGTTCAATGCCCTAATCATAATGTGAGCAAACGTGCCCTAGGGGCTGGCAAGAGAATGGTTAAGTTAAGCTCAGAGTAAGTGTAAAACACACAGAAAAGCCTTCTAGTTCTGTCTCTGCCTCAGCCTCTGAATCCTGAAGTAGTGGTGTGAGAATCAGCTTTGCTGTGACTGGATCTAGTGTGATCTTTACAATGCCAGAGGGGATCTGCTGGGAACATATCCCAAAGGGTTATCATGCATTTGCAGTGGGTGACTCAGCCCATTGGACTGTGGTGTGATGTTAGTGACCCTTTGGGTTCATAAAAAGCTTAGAGATGGACAGAAAGACGACATGAACCTTTCACTTCTACATTACCTACATGAACCTGCCCTGAACGTTTGGGTTTGGGAAAAGAAATGAGATGCATCCCAGAGTCCTGAGGAAATTGGCCAATGCAGTTGCCAAGTCACTTTCCGTGATATTTGAAAAGTCATGGCAGTCACACAAAGTCCATGGTGACTGAAAGAAAGGCAACATCGTGACCATCTTTAAAAAGGGTAGAAAGGAGGACCCTGGGAACTACTGACCTGTCAGCCTCACCTCTGTGCCTGGGAAGATCATGGAACAGATGCTCCTAAAAGCTTTGCTAAAGCACAAGTAGGACAGGGAGGTGATTTGAGACAGCCAACACGGCTTTAGCAAGGGCAAGTCCTGCCTGACCAACCTAGTGGCTTTCTATGATGGAGTGACATCAGTGGACAAGGGAAAAGCAATGCATGTGATCTACCTGGACTTTTGTAAAGCCTTTCACACAGTCCCCCACATCCTTCTCACTAAATTGTAGAAATACGAATTTGATGGGTGGACTGTTCAGTGGATAAGGAATTGGTTGGATGGTCACATCCAGGGGGTAGTAGCCAATGGCTCGATGTCCAGATAGAGAACAGTGATGAGTGGTGTCCCTCAGGGGTCTGTTGTCAATTATACAGACAGTGGGATTGAGTGCACCCTTAGCAAGTTTGCAGATAACACCAGGCTGAGTGTTGCGGTTGTCATACCAGGAGGATGGGATATCATCCAGAGGGACCTGGACAAGCTGGAGAAGTGGGGCTGTGTGAACTTCATAAGGTGCAACAAGGCCAAGTGCAAGGCCCTGCACCTGAGTTGGGACAATCCTCAGTTTTAATATAGGCTGGGGATGAAGGGATTGAGAGCAGCCCTGCGGAGGACTTGGGAGTGCTGAGGGATGAAAAGCTCAACAAGAGACAGCAATGTGTGCTCGCAGCCCAGAAGGCCAATTGTATCTTGGGCTGCATCAAAAGAGGTGTGGCCAGCAGGTCAAGGGAGGTTATTCTGCCACTCTACTTGGCTCTTGCGAGACCTCACCTGGAGCACTGCATTCAGTTCTGGAGTGCTAAGTACAGGGACGACATGGAGATGTTGGAGCACATTGAGAGGAGGGCCACAAAAATGATCAGAGGGCTGAAGCACCTCACCTAGGAGGACAGACTGAGAGAGTTGGGGTTGTTCAGCCTGGAGAAGAGAAGGCTGTGGGGAGATCTTGTAGTGGCCTTCCAGTATTTAAAGAAGGTCTACAGGAAAGATGGGGACAGACTTTTTACCCAGGACTGTTGTGACAGGACAAGGAGTAATGGTTTTAAACTAAGGGAGGGTAGATTTAGACTGGATATAAGGAAGAAATTGTTTACAATGAGGGTAGTGAAACACGGGAACAGACTGCCCAGGGAAATAGTGTGGGCTCCATCCCTGGAAACATTTGAGGTCAGGGTGGATGGGGCTCTGAGCAATCTGATTTAATTATAGATGTCCAAGGGGAGTTGGACTAGATGATCTTTAAGATTCCTTCCAACCCAAAGTATTCTATGATTCTAAGAAATATACAAGTGCAAGGGTGACCATCTTTCTCTAGATCAGAAAATTCAGCCACAGAGCTAGTTTGTTTGTGAGTTTGGGGACTGAATGGAGAAGATGGCTGAGAGCACAGGAAAGACTGTAGACAAGGCTAGCACTGCAGGAGCCAGACAGAGGCTTCTCTCCAAAAATTTAAACATTAAAGCAGGCGGTGTCCTTCAGCCACACCATTTGCCTTGAATCACCATGGCCCACCCTAGGCCCAGAACTTGTTAAGTCTAACAATAATGTTAGGACAGGAATAATGTTTGGACGTAAAAAGGAGCGTCCTAAATCTCATTCATAAATTAAACATATAAAAAATATACATATATTGCATAAATTGATACATATATATATATGCATGTGTATATATATATGTATATAAGTTCTTAATTCACATTTCTGTGTTACCTGGAAGGAAGCATGCAAGAATGACATGTGGAGGGGCAGATGCTGAACAAAGCTCCTCTGGTACAGGATATGTCTGCCTAGAACAAACCTGCCTCCAGCAGCATTCCCCAGACAGCCGAAGAAAGGAGAAGTGCTTTTAACCCTCATTTCCTCTACACAGCAGTTTTCCTGAAGATCCACACAGAAGCTTCCTGTATTCCCCATACAGGCCACAGGTTTAACCAAAATCTGAGAAACCACCAGGCTAGAGCTGGAGACAAAAAGGCAAACAAAAGCTGAAGTCAAAACCCATTAACATCCAGTCTGGTACAGAAAAGTGGTAATTCATAGGTCAGCAACTGAACCTGGGCACCACTATATGGAGGACCCTTGTTTGCCCATGTCAAAAGTGATTTCTGCTCTACCTCCCTGTTTCCTGTGAGTCTGTCAGTCCCTTGTGATGACTACATCTTTTTTAATAAGATCCCCCACCTTGTCCAACTGCCAAAGTACAGCTGGGCTTCACAATCTGTCTAGCTTATGCCTAAAGCGGCAGACAATCGTCTTACAACCAGTCTCTCTGCATCCCAAAGAGTTCCAAACTGTGTCTGCAGGAAAGTGATCAGATGTTTTCAAAGGCCTGGATTTCATTAGGGATTCCTCCATAATCTTACCTTCTGAGGAAGGTCAACAAATTTCAACCGGGCAAGAAATCGCCTCACTTCTCCACGGCTGATTTTGGGAGCGGTAGCATCCTTTAGCCACACCATTCGACCTTGACTCATCATGGCCCACTTCAGGCCCAGCTTGCTGACCGAAAGAAATCCTGGCTGCTTTTCTGAGGTTGCAGTTGTTGTCACAGTGATGTGAAATGCATCCTTCTGGAGATCGTTAATTCCAACTGGTTCATCAGAAAAGGGAGAGAAAATATTGGTGAGGAGTAAGTGATCATGTTGCTTCCAAAAGAAGTCTTATAGTTTTTTTTCAGTCAAACCACCAAGGCTATATTCAGTCTGACTTTACAATTGCATGCACCTTAGTTAATCAGGCAAAACAATTTTAAGTTAAAAGTTTTCCATGGAAATAAACTGAAATTTAGACCAGAAATGGAAGGGGTTTGCTCCAGGCAATGTTTTTGAACTTGCCATAGGAGATGCACGTATTACAATAATGTAGTTCACTTTCAGAGAGCTGTCCTTCCTATGCCTGCTAGCAGGTATTGTTTTACCTCTATTGAAGGGGAAATTGGTAAAGCAGGGGCAAGTCAGCTCACTTCACTCACTGCAGAATGATCTGTACAGACCTCAGAAAGCCCAGTTTCTAATAAACTCCTCTAAAAATGATACTCTATTTATTCTTGACTGAGTTGTGGTTTTGCTACAAATCCAATTAGATGTATCAGTATGTAGCAGCTTTTCTATACTTCCTGGCCTACTGGACTCAGCACTTGATGAACCCATCTGTTGTCTCACATCCTGCCATGCTCAACAGGCTGACTCTTGGTTGAACTGCTTCAGAAAGAGCAAGGAAACCCAACAGGGACTGTACAACCTTGTACAGGTGTTAAATCCAGATCTACTTTCCCTGAAAACACAGATTTAAATATTTCAGATTCCCCCTTGCAAAAAATAAAGAGTAAGAAGCAGCACAACTGCTATCGCAGAGAGAAGATAGCCAACAAAGGCAGAAGTGTATCTGAGGTGACAGAGGAAAGTTTCATAGCGATTCTTCACACACAATCTTACATCATAAATAGCTTCATGGAATGCCAGGGAACTTCTCTAGTGCAAAACATGCAAGAAATCAAACTGAGACCCTTCCCTGCTTAAGCATATGCAACAAATTTGGTGAGTCTTCTACTCGCAAAGCAGAAGTTGGACAGGATCATCCTTCCAAAGGAAGATGAAACTTATTTCCCGTTGCTGGCCTATATGTGGTGGACCTCAGACGCTACCTTTAAAGACAACACTACACCCCATTACTTCTCACAGCAATCTTTCCCTCCACATTTCTTTAAGCCTAGGTAGTTTCTCCTCCACTGGTACTCACTTGCTGAAGCAATGACTTTGTCTGTTGCATTGGTGAGGTCTAAAAGGACTGTAGGAAATACAGGATGGAGGAGATAGAGGTGGTGCAGCCCTGGGCGCTCAGGTCTGGGATCAGGATGCTGTTGGAATGAAGGACAGACAAAAACATTACAGCTGGCTAGCAAACAGGGGACTAGCTTTGCTGAAGAAATAAAGAAATTTTCTGGCACTGCACTGTCTTTACATGAATCAAATAATCAAAATCTCTATGGTTTTACAGAGATGATATCCTGCAAAGTTTTTTCCCTATACCAGAATTTGCTTCACAACTTCTGTTTGATAAGGTTGAGATCTGTCTCCCACAAAAACTCCTGTGTTCAGGCTTAGAGAAGTCAGAGTGTCAAAGCAAGAGGAAAAGATCTCTCTGACAGGCTTCTTCTGTGGCAGGTATAACGTTCAATTATATTAGGAATAAAAGACAGAGACTGCATGTGCCTCACAGAGAAACCCCAAAGTGAAGAAAGGATGTGTGCTCACCAGACTTTGTAACACAGGCTGTGCTTCATCAGCCCAGAAGAGAAAAACAGACTTCTTGTCCACAGTCATGACTGACAGTGCATCAAGTTGTTGCTTCTGCCATGGGAGTTCCTGGTTCCAAACAGGGAGGCCTGATTTGCCGTCTATCACTACCACCTCAAGGCAAGGGAGAGATCTAGCATTAACAGGTGTGCAGGTGTGAGTGGGAATAACTGATCCTTTCTACCCAGCCTCCCTCATTCCTATGCTGATACTCCTTGCCTTCACTTGTTTTACCTTTTTGTTCCCATCTCCAGTCTGTGCTTGCAGCATGAAGTCCAGAGTTTGGTCAGCACCAAAGTAACCTGGTACAGGCTGGCTGTAAATTTGGAAAAAGAAACACTCAGCCTCATGGTAGCAAAAACAGGAATTTCAGATGGAGTCAGCACAGTTGCTCTCATCCCCCATTCTGCCTCTTCAAAAGGCAGGATTTACCATGATAAGTAAGATCTTTCATCTACTCAGAACTGTTCTGTCTGGGAGCAACCATTTGTCCGTGGATCAGAAAAGTGAAAAATGATCCAGCAGCCTATGGTGCTTGATAGACTTTCTTCAGAGTCATCTGCGTAGGGTGCATTCCTTGCTGGACTGTGTATACATCTGTTTATCACCCTGTGACATGACTCCATATTATTCTTTCCTTAGCATGAGAACCCATACACTTTTGCTATCGTCATAAAAAGTTACCCAGCCCTTTCAAAATGCATCAGCAGATTTGACCTCCTGTTGAAAGTCTGTTTCCCAGGCTGCTTTAGCTGTGTGAAATGGCTCTGAATATTCTCACCATTAATGTCAGCCCACAATTCTTTGTTTTCTTACTGCTAGTAGCTTAACAAGCTTTTTTATAACATTCAGCAATTTAAATGAAGTCTCTTCCTTCTGGGTGACACAACACTATTACTTGAGTATCTGTCATTATAACTCTTTTCTAACCCTCTTGCTTCCTAACGCTTTTGACTTTCTGAGTTTTATCTCTGTCTCCTTTAAATTCACCACAGCTAGACAGAAGGTTCTGAATAAGCACAAACGATTCCTCAGAATACACAACAATCAGAAAATTCACAGCAAGATAGGATCATCGGAACACGTCCTCCCTCCTCTTGTT
The DNA here is from genome assembly GCF_032191515.1 of Phaenicophaeus curvirostris. Classification (NCBI taxonomy): domain Eukaryota; kingdom Metazoa; phylum Chordata; class Aves; order Cuculiformes; family Cuculidae; genus Phaenicophaeus; species Phaenicophaeus curvirostris. The sequence goes on along the minus strand of NC_091392.1, from coordinate 40,471,359 downwards.
TTTGACAGATTGCTGTATTTCATCCAATCAACCAAGTATTAGTAGGCTGAGTTTGATCAGATTCATCAGCCATAAGGCTTGTGACAGAAATACAAAGATGAGATAAATTCATCAATTCTTGTAACAGTCAGTTCTAATGATTAATCTCACCCAAAGAAACATGCCTGCATTTTCATTTTCCTGCACATGGATGGCTTTTGCTCCAAGGCACTTGGTTGTGCTATAGCAAGATTAAAATGCCTGTTAGCTCCCATTACTTACACATGCTTATGAATTCTCTTTGATCATATAAACCCACTGACTTAAAACTTTCATGTTAAAGCATTTTTTCCAGCCCTTTTCTCCATTTTCTTCCAGTTTCCCATTTGAAATGTGCATACCAGAATGGCTCCTGAATGGCAATGCCACAGTACAGGAGTGGTTTGACTATTTATACTTAGTGTATCAAACAATGTCATTTGCTTTACAGACACCTCTGACAACCAGAACTAGTGCTTTCAAGGCAGTATCACAGAAATATAGCTTGAAAGCTTTCCAGTAGCAACAGGAAGTAGAAGATAGTTCTATCCTAGGGGCATAAACTTAAAACCTTTTCTAAGCTGCCTCTTCTCGTGTCCCTTCTGGGTCATATTCAGTGGTAGATCCCACAAACTGAATGAAGGCAGGCATATGTATTTTAGATGCTACCAATCAAAGGCAAAATCCCCAAGGCATTTTCTCAAATGGACCAGAAGGGCAATAATCGTTCCTGCCCAACAGTAATCCCCACAGCAACATGCTATTAATCCTCTCTCATCTGAAATATCCATTTACAACACAATTTTCAACTGCTTACTCAATTTTGTGGTCTCTGAACTTTGCCCTTGTTTTATGACTACTGATTCTCTCTTTATAGTTTTCCAGGGATCTTGCCAAAAGCTGTCAGGAAAAACAGCACATCTGCAGCAGCCAGGCTGTGTTTTCTTAGAGGCTGTTCCCAAAGGGCTGGACTGAGTCTTCCTGGATAGAGTGGTGTGCTTGGGGAATGTTTACCCAGGAAAAGGGGGTCTGTAAGCTTTGTCTGATGAGGAACAAGGTTTGGATTTGACTGCCTGGTGACATCCCTTAGCTGAAGTTGTCCCCCAGCCTGTGTTGCTTATGCAGAATTTACTCTAAGTCCTAAAATAACGACCCTCTTAAATAAATGCTTGTCTACAATATAGTCAGTCCACCAGATAACATCTCATTTAACTCCAAGAAAGCATGCAGTCCAGGACTTTGGCACAGTAGCCATAAACGAGAATAGCTTTTATTATTTCTCAGTGCTTGTCTGGCAGCTCCTCTACATGTGTGGTACTCTGTCCCTTGGAAAGTCACAAAACCAGAAAAACCAGGGCTGGAGTGCAGCAACTTGGAATACCAGTTGCCCAGAGAGGTTGTGGAGTCTCCATCCTTGGAGGTATTTAAAACATAACAGCACACAGTTGGTCCATTAAGAAATTTCCTGTGTACAATGGGTTTTACAGCATCTATGAACTGGCTTTGTTTAGTCAGTATACACTTACCCTTTGAACTAGACCCCAGACATATCCAGAAGTCTGCAGACTCTGGGCCAAAACCACCTTTAGCTCATCTCCTTTCCCCATACCAAATCAACAAGTCATAAGCCATTCCCAAGGCCATTGCTTATATCACCCAACAGCCCTCAAAAATATGGACATAATCTGAATATCAAACCTAGTTGAATACTGGTTTTTTTGTTCACTTAATGAAGTTCCAATGCCTTCTTCCTACAGATGCTCTTGACAGTCAGGTAACACTCAGAGGATCACTGCTTTCTCTCCTCTAGATAGCAGAGCAAGCAATTTGTTTCTCACATAATTTCCTTCACCTGTGCCCAACTGCCCTATGCAAATATTTAATACTGGGCAAGGTGAAATTGCTGGTTATTAACAACCCAAGAGATCTGGCAAATTACTTAATTTCCATGTGTGAAATTAAAGGATGAGCAGTATTATTTTAAGGTTTACATTTAATACAGATGGTGTGCTGGCAGCCATCAGAGTGACCATTTTCAGCTTTCAAGGAACATGAACATCTGTGGGCCATACTCAGACACCTTCTCTAAATACTTAACATCACTAATGCAACTGCTCCTCTCCACTGAGCTGGCAAGTGGTAGCCCTGGATAGCAGATGGGCTGAATCACCCACCAGTAAGCCTCTGAATTCCAATGGCACACTAGGCATGACATCAGTATTGGGTACTTGAATCAAGCCCTTATTTGTGATCGCTCACAAGCATGCAGCTCAGGTTTCCAGCATTCTGTTTCTTGCTCTTCTCTCCCCTGCCCTTCTCACTTGCTCAGCAATGCATTTACACCTCCAGCTCTTAGATTTCTTTGCAGACACAGAATCATAGAATCACCAGGTTGGAAAAGACCCACAGGATCATCGAGTCAAACCATTCCTATCAAACACTAAACCATGCCCCTCAGCACCTCATCCACCCGTCTTTTAAACACCTTCAGGGAAGATGACTCAACCACCTCCCTGGGTAGCCTGTTCTACTGCCCAATGACCCTTTCTGTGAAAAATTTTTTACTGATGTCAAGCCTGAACCTCCCCTGCTGGAGCTTGAGGCCATTCCCTCTTGTCCTGTCCCCTGTCACTTGGGAGAAGAGGCCAGCTCCCTCTTCTCTACAACCTCCTTTCAGGTAGTTGTAGAGAACAATGAGGTCTCTCCTCAGCCTCCTCTTCTCCCGGCTAAACAACCTCAGCTCTCTCAGCCGCTCCTCATAAGGCCTGTTCTCCAGCCCCTTCACCAGCTTTGTTGCTCTTCTCTGGACTCACTCCAGAGCCTCAACATCCTTCTTGTGGTGAGGGGCCCAGAACTGAACACGGTATTCAAGCTGCGGTCTCACCAGTGCCAAGTACAGAGGGAGAATAACTTCCCTGGATCTGCTGGTCATACCGGTTCTGATACATGGAGAATTCTTCTCAATTGCTTTCTATGGAGCACATGTACTTAAAAGTGAAAGGCTGGAAATGACACAGGAAGAAACAGGAGAGAAAAATGTTTCCAGTATGTAACCTGCTGATGTTCTGCAGTTCCAGGGTCCAGCGAGGCTCCAGGTCCTGTCCTCGCAGGAGGATCAAGCCATCTTTGGTTGTGATGAGCAGGCTGCTGCAGTTTGTGTCAGGTGCTTTCATTATCTGCAGGAAGTCAACACCCCCACTGGGACAAATGGAAAGCAGAGAGGAGATTCTGAGGCTTGTATCTGCACATCTCAGCATTATCTGCCTGTCCACATGGCAGTTCCTTCTACTTAAGGTTTGAACTGTTCTTGGAGAAGCCCATCTTTTCCCTAGTGATGGAGCTTGGATTCCTTTGGGGGTTCCTCAGTTAAGTGGGCGAAATTCAGGTGTGTGCTCTTCTAAACATCTTCAGTTATTATAAAAATCATGGACTGTATAGGTTCACAATTGTTCCCGCTGTTTACCCTTATCCAGGCTGACCTTTTCTGCAGTTTCGCAGTAAAGGTGCTGAGAAACACAACACTGTATACAGACCCAGCTTCCCAAAGGGACTCCAGGCCCACAATACTGTACACAGACCAAGCTTCCTAAAAGGACCCTATTAGCCACAAATATCTTTTTTTTTTCCTAACTCCAGGTATGCATAGAGGGTGGAAGAAAGAAACAAGGAGCAGGAGAAGCAAAGGACTCCCTTTTACCATACTCTGCACTTCTTTTGCTAGGACAACCACAGGAGAAGGGGAAAACAATGGGTTCTCCAGAGTACTGTTATCAACTGGGCAATGAAAAGAAGGATAGTATTAAAGTAGGGAAGACCATCTCTAGGAATACTGAGGTGAGTACCCTCCCCTTCCTCTCCCAGCAGAAGCAAGATGACAAGTCCATCTCTTACCTGTAAATGTCAATGAGCTCTGACAGGTTGACAGATCTGCGTTTTTCCCACTCCGGTTCCTCCTGCTGCAGCATTTCAGGAAAGCTGTCCCGGTTTCTGGCTTGGGTAAAGATATCCCTCAAGGCAACTGCTTGAACATTACCTGCCAGGAAGAGTAAAGATGAAGGGCCCTGCCTGCAAAAGTTAACTCCCTACTCCCTAGTCCTTGCACTTTTCCACACCATGGCAGTGAGACTCGTTCCCATGCCCTCTACACCTAGCTTTTACAGTAGAAGGCACAGTAGAAATATCCCAGGGATGCTCTGGGCTATTTTAAGTAAAATGAATGTTTTCTCAGTCAGGTGAAATGCTGGAGAGGCAAGTTGCTTCTTACCAAAACCAAACAGGATGTAGATGGCTCCCCGGCTGGTGATGTGAACCTGGGGGCCAATCACTTTCCCTTCTCCATTGGTGCTGTACTCCACAGGCCCACCCAAAGCAGTCCCAGTCCTTCCAGACACCAAGATGAAAAACATATCAGGCTGCAAAGAGAGAAACGCAGAGATCTTTAGCAGTGCTTTCGTGCCCTTGTGCTCTCAGAATCTCTCCTGATCCCCACAGCATGAAGCTCCACTGTTCTTTGACCCCACAGCAAGGTCTTGCTAGTGGTCTCTTTCTCGTTGCTCAGTCTGGCTTTGTGGGAGTCTTACATTCATGCTTTTCTCTTGACTGCAAAGGCATCAAAGATGGAAGGGACTTAAACCTGAACTCCTCTAACAACATTAATGCTGGAATTGTGGAGATGCATGAATACAGAGGAAATCTGCTTCTTATTGAATCACACAGGTATTTATTTCTTTTGGATAATCTGAATGCTCCGTTCTCCAGAGATCTAACTCAACATGGCTTCCTACACTGTTGCTAAATACTTACTTCAAACCAAGCATTCACTAAACAGAAACACATAATTCTGAAGTCTCAGTCAGGGGTAAATAATTACCCTTCTGTTCCTTCACAACTAACCAGAAATGCAGGTACTGTCATTACTGCTGGACCTCACTAGTCTGACCTACTGAAGAAAAGGGGTGTTTTTCAAGGAAATCTAAAGAGAAAAAAAAAGGGGGGGGGGGGAAGAGATGGAGGAGAGAACTCTTGCAGCTCCTGTTCCAGCCTTTCCACACCAGGCTCCCTGTTCTTCCTCTAGAGAGTCAAGGTACTTTCAGATATCAAGCAGGGACATGCCGTACCTCTGTGTCTTTGAGGGCCAGAACAACAATGTCCCTAATCCCATCTCCATCTACATCCGGAAGAGTTGCAGCCGGTGCAGCCAGGATTCCATTTGCAAGGTGGATGGAGTTCAGGGTCCAGATGGTCTTCCCTGTGGGAAGAACATGATGAAAGAGACCTGCAGCACTTGTGGAACCAGTGGTCATCCCCAGAAGGTCTCATGAACCCTCCTTGAAGGAGGAAGTAAAAGAGATTATTTCCACCATTATCTGAGAAGAGTAAAGTCTACAAACTGGGGCAAGCTGAAAAGTGAAGCAAAGTTCTTCCCTAGCATTCTTCAGACTGCCTTTGAGTCATGCCTCAAGTCCTGCTGTGTTACCTTCTTAGCACCTCTCTAGAAAGACCTGAGCCCAAAACACTTCCTGAAATAACAGAGAATATTTGAGGTTTAGTTTTTTGAGAACCTAAATGAGTGCTGCTCTGCAGGACAGCAGTTGTTTTCCTCAGCCAGCAGTAAAGTCTGTAGGTAGATGCCAGGAAAGAAAACAGATGGGCAGTTCTGATATTCAAAGTGCAAATCCGTGTCAGTTAAATTCCCAGCAGCAAATAGCCACTCCAGCACGGCATGCTCACTCTACTTCAGGGTATGTCAGCAGACGTGATGTCAAATGGTTCAGCAGGCCAGCATGGACCCAGCAGGAAACTCAGTAAAATCTCACTTGCAAGCTGGCAAATAACCCTAACAAAAAGACAAAATGAAATTCAGTGCTTTTAATTCTCTATGATTCTTTTGCCAACACTTCTGCTTTTTCAGAGTTTAAGAATGCTTTGCGGCTGCTGTGTAGAATAAGGTTTGTCCCTGCATGACAAAGGAAATCAGATGCCAGACATAAAAACAATTGTGTACATTAGTAACACTAGTACTGTTGGCAGAGGAGGCAGCCTACAGTCCATGCAAACATGTGGAAGTAATCTAGTCCCTAAAAACATTTGAAAGGTAAGTGCCGCTGGTCATTGACTAGATCTGTCACTGAAACCCAAAGTTTCTTTTATCTCTCCATTCTCTGTCCTGATTCCAAACCCATCCCTATACCTATCTATGAATATTTCTGCCAGTGAATTAATGTGGTGGAACAAACAGCAATCAGAGAATGGAGTTGCACATGACCGAGTGATTAAAAACGCAATATTCATTCACATCTAATTGATTCTTTTATGGGCCTGATTTCTCTGGAAGGCTTACTGGCTCTAGCATATGTCATTATATAACTTCTCCAAGAATGGTGCTCAGCTTTTTAGTGCTGTTGGGTAGATGCTAAGTTGTGCTAACAGCTCAATGCTGATAAAAACAGGCCTTACATACACATTATGCCACGGGGATGCTACAGGATAAGATTAACACTTTTAAATGTTCTGAGCTGGTGGGATGAAGATGCTGCCACAGAACAGCAATGGTACGGATTCTCTCTTACACTGTGTAACAAGAAACACATTAATGCTTTGACCTTTCCTGAGTGTCACAAGATAACACCTACCATAAAGTACCAGCACTGTATCATTCATGCTTATTAATCCCTTAAAAAAAACTAGAAAAAAGTTGTAGCATATTTCTAATATGCTGGTATTTGACTCTACCTGTGGAGGCACTGAGAAGGCTGAGGAATTTTGACGTTCCTGTAACAAGGCAGACGGGCTCTGCAGGTGCCCCCAGTGACAGTCCTTTGCACTGTATACTCCGAGTCTCCTCTGGAAGCTGGATGGACCACAGGGTGCTGCCATTCATACCAGAAAGGGCCACCACAGTTATGGAGGGCCTAGAGACACCTGGAAGAGGCAGGAATGAGAGAGTGAAATCCGTTGGCATCAGAGGCTTTGGTCTTTGCACCTGAGTTCCAGCTCTAGCTCCCGAATCCGAGTGGCTCAAGCCAGCCACATTCACACTGCCTGAAAGCAAAGGTCAAACCCTACCCCAAGGCTGAGTTTATCTGTTTGCAGAGCCTAAAGGCTATCTCCAGACAAGCTGGGCTGTCAGCCAGCAGCACAGACAATCATAGAGGCTGGACCTGAGCTCACAGCAAGAAATGTGGTCAGCTAGACACAGAGGACCCAAGATTCCGGGGAAAATCTTCTCGGTTGTGCTGACTTGCTGGTGTGAAACACTTTGTTGTCAAATCAGACTGATCAGACAAATTGCAGACAAATCAGACTGATTAAAAATCCCCTTTCTCAAAGACACTGAGGGGAAGCCTTAAGAGTTTGCCAACTCATGTGAAAGTCTTGAATAGTCTGTAATTCTGAGGCAGCAGAAGGTGACTGGTAATCTGAGAGCTTTTTCCATTGTTTTTCAAATGAGCTTTATTTTTGTGAAAAACAGACAGAACGCAACCAATTGGTGTAACTGGAGGGTCTTTTCCTAATTCACTGGTTAGTACAAAATAATTGTGAGAAAAGGTGCTCTATGCTATTTCAATTGACATTTGTTCCCATTCCAAATCTGAGCAACTTTTAGCTCAGCTTGTCCTCCGACATAGATGTGGTTAGTGTAATCTCCACCCGGTATGCTCATATCACAATTTAAAATGAGCTCCTACACATATCAAGATAACAGTCCCAGTTGACTCCTGTCTTACTTGCAAAATAACACAGGCAGGCCACTGGCTAAAAGCAAGTCTGAGCCCACTCTCTACATCAAACCAAATATGCACAAACACTGGACAAAGAGATGGACTTGCCTCAGGATGATATGTGGGAAAACAGATGACATTGACCCAGCAGGTATGGAGGCGTAGGATGCAATGAAAATTATGGATAGCATGACAAAGCACAGCCGCAGTATACCTGCAATTTTAAGGAACTCTGAAAAGAGGAATGCAGTGGATTTGCAGTGGCAGGAACTCCTGACATGTATAAGACAAACATACAGAAGTCCATACTGATGTGTATGGAAAGAGCAATGGGAAGAAGCTGCTCTGCTTACCGATGACGCTAGCGTTCATCAAGGCGGTGAAGACAACGAGGATGTCAGGGAGCCCATCACCGTTCACATCACACAGCTCCAGTGGGGACAACACACCACCTGTAACAGGCACAGAGAATCACCAAACTGTTGTGAAAAGGTCACCCAGCCACCACGCAGGGAGGAGGGCTGGTCCACAAAAAGAGACTCATGGACAGCTGAGCCTCACATAATCTGCTAGACCTAATGCCAGGCAGTTCCCACCACAGAAAGGTCTTTAATTGCATGGAAAAGCAGAAAGGTAGCATCGAGGTCAAAGAAAGGAAAGGGAAAAATGGAGGAGCTGACAAAGATTTCTGCTTCCCATTTTCTGAGGTTATGTGGGAGCCACATATCCTATGAAAGGCCTAGATTTGGAAATCAAGGGCAGAATACAAGGAGGGAGAGACATATCTAGATCTGGCAGAAATTATTTCACAAACCACTGTTACTTTACTGCAGAGCCAGAATGGAAGACACTTCAGAAACATTACCAGTGGCTGTATAGGATAACAAAAGTTCCTGAACATTGATTTTAGGATTCAAGCAGGGCAAGAAGACAAAAGAAATAAGGTTAGTTAAGCCAGCTAGAAGACATATAGACTTCTCTCCTCCCAAACACACCCACATTTCAGAGGTGCTGGTAAAACCCAGGGTGTAGAGAGGGACGTGCTATGTTTTAAAGTGAGCTGGGCCATCTCCATCTGGAATAGAGAGCACCATCTGGACAAAAAGGCAGGATGGGAGAAGAGTCAAAATGCTTTTCAGTGTTGACAAAAAGATTTTGTGGTACTGTTATCTAATGAGGCCAGATTTCACAAGCCTTAGCTTGAAAAGTGAGCAGGACACAGCCACGTGTCTGTTACCTCGGAACATCTGCAGTGGTGAGGAAGGGCCTCTGCTCTGAGATGGCTCTCCCAGATAGGTCTCTCCCGCCGATGCCCAGCCTGGGAGCTGCCACCTCCCCCATGCCAGATGCCGTTCTTGGGTCTTTCTCACCTGCTCCCTGACCTAGGTTGCGGTTCCAGGTGTTATGCAAGTCCCTAGGGGGACAGGGAATTAGAAATGCGCACACCAACACAAGAATCATCGAGATCACCACAGTGAGCAAAAAGATCACTGTGCGCAGGTATGGCATGAGGGAGGGAGCAGCCTTCTGCTCCAAACTCCCAGCCGTCTCGGCAGGATAACCCTCGGGCGTGCTCTCTGACGTGTGCTGCTTTGTCATCCCAACCTCCACATCAGAGTCAGGGTCCTGCACCTCGTCAGGGGGGCTCTTCCCATTCTTGACCCCCCCGTTCTTCTGGATGTTGAGTACCAGGTCATCTTCACTTTCATCACTGTCAGCCTGAGTGAGGGGATCGTATTCCCCAAGGTCTGGGCTCTTCTTTCCTGAGGAAAGAGATGGAGAGAGACAATAACGCACAAGATCCTCACTTTTGCAGAATCACAGTGGACAAAAGGCTGCAGTGGAGAGCAATACAGAAGGCAGGACAGTGCGATCTGGATTTTACATGGAGTGAGAGATGTGAGAAAATGACAGGGTCTCTCCATGATTCAGAGTAGCAGCTGAAGGAAAAAAGATACCAACAGTTTATTTACCCAAGATAAAGGTGTGTATATATTTTATACATATACATATACACACACACACGTATGTGTATACAGAATTCACAGATGATTCAATTTTAATGCTTTCCTGTTTGGTGATAAGACACACTGATATCAAGTCATGCTTAATGCTTTGAGTACTCGAACTGCAACACCCTCTCAACTTCAAACTCTGAACTCCTTCAGCATTTGCCAACCTCTGATCCCGATACAGCCTCTCTTCACTTGTAGACTGTGGTTTCTGAGGGGGTCTCCCTCTGCAACTCATTTCTCCCCTGCTCCTCCTGCCCAGTCCAAGCAGCACAGCTGTATTCTAGCATGCCACGTCTGCTGCCCTGCTTCACGATGGATAGAACAGATAAAGCACCACACACTGTTTCTCTGCAGTGCTGGTAAAACTGAGTATCGACTCTCCGAAGATGACAGCAGTATGATTTTGCCCTTTTCGGCCACTAAAGTGCTGGTGTCTGAAGGGACCACAGCTGCTTTTCTGCCTTCTCTGCATGGCTCAGCAAGAGGGAGTGCTTCAGCCCCTGCAGCAGAAAACCACAGTGCTTCTGCTCTGTTCCGGCTCCCACCAGAACCAACAGCTTGCGCTTGGCCTTGCCAAGATAGATAACTTAGTACTGATGCCTTCAGGTGGTGGTACAAGAAAGTATCTCAGCTTAAGGTGTCTCTCTGACAGATGCCTAGCACATGGATGACTTCTCCCCCAAGCCCTGGAGAGCCACAGGGAGTGTGAGGAGGGCAGGTGCAGAGCTCAGTTGTACACACTGGCGTAAGGCCAGGGCCATCTGTTTATGGGGACAGGCAAGATAACGCAGACTCACTGCCCTGAGCTACGAGTGAAGGATCACGTCTCAGGGAGCTCCTGTGTGCCACCAGGCTGGGCATGGAGCCATGGCCGCTGCTCTGATGATTGCAGGGCCTCAGTCTATTTCTCTCTCTCTCCTAATCCAAGTTGCGATTTTGCTATCCCAGATATCTGCTTCATTTCCCTTTGCCTAAATCTGACCTGAGACAGAAGCTAAATTGTGCCCAAAGATGCTTGAAGTGATACATGCAAGGCATAAAGAATAAGCAAAAATACGTGAGCCATAACCACTCTCAGACACTAAGATGATAGGAAGGCTTTAAAGAGCGGAAATTTAAGGGCTTTCATGATTATTCTTAACGCATAAGATAATATGCCTCACTTCTGGTTCTCAGGTTAGTCAGACTCTGTTACAGTCATACTGTAATATCTACTTAGTACAACACACATATTTTACATCATCTAGACTCTGTTTTGCAGCACATGCATCTCATTTCTTTCTTATTTCTCACCTCACAAAAGGACCTTCACTTCCCTTTCCTGTTCCACTTACAAATGCTATTCAGTGTCAATTTTAAAATTTAAGAAAAAGTGTCAGCCCCACTAGAGGCCAAATGCCCCACACTAAGTAAGGCAGTCAGAACAACCCACCCACACTGATCAGAGGGAAAGAAAGATATCCAACAAGATCACATATCTAAATCAAACTCTTCCTTCCTGAATTAGGGGCTTCTACAAAAGACTCATGTCAAAACAATCTGGTGTGCATACATTCCAAAAAAGCTGTTCCTTGTGGAGGTAGAGCACCCAGCTAAAAGATACTACATCCCTATGAGATGTATCCCTGCGTGACACTATTGTTTCACATAGATCTGTCCTAAACATGTGTTCAAATTATGGACTTTTCAGGAAGTCTTAATAACTTTGACTTCCCAGGCTAAATACCATTTACTCTTGGGCTAGCAGCACTCTTACCACTCTGACCTGGCTTGAACTGGCACATCTGGATCTGTAGTGAGAAGCTGAAAATACCCTGCCAGTGAGTCCTTTCTGGAGTTTCTTGTTTTTGCTGAGTACTCTTTCAGCAACTTGCCATCACAACCTAGTGTATAGGCATCTGGGAAATTTCCACTGTGCTGTCCCTGCAATTTCTGAGCAGAGGATTGTGTGCCAATGAGGTCAGCGGCCTTCGTGCTGCTCACAGGTTGGAGCCAAAGTCAAACAGCAAAGTTAACCAGACTGTTCTTGGTTTTGGAAACTGGTGTGCTTTGAGTAAAACAACTCAACAGCATAATTCCACTTCAGTTATACTGTGATTTGTTTAATTATTTTAATTCCAGACAGTCAACTCAGAAGACTAGAACTTTCTGTTCATTCTTGAGGGAACTAAAAGCATTGACAGGAATGAGCTTTACCTGGAATAATTTTGTTCTGCATCTCTAGGAGACAGAAAGGACCTTGAAACTATGACTTACACACTCCTTCAACTAGCAGGGACTGAGACTTGGGCAACATTGACAGTGGTGTCAACCACAGACAATCTGTAACAGTAACACCTTTCCTGCTGACAACCACTGATCGGAGGCTAGAAAACAGCTACTGCACAGTAATGACTTACAGTTTTTGGTTATCTGTGCAGGAAAGGATCTGTTGAGTCATACGAAAGCTATAAAGCAGAGAGCTGCTCAGTCTTACTTCATGTCTAAGCCTGACCAGGAACCAGAAACTGGTATTCCTGTCTTTCCTCAAAATGCTAGCTGGCACTCTCACAAGGCACAGCCAGTCAGTAAGGTCAGGCATAAAATGCCCTGCTGATTATTTATTTATTTTTTTTTAGGCCAAAAGGAGAGAAGACATTGCCCTTAAACAACAGTTGTGGGAGCTCTCACTAACACGTGGGAAACTCAATTGCGTATCTAATATCAGAAGATTCAAATGCACATCTCCCACTGTTTATAGAGAGGCCTAACAATTGATCCGTAGGTATTTTGGGAATGCACCTGGAGGACTGGCGAGTTCTATAACTCATGATTTGCCTGGCTGGACAGAGAGAAGAAGGAACTTAACATTTCACCTGAGTTTTATGTAGCAAGGCGGGATACCATACCTGGTTTCCACTAATCATTCCAAAACAGTTTTTCAATAGAAAAGCATAAATATAGAGACATAAACAGCAGTAAAGAATGTGTGAAAATAAGGGTAGTCTCACACCATTTAGAGAATTATGTTTTATTAAGAAGTGTTCCAGAAGTCAAATTCTTTCCTTTCTGGTCAACAAGGCTCGAGCTGGGGGAAGAGAAAGCTGAAACTACCTCTGTTGCAAGTGGTCAGCTGTCAAAAAATCCAGTACTCCCACACAGTTTTCAGCTTTCTATCATGGAAGTAGAAATGCTAAGACCCCAGCTGGTCCTCGGTCAAATTCTTACCATATCTCCTGCAATTACAGTCACTATGTAACCTTCACGATAAACTAGTCCCTGTGCTAAAGACAACAGACTCCAGACCCACCTTGAGCAGTTCTGTAGCCTTGTGTATGTAATAGATCTTTATAACTTAGATCTTGTTATTTGTCTTTTGTATAGTGTCTCTAACTGTATATAAAGCCTGCATCCACTTCAGAGAGATGGAGTTCACATCAGTGAAGTCAGTTTCCTTGCTGCTCTATGCTCTTTCCTACATGTATAGTAAATAAACTGTTCCTGCTCTGATCTGCTCTAAATTGCACACTGTTTCCTCCACAGCATCAGTGATAAAACAGAGGCTCCTAGTCTGTGGCTTGTGGTAACAATCAATCTGAGGAACCAGTGTTTGTGGTCTGTGGCTACGTTACTGGTTGTACCATCCTTATTTGGTTTTTTTGCAGCTACTGAAAGAAAAAGCAAATACTGAAGAGGGAGATTTTCAAAGGCAGAAGAAAGAGAAAATGTCACCAACTTATCAACTTGCACGGGCAGATGGACTCTAAGCTGTGCTTTATGACTTTGAAAACCTCCTGCACATTTGCCTAATAGTACTTTTCACACAGGTAGTTTTTGCAGCTATCACAGGAGAACGTGACCTCTTCTAAGAAAATGAGTCATGCAATCATGATTTGGAAAAGAGGCATCTGTGAGGTGATCTATATTGGAATCAGGTCCCACTCATAATCAAATACTCATTTCTAGTGCTGACGGCTTGAAAGATAATAATTGTAACCTTTTTTTCTGGTTTTGACTTACTAGAAAGGCTTTTCTTTGCACTAACTTTGGAGTGAAAAGAACAAGTCTTGGATTTAATATAATGAGTACAATTTTTAGTGCGTTATTTCAATGATGACATATTGGTTCCACTATCCTTTGTACTTGCTTCATGCACTGTTTATTTTTCCTTTTTTACCCAGCTGGCAATTGGCAGCCACCAGTCATTGGGTACTGCAGACATATCTCTAAGCCTATGGGGAGATAAGTTGGCATGCATTGATGCAATTAACTTAATGAGATACAGCAGGGAAAAAACAGCTATTGCAGTGGCTTTCTGCTTTCTCATTGTTGTTGAAAGCTGCATTCTTCAAGAGTTAACCACACAAACAAGGTATGATATATGCAATTTAACCAATGGACTGATACAAAACCAGTTTTCTTAACTGCAGTTGCAAGACCTGTGCTCTTTCCCAAATCAGTGCCTCCCGGCTGCAGATATCAAACCAATCATGTCCGTTCCAGAGGTCCCAGAAGAGATCTGTACAGTTCCTCAGTTCTCACACCACAATACACACACTTAAACACACAAGTTTGCACTTTTCCTAAATCAACTTCATGTAAAATGTATTCCTTTCCATTTAGACAACTAAGAACAAACTGATTTGCAACCAAAAAAAATTTTAATCACACCTGGCTGGCACTATATAAAGTAAAAAATAATTATTCCTGGTATGGGTTACTTAAATCATAGAATCACTCAGGTTGAAAAAGACTTCTAAGATCATCAAGTTCAACTGCCAGCTCAACACCACCCTGTCGACTAAACTACGTCACAAAGTGCCATGTCTACATGTTTTTTGAACACTTTTCTGAAAGGAGACTTCACCACTTTCCTGGGCAGCCTGTTCCAGTGCTTCACCACTCTTTTGGTAAAGAAATTTTTTCTAATATCCAGTCTAAACCTCCCCTGGTACAACTTGAGGCCATTAGTGGGAAGGGCCCTGAAGACATTACTGTGACCTTCGTGGACTAACAGGGGAGGAAAGTATGACCTGACCACTGCAGGACCATTGTGGTGCAAAGTGATGGGGAGGAGTCCTCCCCCAGCAGCACACAGCTGGCTCCTGTCTCTGCCCCATGGCTGTGCTGGTGGCAAAACATGCTTAGGATGGGCAATAAGGCACTTTCCCATTGGGTTAATGCAGCCAGGTGCATTGGCTCCAGTCCATCCAACAGTAACAAACATGCTTTCAAGATCTGTTTTCGCAATGTATTTTCATTCCCTTCTAATCTCCTTTCTAAAGAGAATGGTTGTTGAACTGCAGCTCACTGGTTTATCTTCGAAAGATCTAGTTTCCCCAACACAATAGTCCCTTATGTTTAAATATCCTTTCATCTCGCTGAAGATCTCTGGCTGGAAGGGCATGTGGAGGTGGCAGGCAGCCTTTAAACATTTACCTGGGTAATTGCTGTGGCACTCACCGAACTCATAGAATCAGAGAACAGCTTGGGTTGGAAGGGACCTTTACAGGTCATCTATTCCAACACCCCTGCAGGGAGCAGGGGCATCTTTAAAGGCTTGTGGTGATAGGACAAGGGGGAATGGGTGCAAACTGGAGAGGGGCAGATTTAGATTAGACTTTAGGAAGAATTTCTTCACCATGAGAGTGGTGAGACACAAGAGAGGTTGGGGATGCCCCACCCCTGGAAGTTTTTAAGGCCAGGTTGGATGGGGCCTTATGTAACCTGATATAGCGGGATGTCCCTGCCCATGGCAGGGGGGTTGGAACTAGATGATCCTTCATGTCCCTTCCAACCCTAACTATTCTATGATTCTGTGATTCGATGATCTCCAACTCCATCAGGTTACTCAGATCCCCATCCAACTCGATCCTGAATGTTTCCAGGGATGGAGGACCTATCAGCTCTCTGGCCAACCCGTCCCAGTGTTTCACCCCTCCTCGCCCGGCGTTTGACGGTAAAACCCGCCAGGGGCGGCTCCTGGCAGGTGCGCGACGCCCCGTCCCCTCCAGCCCTCTCCCCGCCGCGGGTTTCGCGGGCAGAAGCCGCTGCCCCCTCCCCAAAGCCACCGGGCAGCGCCGGGTCTCCCCCTCGAAACGTCACCGCATCACCATGGCAACGCATCCCACCGCCCCGGGCAGCGGCAATCGCCTCCCCCCCGCCTCGCAGCACAGCGGGACGCGGCCGCCCCGGCTCGGCGCTCCCTCCCTGCCGCGGGTACAGAACCCCCTTACCCGGCAGCTTCAGCGCCCGGGACAGCACCGTAGCCATGCTGGAGAGGCGCAGTGCCCCTGCGCGGCACCGCTCCCTCACCGCCCCTTCCCAACGCCTGCCGGGAATTGTAGTTCTGCGGCGCGGGAGCTCCCTCCATCCCTCCCTCCCCATTCCCCGCCCCGGGGCCGGGGGCTGCCGCGCTCCTCACTCAGCGCGGGGCGTATCTTTATCCAGGATCTGGGTGCAGGGATTGAGTGCACCCTCAGTAAATCCGCGGGTGACGCTAAGCTTCCTGCGGTCCTGGCTGGCTGGAGAAGTCCCACTGGACTGCAGGCTGGCTGATGTTGTGCCCATCTACAAGAAGGGTCGCAGGGAGGATCCAGGGAACTACAGGCCTGTCAGTCTGACCTCAGTGCCGGGGAAAGTCATGGAGCAGGTGATCTTGAGTGCTATCATGAAGCACATGCAAGAGAACCGGGTGATCAGGCCCAGTCAACACTGTTGGTCAGAATGAAATTCTCTAAGAGCCCTTTTTGGAGTTTTAGAAAGTAATCATTCTTTATTCAGTGCTGGGTATGTGGGGGATTAGCTCTGCCTAAGGCATGTACACCCAGATACCAGTACTAGAGCTTTTTATCTCCTTATTACATGCATATGTATCTTATTTCTTGGAAAAGCTTTACATATTCACTCTGTTTCTTGGAACTAATCTTAATAATGGCATACTCGTTACGCTTAGCATTTCCTCATTGCTGGCCGGAGAGGTAGCAGATGCCCCATCCCTGGAAACATTCAAGGTCAGGTTGGATGATGCTCTGAGCAACTGGATCTAGTTGAAGATGTCCCTGCTCACTGCATGGGGGTTGGACTCAGTGACCTTCACGGTCCCTTCCAATCCAAACCAGTCTATTATTCTATGGTTCTACAACTTGATTCTCTCTGGTTGTGTTCAGGAATCTCTTCAAGGTATCATTTTTGTTGAACTCACCTATCGAGCATTCATAGTTAAGGTGATGTTGTGCCACACAACCCGCCTTCAGAACTGATCTTCTCCAGACTGCTGATTCTGGTTTTCTAGTCACAAAGTTCTCCTTTCTTTTAATTTATGCAACACAAGCATATGAGGATACACATTACTCTAAGCAATCATTATTATATATGGATACGAGTCTATACAGACTATAAAAAACAAAGCTCTTCACTGGTTCCATCACCCTTCATTTCCTCCTTGTTATTTTATAGGGCCAGAGACCAGCAGGGTGATGGGTTCTTGTGGCTGTGAGCTGTGACCATGCACGGTCCATGTTTGTACAGCCACCACTGTGTGCTGGGCACAGGCTTGTGTGAAAATACAGTTGTTATCTAAAGTGGTTTACACAGAAAGTGCCAGTCCTTGAAGTTATTCTTGGTATAAATATATATGTTCATTCTTGGGAAGGTTTTGGTTGGAAGAAATTGTATTTGTTGATTTTATTTTATTTTGAAACTTTGGTGGTTTTTTTTTGCTTAATTACAGTGCAAAAGACTGCTAGGACATTTTCCAAAGCTGTCCTCAATCTTCACCACAGTCTTCTGAGGTATGTGAACAAGTGAATTTTCCCTTTCCCATGATGAGGAAGTTAAGTGAGGAGGCATTTGTGGCTTCACCCAAGCCACAAGGTTCTGCTTCCTGCTTCTCAGGTTCATGCATGGGCCATCTAACACCACTCTTCTTCAAGCCATAATTTGTGTGAGAAGTCTCAAGGCTGACAGGCTGACTCCTCATCAAAGAAAGAGAAAGGACTATTGGCTACATACATCAAAAGGGAGCCCGATCGGCTAAAAACCACATTATGTTTCCCCAGCATCTGTTTCTGTTTTCCTCTGTTTTGGACACTGTTCCTGTGAATAATATACTTACCCTTTACTGTCCACGTCTGTCCTGAAACTCTTTAAATAATAATAAAGAAGGAGCAGAAGGGAGACACCAAGTGGTCCAGCTGGTGAAGAGATTTTTTTTTTTTTCAAATACGAACTGCAAAGAGAGTAGTTCTAATCCAAAACCTTTTGGCACCAGAGGGATTTTTTCCATTGATGTCATCTGGCTTCAGATCAGGACCTTCCTGAGAACACAGCACTTAGGGGGCAGTCCCAGGTGGCACACTCTGGAGAAGCCATCAGGATAGTTCTTTTCTTCTCCTTCTAGGTCTTTCTGGATAGAGTCCTTCTGTTTGTATGCCATTTGCCCTCCTCCACTTTTTGATTTAAGAACACTGATGATCCTGTATCTATGTAAATATTTACAGGAGAGATCCTGGATCTTTTTCGGGTCTCAGCAAAGCCTGTGGTATGCAAGGACAAGAGCTGTCTGGCACAGTGGCTCTTTCTAAGAAAATGCTTCTGGCACCAATTAGAGCTGGGAGCAAAGGTAAGGCAGAAAGCAGCCAGAAGCGAGAACTGGAAAATCTGGTGTCCTCATTTCTGATCTTCTGACATATGGCACACACACATACACTGCAAAAGCCCATAGTTTACACTGCTTGTACATTTGTGGTACAGCATAGCCCACTCTTAATTTAATGCATCCCCACAGAAATGGCTCTAAGCCCTGAGATCTCTGAGGCTAATGGATAGAAAGGACAAGTGATTTGTGGTGAAAACTGGTGCTTTTGAGGAACATATGACTAAGCAAAGTGTTCAGAGGGTGTAATGATTTGCAAAGTAGGAGAAATGAAGTTTTCCCATTTTACATTGTGAATATAAGCTGATTTGCATATAAATTGGACCTGTCAAGTGTACTAATATCAATCAAAAAGCTGTGAAAATAAAACTGAAGTAGCAAATAAATCATTCATTTATGTGAATGTTGCTGTTCATTTTATTTATTTTTTCCAAAGCAGTTTGAAAAAGTCAGATGCTGAAAAATTATATTCTTGGGGTTAAGCCTGGAAGTCTGAGAATTTTGGGTTGGCAGCGTGGTTATTTAGAAAAATGTTATAAGCCAAAAAGCATGAAAATCACACCCTCCAGCCCCTTATCAGTGTTAAGTCTGTGCAAGCCCCCTCTGCTCACACTGGCACCTGAAGAATGAAGAGAAGAAGAGGGTAGATACTAAGGACATGTGTTATGCCCAAGGAGAGGCAGCATCTGCTGCAAAATCCTGCAAACTGCCCCGCACCAAGCATACGTGCCCTTGGGATTTACTCTCTTCCCTTTAACTAGTTGGGTCTGACAATGTTGGGGTTGATGCAGGCTATAAAGTGCTGTGTAGGCTCTCAGTGCCAGACCTGTGTCTCCCACTGTTCTTTGTGGTTTCGTCTGACAGCTTTGCTTCCCCATGTGAGCTTGTGGTGATGCCATGGACGGTCTGAGTCTTCCTGTTGATGCCTATGCCTAGAGCAGTGACTTGCAGACAGCCCTTGCTTTCATCCCAGCTGGGCAAGGGAGGAAACCTCGTACAGCAGAGACTTTTCACAGAATCACAGAATCACAGAATAACCAGGTTGGAAGAGACCCACCGGATCATCGAGTCCAACCGTTCCTATCAAACACTAAACCATTCTCCTTAGCACCTCGTCCACCCGTGCCTTAAACACCTCCAGGGAAGGTGAATCAACCACCTCCCTGGGCAGCCTGTTCCAGTGCCCAATGACCCTTTCTGTAAAGAATTTTTTCCTAACATCCAGCCTAAACCTCCCCTGGCGGAGCTTGAGGCCATTCCCTCTTGTCCTGTCCCCCGTCACTTGGGAGAAGAGGCCAGCACCCTCCTCTCTACAACCACCTTTCAGGTAGTTGTAGAGAGCAATGAGGTCTCCCCTCAGCCTCCTCTTCTCCAGGCTAAACAACCCCAGCTCTCTCAGCCGCTCCTCATAAGGCCTGTTCTCCAGCGCCTTCACCAGCTTCATTGCTCTTCTCTGGACTCACTCCAGAGCCTCAACATCCTTCTTGTGGTGAGGGGCCCAGAACTGAACACAGTATTCAAGGAGCGGTCTCACCAGTGCCGAGTACAGAGGGAGGATAACCTCCCTGGACCTGCTGGTCACGCCGTTTCTGATACAAGCCAAGATGCCATTGGCCTTCTTGGCCACCTGGGCACACTGCTGCCTCATATTCAGTCGCTGTCAACCAACACCCCCAGGTCCCTCTCCTCCAGGCAGCTTTCTAGACAGACTTCTCCTAGTCTGTAGCACTGCATAGGGTTGTTGTGCCCCAAGTGCAGGACCCGGCACTTGGCCTTGTTAAACCTCATGCCATTTGACTCAGCCCAGCGGTCCAGCCTGTTCAGATCCCTTTGCAGAGCTTCTCTACCCTCCAGCAGATCGACACTTCCACCCAGCTTAGTGTCGTCCGCAAACTTGCTAAGGGTGCACTCGATGCCTTCATCCAGGTCATTGATAAAGACATTGAACAGGGCTGGACCCAGCACTGAGCCCTGGGGAACCCCACTTGTCACTTTTCATTCACTGGTCTGCAGCAGTCTAAAGCGGTCATGCAGTGGTACCAGAGAGGAGAGCAACACTTCATAGGTGATCAGTTCTTGCCTTCATTTTATGTGAGAGACAAGTGGATGCAGCTGCTTGGGTGAGACTTCAAAGCGGTGGTTGTTTGCACAGGGGCAGGTGGGATAATGGGTGCAGCAGTGCTGGAGGTGACCAGCCCTGTAAGCAAGGCTGGGGAGAGAGAAGGTGTTTCAGGCAGGCTGCTTTCTGACTGGTGTGCAGGGCTGAGACATGACAGGGTCCAGCATTGGCTGGAACAGCTGCAAAGATAAATGCTTTTAGAAATTGCACAGGAGCATCTGTGGTACTTCAGAGCTTTATTGAAATCCCTGTTGGCTCACATGTGGATTTTTAAAAGGTCTCCAGTTCTACAGCTGTTAACATCTTGGATCTAGCCTACCCTTTGGTTCCTGGAGGCTGTCAGGAATTTCTCTGCAACTCCATCTCACTCACTGTGCCCAGTTTTTGCACTCTGCGGGTATTTCAGCTCAGTGCATGCACAGCAGCCAGAGCCAGACACAAGCAGCAGCACTGAGTTGGTCCTCACAGCTGCTGCTCTCCTACATGGTCCAGGGCACAAATACCCTACAAGACACAGGGGATTACAGGGAGGTTTTGAGCCCCTTTTGCTCTCAGCTTGCTAAATCACCACCTACCCAAAGGCTGCAGGCTGAATTAGGATCTGGGGAGATAAGCACGAAAGTTTCTGCAGAAGTTCTTGATTTTGCACTCTTGGAGTTCTTAAATGTCCTGAGAGACTCACAGGCAGACATGTGCAATAGTCTGTTTGCACATCACATCACAAGCAAGCTTCATGCTGAGGCTACTTAAGTTTAGAAAACTGACTACAAGCAGCTTTCCTCGTGCACAAGAGCAGATCTAACACCCTGCACTTGCTTACAACACAGTCTCAGTGATGTGACAACAACAAAAAATATGGAATTTTCTCATTAGTTGGTTGATTTACAGTTCCAAGTCTCTGCTTAGTGTGGTACAGTGATGACGTGGGTGCGAGGTGTCCTTATCTGAATGCAGCCACGGTGATGACTGTAGGCTGGACAGTGCTCCTTTCACATCACTGGGGATGTGGATGGTATCAGGCAGGAGACAAGGAAGGGAAGTGCTACAGCTCCCTCTCCAGTCCTGACTCTCCTGATAATCCTGGAGGAGGCACAGGGAATGGGGAATTTCTGTGATACGTGCTCCTGCCTGCTGAGAGCTGTGCTGAGGTAACACACTGCCAGCATGAGACTGGGACATCGGGCATACACAACCACCCTTTCACCAGCACAGACTGGATTTGGAGTGGGGTTTTGGCAGTGTGTTGCAGTGCCTGTGTAGGTTTCCCCATAAAGTTCCCTCAGCTGGTGTCTCTGTGCCGTGCTGTGGACAGCTTCTTGCTCAGAGCATTCCGCTATCCAGTGTCTCCATCCCACGCTGACCCTCAGCAGCTCATTTCCTCTTTTCAGGGCAAGGCAACAGCAGCATAACAGGACTGTGTTTGCCACATGCTGAATGACGAACAGCTGGAGACAGATGATTGTTTGGGTTATTTGCCTGTTGCCTAGACATTTTGTTTGCTTGTTTGAGCCCTGAAAAAATAGGTTTCCAGTTCCTCCGGAGGCTGGTCTGTGTTAAGCCTGTATATTGTGGGCTGTTTTTGAATACTGATGTTTTATAACTTTGCAAATGAGTGTCCTGCTGCTTCATTGGCAAGGCTCCATAAAGAAGGCAGTCTTCTCAGAAAGTTTCCTGCCACAGAGCCAGCAGGACTAGAGGAGCAGGAGCAGCCAAAACTCAGGGATATTTGCTTCTGGTGTCAGAGAAGCAGATACCCCTGAGTGTGGTCCCAGTTTGCCCTCTCTCTTGAGTAACTTTAAGTGCCTGACTAGGTGATAACGCTGGCTGATGTTTATGGACTGTCTTAGAAGGACACCAGGCAGCTTTGCTCCTGATCGCTCCCTACCTTGGGTAAACCAATATCACTCTGTTACCATCATTATACTGTGTAACTGCTCCATCTATAACACTTGCACTGTTCTCTGACTCCTTACTTCTGGATGTTTGCTTTCATTCTGAGTGGCTGGACAGTTGTTTGCCCTGTGAGAAAAGCATCTTTTTTTCCTCACTGCTGAATGCATACATTTTGACTACAGAAAACGGAGTTAAATAAGAATAGGCTGGTCAGGAAACAGAGAGGGTGTTGCTGCCAGCTGATACTATAAAAGTAATATCAGGAAGAATGCAGATTTGGCCAAGGCACTCACAAGCCGTGCCATGGGTCTAGTCATGAGCCTTGGATGTGCAGCAATTGTGCAGCTTCAGGCTGTGGTGGCTGCACATCCTCTCAAATCACAGGAAAATGTCAGTCTGACACATACATGGGACCAGAATCAGGGGCCCACCTCCTGTTTCACAAAAAAATCTTCCCTTTAACACCTTGGGTTCCTTCAGAAATCTCTTTATTGAATACTGGCCAGATCTGAGCCTGTTTAATTTGGCAAGCACAGATCTGTGGGAGGGGACAGGGGAAAAAAAAATAACAACACTGCAGCCGATTCATCCTCCTTGTTTATTCTAACAGAAATAGAATTGGCAAAGCACATCAGGAATGAACTAATCAGCAGAGAATTAATTGGCATGTTTGTTAAAAGGCAGAAACAACACGGTGAACAAATTCATGGCTGGATGGCCGGAGGGTTCAAGCAGCCAGAGAGAAGCACTGCATAGTGGAAACTGTGACTAGTAAGAGAAGTCTTACAGCTGTGCCGGAGAGCCAGTGGTTGAAAGCTGCCCAAAAGAACTGTGGGCAAAGATATATGGGTGTCCTTGCAGATGAAGCTGCTTTCCAGAGGGGCTCCATCACCCAGGCTTTCCTTCTCATAAGGCTGCCATGTGTGGGGGAGATGGCTAGCTTGTGGGAGTGGGAGGGAGGGGTGAGAGAGGTACAGCTGGAGGAGGCTCCACGCAAAGACTGTGGAAATGAAAGAGCAGGGAAATGAAGAGGGACACGTCACTCATTGTGAGCTGAAATGCAGAGAGGGTGGTGAGGAGAAGAAGAACAAGGAGGCAGAGCTTTGGAAGCCTTGTCACAGAAGGACTGGCCTCAAGAGCACAGGTAACACTTGTATGCACTTCTCTGTCTTCTTTCTCAGTAATGTTTTGTTTCTTCCTCTGGAGGACACACATCCATGCACCTTGGAAAGAACTTGTTGTGTTGAGGGACTAAAAAACTTCTGTGGGAAGAGCCAAGAGAGGTGGGAATGTGTGCAGACTGGCATGGACTTGGAGGCTGGAAGATTGCTGCCTGCAGTTCCAGAAAACTAGGGAGTGCAAAGTGAAAGGAGGAAGCTAAAAGGAAGAGTGAACAAATCCTTAGAGGCAGCAAGACAGGCAGATGTGGAGAGTGCAAGGGCTGTGGATGCCTATCCAGGGAGAGAGAGGAAGGTTCTTAAGAGGGAGCACCAAGCTCTAAATGTGAGAGAGAGATGGGCATAAGACATATTCTGGAGAAGCAGGTACATCTGGAGAAGAGGTAGAAGGTGTATATTGCCTCATCAAAACAAAAAGTACTTTACTAATGTTATGATTTGTAGTAGATATGTACTTTGCACCTGGATGGCTCTCTTTGTTTCCTTCTGTAACATCAGTATGCCTGCCTGCTGGCAATAGCATCACCCTAGCTGTCAGTCATCGGGGCTGTCAATCAAATCCCTTTGATTAGCAGGATTGTCAGGCTATTTGAGGGACTCAGATGTTCCTTGCTTTAACACAACATTCAGATAGAAAATCAGCAGTGTAACTCTTAATTGTATGTAAAAGTACTAATTAACTCAAATATGTTGCCAAACTTGAAAAAGTTAAGAGGCTGTTACTTCTACATAACCCAAGGCTTGCTGTGCACATGTATGAACATATAGCATCATACCCACATGCATATAAACTGAAGAATAATACATTACAATAGATATTTAACAAGAGCTTTTGAAAAAGATGATATTCTAGCTGTACCTCTGTGTCTGGGTTAATATTGTGGGATCTATTTTTTTTAAAGTGCTTTTTCTTGATCTTTCCATCATTACATAATACTACAAGCATATGCTAATGTTTATATTGCCCTGATATTTTTCCCTTTTTTTTTTTTTTGCTTGAAGAGCTAGCAAATACCATACACTTTGCAAGTAGAGCTTGCAAATTCTTTGATTGTTTCAGACTCACAGTCTTGGCAGCTTTCTCCAATAAAAGTCTTTTCAGGACTCCAGCCTGGGAGTTCTGGCAGAACTGGCACTAACTTAGAAATCGTGTGCAGCTACTCTCTGTTTTTTAAATGTGAAGTTGTTTGGTTTATAGCACCTAAACCTTTTGACTTGATACATAAACTGAAACATTTGTGTGTGTGTAAGTAATATAACCTTAAAATATTCTTAAAATATTTCATTTGGAAATAAAGAAAAATTTCAACATTATGCAAAAAATAACTTTATTGTCTATTAAGAACCTTTACAAAACTGAAAATCTTAGTCTGAATGTAACTCAAAAGCATATTGGGAAAATTATGAGTAGAATGGGTCTCAAATGAAAACCACAAAGCTAATTCACTTGCAGTACAATATCGCAACAAAACTTCCTTCATTTTATTTATCACCACAGTGATAACTAACTGATCAACAAAATCCTCCTCTCAAAGAAAGCATGGGCTTGAGCTAACACACAAGGTTGCTCATGCATGGCACCAGGCGAGTGTATGTGTTTAGAGCAGTCAGAAGTGCAGGAAAAGGTTTCAAGCCCTCTTGATAAACAAGGGGCAGGCAAGCTTTGAATCATAATGCAACAACTCACATGTCTGCAAAAGGAACAGTGTGTTCTCCTCAGGCTTCAGGGGAGAGGAGGTTCTCTGAAATGAAGCTGTGTTTGGCCCTGGGAGAGGATAACCCAGGCAATTCCCCCATGTCCTAGCACACCACACAACCCATGAGTGGTAGTGAACTCAAGTCATCACTTGTTTTCCCTTAGTTTGTCAAAATCTGGGGTAGGTACCAGTGAAATCTCAATACTCTTTTGTCATTCTCTACTGCATGAAATGGATTATACTGGAGCAGCAAGAAACTGAAAGGGTGAACAAGAGAGGGACAGAGAGGGAAGTTTAAATCCTGGCAGAGCTCCTTTGCTTTAGGGCAGGGATTCAGGCTTGGATGGCACACATGCTGATCCCAGCAGGTCTGTGCTCAGAGTATTGAGCTAGCAGACTTTTTTTATCATGTCTGAGTGAGTTACCAAGAGGTTAAATGAAGAAAAAAAATATTGTTTAATAATGAGACAAATATGTCTGTCTTCATTGCTTGCAGATGAAGGAACTGTCTGGTGAATCACTGAGCCTACCCTGCAGTAAGGGCAGAATATGATATCATTTTCTGACAGAGAGCATGTCACATTATTGTAATTAGCAGTAACAATAACAAAACTACTATGTTGTTATCATTATTCTCTAGATTTATGAAAGAGCTTTCATCTAAGAATGTGAGAGTTTTCCCTTCTCATCAATCTGTGTCCTACCCTGACAGTATTTTCCAGTGCAACACTGCAACAGATCCAAAGACATATTTGCAATGGACTTGAGTTCTGTTTCCTATTACAGATGACTCTGCAGACTTTTTCTGCTAGAAAACTTGCTAGTGAATATATATTTACCTTCTACAATTCCATCAAAGACGCAGAAAATCGCTCAATCTCTGTGTAAGTGTTTCTGTGTAAGGTATGGAAATCCGTTTCAAAGATTATTATAACAGACATTTACTATTATAATAAATTACAACAGGCCCTCAGGAGTGCAGGGAGCAAAGCTACAAGGAAACTGGTCTGTAAGGAGACCTGCAAACAGACCGTGTGGGTTTTGTGATTCATTTGGACGCCCGATGTTCTAAAAAGTTTGAGATCAAGGAAGGTGGTTTTTCAGTGTCAGATCGAATTTATCACTACTCTTCTTTCACAAATACAGAAAGATCAAAGTATCTCAGCCTTGGGGTATTGAAACAGCTGGAAGGTGGAAAGAGTAAGGAATGGACAATCTCTTCAGGATGTTTTAAAATGAACTGTCTCCTTGATGTTGGCAGCATTTTCAAATAGTTTGCAATTAGAGATGTTGGTGCCTGGTAAGTCCTTTTCCATCAGGGAAAATTAAAAAGGCGTGTGCAGTATAAAGTCATCAAAAGAAAGAGAAAAATAAGAGGTCTAGAGGCTGCAGTATTCATCTGGAAATGCAGAGAGGCAGATAAGCTGTAGCGTCAGTACAAATAGTTTCAAGAAGGTCCATAAAGACTTTTTCTTTATGTCCCACAGTGTTATCATTAAATCTTTTCCAACCTTCATTTTGGCAGTTCTGAGTTGGGGAGAAGAATCATGGAATCATAGAATAGTTTGGGTTGAAAGGGACCTTAAATATCATCCAGTTTCAACCTCCCTGCCATGGGCAGGGACATCCCACTAGATCAGGCTGCGCAAGGCCCCATCCAGCCTGATCTTGAACACCTCCAGGGATGGGACACCCACATCTTCCCTGGGCAACCTGTACCGTGCCTCACCACTCTCATGGTGAAGAAATTCCTCCTTATGTCTAGCTTGAATCTGCTGCTTTCCAGTTTATACCCATTGCCCCTTGTCCTATCACTACAAACCTTTGTGAACAGTCCCTCCTCAGCTTTCTTGTAGCCCCTTCAGGTATGGAAAGGTCACTATAAGATCTCCTCGGAGCCTTCTCTTTTTCAGGCTGAACAACCCCAACTCTCTCAGCCTGTCCTCATATGGAAGGTGCTCCAGCCCTTCGATCATCTTTGTAGCCCTCCTCTAGATCTGTTCCAACAGTTCCAGATCCTTCTTAAGTTGAGGATTCCAGAACTGGACACAATACTCCAGATGAGGTCTCACAAGAGAGGAAAAGACGGGTAGAATCACCTTCTCTGACCAACTGGCCACGCTTCTTTTGATGCAGCCCAGGATATGGTTGGCCTTCTGGGCTGTGAGCGCACATTGCCAGCTCACGTCAAGCTTCTCATCAACCAGCACCCCCAAATCCTTCTGTGCAGGGCTGCTCTCAATCACATCATCCCCTATGCTGTACTGAAATTGGGGATTATCCCAACCCAGGTGCAGGACCTTGCACTTGGCCTGTTGAACCTCATGAGGTTCTCACAGCCCCACTTCTACAGCTTGTCCAAGTCCCTTTGGATGACATCCCATCCTTTAGAAGAGGTGTATATATATGCAAGGTAGGAAGAAGGTAATTTATTTTTTTCCTGTAAATGAATACTGCAATTAGAAGAAGAATACTGAGTACAAAATATATCCTGACAGGTGGAAAGTAGTATTTTTAAAGTAGCATGACATTTTCCATCAGTATGGCTATATTCATACTGCTATTTAAAATATATGGGCAAATAAATTCAGTTGCAATTAAAATACACTAGTAATTGAATGCAAGAAAGGCACAAAGTAAAAGAATTTATTTTTGTATTGCTTTATTTGCTAGAGCTTCTAGTATGTTTTGAGGTGGTTGAGTTCTTCCCAGATGGTTAGGAGATGAGGGTTATATGATATTCAAAAAGCAATTTAATGCCCTCATATTTTGCAGCTAGGTTTTAGACTTTTGATGCATGTACATGAACAGGGGAATAATTTGGATTTTCTGAACATGCTTGTTTCTCACATGAGCCCCTCCATCACTGTGAAAATAGATGACTGAAATTATCACGAAACCCCCCCAACTTGGCAATGTTTTTTTTTCTGTTTGCTATGTGAAATATGTGCATAATTGGTATTTCCAACCAGTTTCTACCAGAACAGCTGTTCATGACATTTTTAAAAAATAAAAATATCAGATTCAACACTGAGGGACTACTTAATTAAGATGAAATAACAAATTAGCATGAGTAAGCTATGGACAGACTGACCTATTCTCTTACATTTAGAGATGGCATTTGTCCAGGAAGGATTGTAGCTTAGGGTTGACTTCCATTGGCTTGGAAATGGTGGTAAACTCAAAAGAAAACAAGGAGCTTAGATAAATGCTCACATCAGAAAATATCTTGCCTGCTCTGCAGAATTGTTCAGGAGGATCTGCTCCGCTGACACCAGGGCAAGGTGGAGACAATATTGAACCATAGAATCATAGAATAATTTGGGTTGGAAGGGACCTTAAAGATCATCCAGTTCCAACCCCCCTGCCATGGGCAATGACACCTCCCACTAGATAAGGCTGCCCAAGGCCTCATCTAGCCTGGTCTTAAACACCTCCAGGGATG
Source organism: Phaenicophaeus curvirostris (assembly GCF_032191515.1). NCBI lineage: Eukaryota > Metazoa > Chordata > Aves > Cuculiformes > Cuculidae > Phaenicophaeus > Phaenicophaeus curvirostris. The sequence continues at coordinate 40,442,638 of NC_091392.1, read as the reverse complement.
AGGCATCCACAATTTCCCCGGGCAACGTCTTCCAGGGCCTCACCACTCTCATGGTGAAGAAATTCTTTCTTATGTCTAGTCTAAATCTGCCCCTCTCCAGTTTCTACCCATTGCCCCTCATCCTACCACTACAAACCTTTGTAAACAGTCCCGCTCCAGCTTTCTTGTAGCCCCTTCAGGTATTGAAAGGTCACTATAAGGTCTCCTCAGAGTCTTCTCTTCTCCAGGCTGAACAACTCCAACTCCCTCAGTCTGTCCTCGTATGGGAGGTGCTCCAGCCCTCCGATCATGTGGAGTGCAGCTGCCTTTGAGGCTGCTTCACTGGGCAGCATTTCAGTTATTGCTACTGATTTCATTCTTGCCTCTATTAAATCTTTGATGAATTGCTTCTCTGGATTGAACTTCACTTTCCCCAATTACAAAGTGGGGATGCAGGTCTTTCTGTACCTTGTAGTACCTTCTCCTGACATTAATAGAACATTTATAACTAAAAGGTGCTATTCCAAGATGACATAAGAAGCAAAGCTACTTTTCTGGCTGCTGCCAGCTGTTGAAGTGTCTCTGTATCATTAAACGGCTAAATAAAAAGTAGGGAGGCTTGTACATGTGAAAAAGAACAGTCCCTATGCTTCTGCAAAAGCTGGGCCGAGCAACTTTGACAACATTTTAAAGAAACATATCATCTGAAAGAAATTTGGTTTTGTGGTGACAGGTGGGAGGTGTAGAAAGAGAGGAAAGAGAGAAATAAAGCAGTTAGCAAGATTTTTTTGTCTTCATGGAGCAGGGGGAAGTCAAGATCCTACGAAGAGCCATCATGGTGACTCTTCCTCTTTTCCTCTTCTTCGTCCTCTTCCCCTGCACTAAATCCCAGGAGGACTTGCTGGACCAGCATCAGAAATGGAACTACAGAGAAGGCGGTAAGAGGTGGTGGTAGTCAATTAGCCTGGGAGGCATTCAGTAACTCAGAGCCTATTTTGTCCTTGGAGTGAGACACAGTGCTCACTCATGAATACACTTTCTTGATTCCTGTGTGGCTCCTGACATTTCTGGAGACAAAAATGGCTTTAGATATAATCATCTGGGGTATCCAGTGATAGCAGAAAACTTAGGCATCTGGAGGCAGAGAATTTCACTGTGCAGGGGGAGCTATCTGCTTTATAATTTAGATTCTCAATACGTTTAGTATTGGACATGTCATTGAAACTCAGTGCAGGGGATGGGGAATGGAATCAAACTTAGACCACTGGCTCATGTTTTCTTGTTCTGTCTTATTTAATTTCCTCTCTTCCATGGGCATCCTGCTAACCTAGCTGACAAGGTCAACATAGAAGGTGTTAACAGCATTACTCAAACACTTGAGAAATGGGGAAATGGCATCTTCTGGCAAATGAAGCACACCCTGCTGAACAATCCTAATGATTTACTGCCTGAGTTCTCCAGGTAATTCCATTCATCTGGAGGTGGGATTCAGTCCTTTCCTGGGTGACCTTCCCTGAGTGGGGTTCACTTTCTCTACCATTCAGATTGCTCAAGTGTGAGGAGATGGATTCCACTGTCTTGGTATCTGTTCTACTAGCAGCTCTGTCTGTCCTTGTAAACTGAATATTCTGCTGATTATTCATTGTGAAATATTCGCAGTTGCTACTACTGCATTATAAGAATTATCTTAAAGAAACCTCAGTCCTGCGAGAACAAGCTGGAAAAATGAATTGTTACAAAACCAAACATGGATTTGCCACAAAGCAGGGAGAAGAAGCTGATTTGACCTGTGATGTTTTTTATTTCAGTCTCTAACACCCATATCTGAGAAAGCTATTTACTAGTCCATGTTCTCATGTTTTCCCCTGTGCATTGCAGGAAATACTAACAATTGAGCACACTCACAAAATTTGCTTCCATCTCATGTTTCCAGAAACAGAGTGGGGAAGGCAATAAAAGGGAGAGAGGAGAAGGGAATTTGTGTAATTACTGGAAACCTGATATCACTTAGATCAGAATCGTTTGTTAAGCAAGAGGCCTCCTTCTTTAAATCGGCTTTCTCTTTAGGAAAAAAGAAAAAAAATATCTTTCCACAACTGCTACACATTGAACTAGTTTTAAAAAAAAAGGCTAGAAGAATAAAATGGCACTAGTCAGAGGGTCATGAAATACCTGTATAAATAAGGATTTCAGGAGGATATAGCTGATTATATGTTGGTCTTCGGCATCATGTGGATTTCTCCCTGGCTGCACAGCAGCTGCTGTTATTAGCATAGAATTCATCGCAACTTTCCCACTGTCAGTGCTGAAATTTATTGGAACCTAAGATTGTCAGGGCCAATGTTAAGTGTTGTATTTGGAAAGCTCTAACTTTAGTTCAGGGAGATGTAATGAGACTTTTCAGGCATGTTTCCTGCATAGGGTTTTGTGTTAAAGCTTTGCGTGCAAGGGCACAGGCTGGTTCATCAGAAATATTGAGGATGACAGTAATCCATGGGAATCACTGCCCCAGCCTCCGTGCCTGCTACTGGTTAAGAGTGAGGCTCATTAATAGTAATTAATATTAGGTAAGATTAGAATGATCATCAGAGCTTTATAACACCCAAAGGAAGACTGAGAGGAAGTACTTCAAAAGAAGAGTCAGGGTTACCTCTAGGCACGCTGGTGCATCAGTGCAGCCCTTACCTTGCCAAATCCTGGTGTAAAACCTAGTTCTTCCACTCTCTCAGCTCAGGCGTAGGCACAGCCTGGAGTGCCCTGTGGGCTGTGCAATCACAGCTGCACCATGGCATGCAGCAGCCAGCCCTTCATTGGTAAGTCCTCATAAGTGACCCTGCAACTCACTGCTCTCTTCTTCTCTACCACTACTGGTTACAGCTACATAGAATGGTTTCCATCTTCCACTCCCCCTTAAAGGAGGAGTGTTACGAAGTGCTTCTGGGACATCATAAATCAGCTGTCATTCTGCAATGAGCCAGGTGTGCTTTGGGGGCAATGTAAAGAGCTTGTCACCAGCTGGTCCTAAAGTTCTTAGTTTCCTGGGCTCAGACAGGGGCATCTCAGATGAATTCCTACCACCCAAGGGGTAGGGTGGTTTTAACAACATCTTTTAATAGCTGCTTGCAACTCTTTCATCATGAAGGGCCCTTCCCCACCAAGAAGTCCAAGGCCATGGGAAATTATTTTGCATGCTTAGGATCACTTCCCACACTGAGTTCTTCTTCTGTGTTACTCTCTCTGTAGTCTCCGCCCTGTTTCTGCAGCTGTGGACAATCTCGTGAGGGAAGTCCAGTCCATAAGGAAAAGGTTGGAAGAACTGAACGAACGGCTCAATGTCATCAGCAGAACTGTCCTTCCCATGAGAATGAATGCTCTGCAGAGCCAAAGACGTGGAAATACTCACCTACGGAGACTTCCATTGCATAGGAGAAGGTTGTACGGTCACAGGAGACCTCAGAGGAATTAATTCTCTACCAGGAAAAAAAAAAATCTTTGTTATTTTCAGCTGCTTAAGCCTTTCTCAGTGGGATGCTGCTAGAAGTAAAGCACATACAAGTCACCTTTACTAAGGAGACCAGAATTTCTGCATTTTGCTGCTCTTTTAAGCCTAAGTCAGTAGGTGAACTCTGACCTTATTCTTCAATGATGGCTGTTTTGTGTCCTGTGCAAAATGAGTTGACAAGCTCAGTCTACTTGAGCGTGAATACCTTCAGGCTATGCACTTATTCTTTCTACATAGCAAAGAAAGGTCTTTCTATGAAGATCAGATGAATTTCTTTCTCTGTCCTGTTTTACAGCACTACATCTGAAACAGCTGTGGAATTTGATGTTCAAAAGTGCTGAACACCTGATGAATGCAGAAAGATAGGAGTAGTGCTTGGCACTTCCATCCAGGCAGGGAGGGGAAGAAGAAGCAGCTATGTTTTAAAATACAGCCTCAACCTTTTCTCCATCTGATCAAAGAATGCCCCATTGACATATTCAGAAAGTTGATAGGGTTGGATAACCTTGATCTGTGCATCATGCTTCAATCCTGAAGATGTGGTAGACTCTAGGGACCACATCTGAACATCTGTCTTTGTTGAAGAGCTTTTTTTCTTTTTAGCCACCTGGAACTGGGCACTCAAAACCTTGTTATTCAGCAGATGTGTTCAGAATTTCCAGCACTGTGAAAGACATCACATGACTTCTGCCAAGACCCTTGGAAACCAGGAGATGTTTTTCAAAACAATTTAAATACCTAATGGCATAGATAGATGTCTAGAAGGATTTTCCAAAATAGCTTAAGAGACAGTTCAGTCCCCAGAATCACAGGTAATAATTGAATTGGTGTCTAATTCAGAGACTATCTTCTCCACATACAAACACAGACCTCCAGACACTTCCCAGTGGATAAGAAGCTCAACATGAGCTAGCAGTGTCTGCTTACAGCCCAGAAAGCCATGTGTATTCTGGGCTGCATCAAAAGAACTGTGATCAGCAGATCAAGGGAGGTGATGGTCCCCCTCTACTTTGGTCTCATGAGACATCATCTGGAGTACCGCATTCAGTTCTGGAGTCCTTAGCATTGGAAGAACATGAATCTGCCGGAGCAAGTCCAGAGGAGGACCCTAAAGGTGGTCAGAGGGATGGAGTGCCTCACCTATGAGAGCAGGCTGAGAGACTTGGGGTTGTTTAGGCTAGAGAAGAGAAGGCTCCAGGGAGACCTGTATAAAGTCCAGGTAGCATCCTTCCAGTACTTTCAAAGGGGGCCTAAAAGAAAGCTGGGCAAGGGGCTTTTTATCAGGGAGTGCAGTGATAGGATGAGAGGTGATGGTTTTTAATCTGAAAGAGGGTAGATTTAGATTAGATATTACGAATCATTTTTTTACTGTGTAGTGGAAGGTGTCCCTGCCCATGGCAAGGGCGTTGGAACTGGATTATCTTTCAGGTCCCTTACAAGCCAAACCATGCTCTGATTCTATGATTAAAATCTGTAGAAAAAGAACAACTATGCACCAAGGACTTTGCTACATCAGGGAGTAACCAGAATACCTTGCATTCAGTTTGTCTCTGCCTATGGCTTCCAGACAATAAAACTGGTGATAAAAACTAGTGCAGAAATCAAATTATGGACAGTGTTGCAGCCAACTGCATATCTGAAATCTGTTGCAACATAGGCAGGAGAGTCAGAGGGGAAAGCAAAATATTTTTTTAAAGGTCTGGATGAAGCAATTTACGAGAAAAAAAAATAAAGAACGGATTATGTCTAAATGTTTGTGGGAGAGGCTGGCACCATGGTTGTTTTGCAAACACTCTCCAGTCATAAACAGCGAGGATGCAGACTAGGTATTTAAGGATTAAGGATTCTCAAGGCCTGAGAAGAAGTAGTTCAGTGACACTACAATAACCTCCAAAGGGAAAGGGGAAAAACTAGTTTCATATGAAATCTTTCAGAATGAACACAATGAGGAAGAGGGAACACAGTGAGCATTTTGGCTGCTACTTGGAAGTTAAGTAGGGGAGCTATGAGAAGTATTTGAGACAATCTGACAAGTATTTCCCAGATATAAATTCTCTGAGTTCAGGTTTCTCAGAAACTAACAAAACCCTAACTTGGAAGGTCTCTCTTTGGCTTTTAATTGCGAATTTGAAACACTGCTTAGCTAGACAAGGGGAAAATCAAGCCTGTGAAAAGGTTGATAAAAAGATATAATTCAGTTGTGAAGTTGTCACTATAATTTCTCAGAAAGTGTAGAGTATCTTGATCTCAGGATATGTATTTGCCTAAATTACAATGAGTAACAGGAAAGAAAGGCTCCGTCCTTGTTATTCTGCACTCGGAGCTGCTAGGCTGCGCAGTAGCATCTGCTACATGCTTGCACAGGCTGCTTGTCCCTCTAGGGGATGCTTTACACACTTTGCTTGGAAGTGTAGGGACTGCTGGCTACTTTGGCCTCTACGGAGGAAGAATGCAACATCAATGTCAGCTCTCATGCTCATATTTTAGACGTGCATTTTATCAGGCAACCTGAAATTTCATAAAATCAATTGGGGACTACTTGAAACAGAAAGATGAGACCACCATCAATCTCAGTCACAGACAGCTAGAGGTGGGAGGCCAGAGCAGATCACTGCATGGTTTTACTTTTTATCTAGATGTCTACCTCCAGCTTCTGCCAGAGACATACCATCGGGGAAGATGGACTTCTGGTCTGACCCAGTCCATGTATTCCTACAAAGATAAATGCAAGTCGGTATTTTTGGCAAAACTCATCAGCTCAAGGGAGAAACTCACCGTTTGTTTTAAAGACAACAATTAAGCTGCAGCACACAATGTATACTACAATTTTGCCATTTCTTACATAAAGATGAATAAACCAAATAATATAAGTGGTTAATAAATAACTAGATTTGTGACTTCATCGCCACTGGTAGCAGCCCCTGTCATTCAGTCTGTGAAAGTTCATGCCAGGGTCCAGCCCTGCTCCCTGGCCTGAACATAGCCTGTTCGATCAGATGACCACAGCCAGCTGCTTTAACTTCATTGCTTCTGCACCACCTCTCTCTATAGATGGAAATGCTTTAATGGAACATTTCTTTTATCATTTCCTCTTTTGCTTTTTAAGAATATAGTAAAGGTTAGCCACTTCCAAGCCACTCATCTGCTCCTGGAGGAGACAGAAGTCCAGTCGAACAGGCACCTCAAGGTGCCTCTGCCTCATCTGTCTGCAGAGCCTGGTCTGATATATGTCTTCCCAAGTATTTGATTTCTGCCTTTCCTGCTCTTTTCTTAAACAATCCTGGGCAAGGCACTTTCTCTACCTGGCACTTGTCCACGGCTTATACAAATAAACCCCATTTGTGACCATGAAGGATCTAAGTCCTCCATGATCATAAATATACTAATCTATATAAGACATCTAAGCCTCCTGTTGTGTTCATTTATGTGTGTTTCTGGGAAGGGACTTGGCAAGGGTTTTAAACAGAGTTGACCAGTTGGACTGTGAACACATCCAGAAATCAGGGTTGGGAGAGCAAATATCATCAGCGGTTTCTGAGACCTACTCCTTACTTACAGCTTACAAGCCCTGGAGGGCTGCCTGAAATTGTGTCTTAAAAAGCAGCTGTGATCCTCCTCTTAGGTCTGTTTATTAATAAAAAATAATAATACACTTTATAATTTGCAGTTTCAGGAGAGCTGTGCCTCTTCACATTATAAATTACACACATATGTCGGTACTTCTCCCTTGTATTTTATTTGCTTTAATTTTCCCCTCTCTCCCAGCTGAATACCACCTACTCCTGCACTGTATTACACTTTCATAGAATAGTTTGGGTTGAAGGGACCTCAAAGATTACCTAGTTCCAACCCCCTGTGATTGGCAGGGACACCTCCCACTTCATCACACTTCTCAGCATCCTTCATCCCTTCACCCTCAGGGCAGGTGGCTTTTGGCTTCCACAGCCCAAGTCACAGAACCATAGAATCGTTTGGTTGGAAAAGACTTTTGAGATCATCGACTCCAACCTTACCTGTCTGCTACTAAACCACATCCCCGAGCACCTCATCCACCCATCTTTTAAACAGCTCCAGGGATGGGGACTCAACCCTCTCTCTGGGCAGCCCATTCCAGTTCCTGGTAACCCTTCCAGGGCAGAATTTTTTCCTAATCTAAACCTCCCCTGGCACAACTTGAGGCCGCTTGCTCTTGTCCTGTCGCTTTCTACTTGGGAGAAGAGGCCAGCGCCCGCCTCTCTACAACCTCCTCTCAGGCAGCTGTAGAGAGCGACAGGGCCCTCCCCCAGCCTCCTCTTCTCCAGACTAAGCCCCGCCAGCCCCCCCGCCGGCGGCCCCTGGGCGCCCCCTGGGGGCGGTGCTCGCGCTGCAGGCGGCTGGGCGCCCGCCGGCACCTCCCACTGTGCCCGAGCCGAGCGGAGCCGAGCCGAGCGGCAGCATGCTGGGCATGATCAAGAACTCCCTGCTGAGCACGGTGGAGGCCTGGCCCTACCGGGTGCTGAGCAAGGGGGAGAAAGTAGGTGGCGGGGCGGGCGGCCGGGCTCGGTTCCCCCGGGAGAAGGCGCTGTGAGCGGGGAGCGAGCGGCCTCCGGGCAGCGCTTTCCTCCCAGCCCAGCTGGGACAGCTGGCATCTGCTCCATCTCCTTCCCCATCTCCTTCCCCATCTCCTTCCCCAGGAGCAGCTCAGCTACGAGGAGAGGGAGTGCGAGGGCGGGCGGTTCGCGGCGGTGGAGCTGGCAGGGAAGCCGTTCGACGAAGCCTCGAAGGAAGGGGCGGTCAAGCTTCTAAAGTACGTCGGGGGAGCCAACGACCAGGGTAGGAGACTCTCCCTGCCCCACGGGGCTTGGTGGGTGTTTGTGGTTGACCACTGCTAGCAGAGACTTGGTGAATGGAGTTAACTCCAGTTGGAGGCCTGTCACAAGTGGTGTCCCCCAGGGCTCAGTGCTGGGTCCAGCCCTGTTCAATGTCTTTATCAATGGAGGGTAGGGAGGCTCTGCAAAGGGATCTGAACAGGCTGGAGCGCTGGGCTGAGACCAATGGCATGAGGTTTAACAAGGCCAAATGCCAGGTCTTGCACACAACAACCTTATGCAGGCTACAGGCTTGGGAAAGAGTGGCTAGAGAGCTGCCTGGAGGCCAAGGACCTGGGGGTTTTGGTTAACATCCAACAAAACATGAGCCAGCAGTGTGCCCAGGTAGCCAAGAAGGCCATTGGCATCTTGGCTTGTATCAGAAACGGCGTGACCAGCAGGTCCAGGGAGGTTATTCTCCCTCTGTACTCAGCACTGGTGAGACCGCTCCTCGAATCCTGTGTTCAGTTCTGGGCCCCTCACCACAAGAAGGATGTTGAGGCTCTGGAGCGAGTCCAGAGAAGAGCAACCAAGCTGGTGAAGGGGCTGGAGAACAAGTCTTACGAGGAGCGGCTGATGGAACTGGGGTTGTTTAGCCTGGAGAAGTGGAGGCTGAGGGGAGACCTTATTGTTCTTTACAACTGCCTGAAAGGAGATTGTAGAGAGGAGGGTGATGGCCTTTTCTCGCAAGTGACAGGTGATAGGACAAGAGGGAATGGCCTCAGGCTGCACCAGGGGAGATTCAGACTGGATATCAGGAAAAAAAAAATCACAGAAAGGGTCATCGGGCACTGGTAGAGCCTGCCCAGGGAGGTGGTTAAGTCACCATCCCTGGAGGTGTTTAAAAGAGGGATAGACGAGGTGCTCAGGGACATGGTTTAGTGTTTGATAGGAATGGTTGGACTTGATGAACCGAGAGGTCTTTTCCATCCTGGTGATTCTATGATTCTATGAATGTTTGTGGTTGACCACTGCTAGCAGAGGCTTGGTGAAAACTTTATGGATGGAGGCGATGGTACTGTGGACTTGTGGCTCCCAGCACCCAGGGTCTGTGATGTCACGTTATGAGCTGGCTGGATATAACCCATCTCTGTTGCAGGGTAAAATGCCAGAGGAATGGGTTACCTTGCATCTGAGGTAGCGTGAGGACAGGCACATGTATACTTATCATATCTCCTTGGGTGAGTGGTAGCTGGTGAAATCCAGGGTTTGTGCGGGAATTTAATTCTGTGATGTGCCGATGTAGGCAGTGAAATAGCTTTTATGACTTGGATGTTTTATCATATACTCTGGCTGCTTCTGTTCACGAAAGGGTAATAAAGAACAAGGGCGTGTAGTGATAGGACAAGAGGGGATGGCTTTAAACTGAAAGGGGGAAGATTTAGGCTAGACGTTAGGACGAAATTCTTCACGATGAGGGTGGTGAGGCACTGGCACAGGTTGCCCAGGGAAGTTGTGGATGCCCACTCCCTGAAAATGTTCAAGGCCAGGTTGGATGGGGCCTTGAGCAGCCTGGTCTGGTGGAATGTGTCCCTGCCCATGGCAGGGGGCTTGGAACTGGATGATCTTTAAGGTCCCTTCCAACCCAAACCATTCCAAGATACTGAGATTCTAACAAGCTTGGTTTTTAATGGTTCTTCATAATGTTTTGTAGTGGTATTTCCAGAAGATTGCTTCTGATTCTCAACTCACTGAAGAATGCACATTAGTGATTGTAACAGGATGAGAGAACCACAGAGTAGTTCTCAGGCATACATATTTGCTTTCATACCTTTCTCAGGTATTTGGTAGAGGGAGTTGTATAGTTTGTATGGGCATAGGAGCTGGATGCAGAAGGAAATGGCATTTAGAGCAGCCTGCTTTGGAAAGGTGATGATCAGTGTTGCCATAGGAGAAGAGATACCCTCTATAACATAGCACAGAGAAGATATGGTATTAAAGCGTACAAATAAAAGAGAATGATGTTTTGATCTCAGCTATTTCTGTGACTGCCTGATTTTGAGGGTTGGACATACCCTACTGCTGAAAGAAGAGGGAATAAAAGTGTTCTTTAGTGCCATGTGGTACTTCTCAGCAGTAATGAGAAGAAAAGAAGCACGCTTTTCCTAAAAAAGGGAGCAGCATGGGTAGTCCTGCTGAAATGAATGGCTCTGAATTTTGGGGCACTGGAACTTGTAGGATACCTGGAAGCATTTAGAAGAGTTTAGGAGAAAGCTTCTGTCACCTCATCACTAAGTGCAGATGATGATGATGATTTAATACTAATATAGGTCTGAATGTGCCACTCACCTGGAACGATAGGCCCTGTTGCATTAGAGGTGATTTGTCAGAAGAACAGTGTATCTCGCTTGTATGAGGCATATAGTTGAGAGCCACAAAGCCAGAATCATTAATGAAAAGTCATTCAGAGATCACCTGGGGCCCTTATTTCCCAGGGTCCCTGCATAGTTAGTGGAGAGAAAGGCTTGCCTCAAGCAGAAGTCTTGTGTAGTTGTTCTATGTGACCCAGAGGACCTCACTCTCTTGACTGACTATACTAGGAGCACAGGGTGAGGAGCCTTCCTAAATTAAAATTAGCCTTTGTGAATCCCCTGTTAGTGCTGTGAGTTCCTGAGAACTTGGACCCCTTCAGTAATTTCTGTGTATCTCCTTTAGGGGCTGGAATGGGCATGACTGCTCCTGTCTCCATCACTGTTTTTCCTGCTGAAGATGGCTCCTTACAGCAGAAAGTGAAGGTCTCTCTGCGGATTCCAAGCCCATTTCAAGATAACCCTCCTTGTCCTAGCGATGAAAGCATTAAGATTGAAGAGAGACAAGGGATGACCATTTATTCCACGTAAGGAACACATCCTGAATTTCCCAGTGCCTGGAGCTAAGGTCTCTAGCATGCTCTGAAGAGCAGTGTTGGTTTTACTTGGTGAATTGTTGGACAAGGGGTCCATGTGGTAGAAGGAGATGGAGAGGTCTTTCTAGTCTCAAGATGGGTGTTTTATGTGATTTCTTATCATTGATCATGCTACACTGATTTGGCATATGGATATTTTTTTTTACTGGGAAAACAAGCACAGAAGATAGCCCTGGAAAGCTTTTTGTTTCACCTGGGGATGTGAAGAGCAGGTGAAGGTGAATATGAAAGTATTGAGTATTTTCTAATGTTTGAAAACTATTGTTGTTCCCACTTTCTGGGATCAAGGTGGGTCTAACCATCAAGTATGTGCTTTGGTGTGGTTTGCAACAAACTACAGCTGTCAACTGAAGTTTCATTTAGATGGCCTTATGCCAGAGTCCATAATGGAAACAAGCAGCCATTGCATTACTTCCAATCACCTTTGAATGTCTTTGGCTGTTGGCTGACAACCTGGACTCCTGACACCCAGTTTTCAACCCCTTGGATGTTCCTCTGCCTCTTTACTGGAGCTGTTGTGGCTGACTTTAACTGTCTGGCTCGTCCCTTGACGGTGACTGCTGCTTGGCCTTTGCTGTGGGCGTAGGGCCACTTCTGCAAGAACTGGCTGTTTTGTCTCAAGCCTTGGCCCTGGGCCAGAGTTGTGTGGTGCAGGCTGATGTGGAAACAATTCCTGTTGGTGGGAGGTCAACATAAAACAGACCAATTTCATACCACCCATTTTAAATAGTGCCATGAGCTGTAATTGCTAATGTATCTATTCCCACCTTCCCTTTTTCTTGGGCTAGCTAGAGTCTGGCTTCCCTCCATGATCCGGTTTCTGTAAGATGGTTGTTGAATGTAGCTGTTGACAGCACTGGTGTAAGGACTGCGGCTGTCTGAGCAGACTGAGAGATAACCTTGTGTTCTAGGAAGCTGTTCCTCTGATATGGCATTGATTCAAAGGGCAAGGCCCTTTTGCTAATAGATATATATGGGTCTGTTTGGAGTCTGCCAGTGACTGACTGTGCCCTGGCTGTGTAACCCTTGAGATTAAATTTATCACAGGCATATAGTTCACACAAGTGCACGCTGGTAGGACCTGGATTAAAATGCATGGCTAAATATATTGTGGCTATATATTGTTCTCGCTTGCTTCCTTTCTGTGTCTTGCCAGGACTGCTCTATACCTCTCTCTCTGTTTGGTTTCTTTGCAGGCAGTTTGGTGGCTACGCCAAAGAAGTGGATTATGTGAACTATGCTTCCAAGCTGAAGTCCGCTCTGGGGAGTGAAGCTGCATACCACAAGGATTTCTACTTATGCAATGGCTATGACCCCCCTATGAAGCCTTACGGGCGACGCAATGAGGTCTGGTTTGTGAAGGAGTAATCATCTGGCTTCCCTGATAATCTCCCCATGCTGTGTTCCTGTCCTCTTCAAAATAAATCAACAATTTGGCAGAGGCAGAAAATGATCATTCCCTCCCTCCACACCTATGCCTTTGTTTTTTATTGACCAGCCATTTTAGAAGAACGCTGCAGAGCCCCCTGATGGTCCTGCTCCTTCATTCCAGACCAGGTTCTCAGTCACATAGACTCTTGTGATCTCTCAGGGGCCTACTTTTATCTCCCTTGTACTCCCAGAGTTCAATGCTGAGACAGCAGAAGTGCTTAATTAGCAAGACTGATGCCTGACAGGAATCACGTTCTAGTGCTGACAGACTCTTAGTCTCACCTGAGGCAGGCAAGGGAACATGACAAAAGTGCACACTGGACCTTTTTTATCCTCTTGAGCTTGCTACAGCTGTAAAATGATGCTTTTATCTGTGCCATTCCAAGAGCAGTCTGAGGGGGCATGGGCATTGCTACCAGCTCAGCACAGTGAAGATAAGCAGCCTTTACATTGTCTCATAGTGTATGGGAGAGAAAGGCTTCTGTCATCTGACAGAGAAATGTCATTTAGAGGAGCATCCAGGTTTCTTTGCAGCTGCCTTTCTGCTTGAGTTGAGACATTTTGGGGTGTGTTATGTCCTTATCTCATCTACAGCTGGACAATGTGACATGGAGACCCCAAGATCATTTCCTTACCTTCCTGTTACTTGTGTGTAACATTTCCTTAAAACTAGCCTACACAAGAGCCAAAGGTGGAATGTGTGTCATAATCTAAGTGATTTAGAAAAATACAGGCTGCCAAAAATGCAGGTGCCAATTGTGACCTAAGGGTGCATTTGAAGAATGGTGAGCATCTATTTTAATTACTATGGGTGCAGGTCTTTAAAAAAACCTCTCTCTTATTAAATGTTAGTTTGTGAAGGACTACTCAGAGCAGCTGTCTTCAAAGGAGGAGGGAAACCTGGCTGTTGAAAACTGAGATTTACGTCAAATAATGACTAGCCTCTTGGAAACTTCAAATACAATAGTAAGGGCAGGTATTGTTTTAGGAAGATTGGCAACATTTAACTGTTAGGCATGGAACCAGCATTTTAGCTGTCAGCTCTGCCAGGGAAGCAGCAAGGTGCCTGCAGTGGGAACATGCTCACACACTATATTACTGTGGTGCCTGTATAATTCATTACCTCGGCTAAAAGAGGTGTGCTCTTCTCAGGCTAAAGTGCCTCTAAATTCACGTGCTTTCCAAAAGCCATTTTCCCCCTGCAGCTGAAAGAGAGATTCATCAGCTGGCATCCCAGGCTCTGGCTGGTTGAACTGTTTGACATGTGCCTGCTTTCCAAGAACAAATCTTAGCAGTAAAAGCAGAAAATGCAAGGTTCTGATGTGTTTTACTTTTCTCTCTTGCTGAGCCATATAAGAGCTTTGATGTGGACCTCAAGAGAGAATTTCAGTCACCTGTGTGCAGAGTAGCTAGTCAGGATGGGTGAAAAAAAGCAGACATTTAATTTTTAACAAAACAAGGGAAAAGCTATTGGCCGCAGTTAGTGATTACTGTGCAGGGGAGAGGAATAAAAAGGGAGGTCAAGACAGACAAGGAGTTAGGTATTTGGGTTTTTTTTTAAGGAGCAAAGACCCTTCTAAGGCCATCCTTGAATCCAAAGATACCTATTCATGTCTCAGATTATTTTTATCATTTGTGGGTAAGGAATGGAGGGGCACCGTGTTGCCTGGCTTATGTGTTCCTGATTTGATCTTGGAATTTTTGTGAAGGCTGTGGATATAGTCCTTTCTGGTTACTGGTAATGAAAGTCCTGTAATCATTGAAATCCTGAAATTTCTCAAAATTTCTCCCGTAAAATCTCATGTTAGGAAGAAGTAAACCTGGTATGAACAGAGCTGGACATCACAGCACCATGTTTTCTTTCATAACATGCATACATTTTTTCTGAACAGAGGGCAAGAGCTTCTGGCTCAATAATGAGAGTAATTTCACCTGTAGGCTCTGCCTGCGCAGCCCTGCTACTGGCCTATTGCATGGAGTAGGCAGGGTACAGTTTCATAAAGAGAGCGAACTGCTGTCAAATCTTATGCAAACCAAATTGCCTTTTCTGTACAAGCAAAGATGCCTGTGTTCTGTCTGCACTTTCTAGAGTTTTTAAATAAAAAAATGCTAATATAATGATTTACAATTCTTGTGCTCATCATTGGTTTTTGTGGGCTCAGTGGGAATTGTTGATTTGAAAGATTTTAGGTTGTTGGTTTGTCTTTCTGTTTGGGTTACTAATCATGTTACAGCATCTGTAAATATTGATAATGCTTTTTCCAATAAATTGCTGTTTAAGGTATCCTGCATTATCTGGCTGTGCAAGATGGGAGCTGATGGAGTAATCTCCTTTGTCGATCATTTTAGTCACTTTGACTGATATATTTGTGTTAATGTAGAAACCTGAGGTCCTGCTCACCTGAAGAAAATCCTGTTGTATATTCCTGGTGTGGGCTTACAGGCAGTGTTCAGGCAAATATTGATGAGTGATTTTCAGGACAACCTACTGTGGAAATTCTAGACATATTGTCACATTGAGGTCCATCTAGCTTGTTGCACTGCTGCCAGTGATAGACTGTAATGGACACCTGCGGCAGATTACAGGATCGGTGCACCCATGTGCTGGTACCTCTTCTGAATATTTCCCTTTCTTTACTAAAGTACGGCACAGGGATTTTTTTTATTGTTCTTGGTTGACCCAGACAGACTTTATCCCATGCGGTTTTCCAGTTGCTTTTCAGACTAGGTAAGCTTACTGTCCATGGTATCTTTTAGTCCTATGACAAAGGATTTCTTGCCTGTGGAAGGGCAGAAATAACTCTTTGGCTGAGGGTTTCCAGCAGGTTGTCTCTCTGCTCTGTAGGCAGCTGGGTCAGTCAGCTTTTTGATGTTCCGCTGTCATTGCAAGTGCATGTTTGTTTGGACAGCAAGACTTGCCCTTGACATTAGAGGGTTTCCAGCAATCTCTTTGTGCTGGTGCCAGTAGTCAAGAGGTGTGCTCTGGATTTTGACCCGAGGCCAGTGTGGTCACAGCTGCTTCATTACATGCAATTGACTCCTGAACTGATGTTAAAAAAAAAAAAAAGCTCACTCTTTGCCCCCTCCAGTATTTGCTCTCCAAGGAATAATAGTGCGGTAGATTGCCTAGAGACCTTACTTCTCTACTGTGCCTGTGCAGTGCCTTTTCTGTCTCAAGCAAGTGCTGAAACTGGGACAATTTTGTACTTCTCTGCTGTTCAGCAGGGCATAATGATGTTAACTCTTGTGTGTGGATTTAAGATGACAGTGCAGGGGAAACTGGAAGACGGATATTGCTTCTTACTTAGGCACCTCAGTGCTGTTGGTGGCTGCCTTGCTGGGTTGTTGGGGCATGGTGGGTGCACCCAGCAAAAGCTGCATTGCTACCCTGTGCCCCCTCCTATCACCTTGCTCAGCAGTGAAGAGGAGCACCTTCACAGCAGCCTACACTGCCTGCTGGCCTAGACAGGTTGAGTGGGGTAACAGCCCTGGGAATTATCTCTGCCTTCCAGAGACAGGAGTAGCCTTGTGGCTAGTTAGCAGCTGGGCAGGTCCCTCCCAGTGCTATGCAAAGCAGCAGTGTGATGACAGTAAGGCCAGTCACAGGAAGGGCCACATTTAAACAGACCCAAATTCAAACCCATAATCTTGATGGGAATTGTACATACGTGACGTAGATTTGACTGTGCTGAATATACCAACTTCCTAGGCTGTCCTACTTGTTAGTAACATAATCTGTGAGAGTTTTCCTACTGGCTACAATGTTGGCAAACCATGTCTATTTAGATATGTGTGCGTGTATGTATATAAACATGTTTAAACATATGTGTGTGTGTATAAGTACGTGTATATGTTCACATGTAGTGTATATGTAGGTGTCTCCAGACCCCCTGCTTTGATCTATTGTTTGGCTCCTGCCATCCCTGAATGACTTGCTGATGTAAACACAGCCACAGGGCAAACATTTGCAGACTGAGGTTTTAAATCTGCTAGAATGAGAGCTTTGTTAGCTTCAGAAAGAAATACTTTCTTTTGCAGACGTATGCCTAAATATCTCTAGCATTGCATTAAGAAGATGATAGCCTTTATAAAAGAGCTAATTGGTTTAGTTGTCCATATAAATCTGGCCAGACTTATAATACTCTAGTCACTTGGAGAGGATGGGTGATGTATGGTGAATGGAGAAGTAACATCATTATTTCCCCATTTTCATCAATCACCATGGCAAAGGGTGTGTGAGCAGCTATTTTGCTTGTGGTAGCAAATTTTCAGCTTTACAAGGCAGCCTGAAGGTGATGGGACGAGGGGAAGATGATGGTGGTTCATAGCTCACATTGTCCTTCCTGCTGTAATTACAATAATATCTCTTTTACAATAACACTCTAAGCAGCAACTCACATTCTTCCATGACAGCATTTCAGACACAGTGAGCTAAAAAAGAAATGCATCTTTTCTAATGGGACCATAAGCTTTGGATGTACAACGCCTCTATAAAACTGCTTGGCAACATGATTTATTGGAGCAGGATGAGTGGTAAAAGTGACTTCTCTGACAGTAATGGATGAAACACTTCCAGCGTAGCTACTCTGTCTCTGCTTGGTGCCTATGCCAACAGCAGGCTGGTTTTGTCAGCTCATTCATAATCTCTACTTTGCTCTCAGCAGAATCTGTTGCACAAGACAAGTTTCAGCCATGGTGGATGCTTTTTTTTAATAGTCCTCTGTGGGAGCTGCTGCAGAAGATGGGTCAATGCAAATGCTGCTTGATTCGTAAGGTGTTGTATATCTAATTCCACATCTAGAACCCATGCCTAGATGAGAGTTGGGTGCATGCTGCTCCCCGCTGCTGCCCACCCGCCAAGTATCTGTGAGGAGAAACTTGAGTGAATGGAGTGGCAGGAGCTGCACTGTTCTTAGACTGAGTGTGAGATCTGGATAAGCAGCAGCCCAAGGTCCCAAGACAGCCTCAGACATGTCTTTGCAGCCCCAGTGAGAAGACTGGGTTCAGGGACCCTAAATTTTGGTGCAGATTTTTCAGAAGTACAAATGGAAATCAAACATCCCAGAAACAAAATCCTGAAAGATACCACTCGAATTTAGTTCTTCAATGTCCTTGAGGTTCTGGATTCTCATGCATTTAAATCAACTTGCTGCCATGTACCAAGCACAGGATCAGACCAGTGCCTCCTGTTTTACATCCCCTGCATCTCAATCTGTAAGTTGACTTACAAGTGCCATGGCCTTTCTCCCCACCAGGAACACATGAGCTGATGCAGCTTGACATGGTAAGTTGTGATCTTTCCACTGACCTCACTTGCTTTGTGGGATCAAGAAGCAGCAGAGATGCTCTGGAGCCATGAGGCCACTGAGAAGTAGCCAGTGTGGGAAAGCAGTTCCTTCACCATGTACTGCAGCACCCTGACCTGCATAAGGACTCAGGTGTAAGTGTGGTGTTGGGTCTGCAGTGTGGCACTGGCAGCGTGACCTGACACTGGGGCTCGCTGTGGTGGGCAGCAGAGCTCACACCTGTGCTATGTGGGCAGCTGTACCACTCAGCTTGTGCCTGCTCCTGGAAGCTGAGTGGGTTTGGGTCTAAGTGAGGTGTGTTGGGGAAGTGTCTTCTTCAGCACATGCTTCTGTATGCCAAGAGAAAACAGAGAAGCATTGCCATGGCAACTACTCTCCCTTGAGTATTTTTCCAGAGCTTTCCAAACTCATCCGATTTTTTTTTATATCCCTAGTGCTTAATTTAAGCCCCTTCCTAATTGGAGTCTGAAGAAGTAATTGAAGCATCTTCTGCCATTAGACAAAAAGTTCAGTCACCTTCCCACACAACTGATGAAATACAAGATCAACAGAACCAAATGTTGCTGTGAGTAAGAGAGGAGAAGATCTGAAATTTGAAATGCATCGTATTCAGAAAAATGAAACAAATTAATCCTTTGACTCAAATCAAAGCATTGAAATAAAGGGTAGTGTACAGTGTAACAATTTTGGACACGTTTGCCTTCTGGCAGATCTTTCTAGCAGTTTAATCACTGATTGCAGAGTTTCTCAATCTTTTTTATGACTCAGCTTTGCAAAGGAACATCTTTCCAAATCAACATGTGCTGGCTCATTGAAATCTCTTTCATGAACTGTAATAGTATTTAGCTAGGGTTCCTCAAAGGGTATGGTTGCTGCACTGGCAATTATTTGAGGTAATTAAGTTCATGTAAAACTATTCATCTCATTCTCCAATGCCTTGCTTCCACCTGCACATTGGCACCCGTGTGTTGGAAACTCAAGCTGGAGAGGGAGAAAAAAATCCTGTGGAGGTGTAGGAGGGAGACGGTTGATGCCATGGTTGTGCTGTCTCAGGAGAGGGTGGTGTGAACATGAGTCAGTTGGACGTAGCAAGTTGGGAGCCTCATAACTTGTATGTTGGCCCTTTGTCTTGGCAGATATTGGTGGGGAAGGGGAGACAGACAAATCCCTTCCAAAATGGCTTTATTCTCTGAAGGCTGTAACACAGTTAAACATAGAAGAGGAACCAGAGATGCCTCCCAGCTTCTCCAGCCCTGCCTTGAACCTGACCCTTGTCTCCTCCCTACAGCAGGGCCCAGGGAGCAAAGACCTAGCTGCAAATCCCCAGCATGACTCTGCTCCTGCTGTGTTGCTGTCTGCTTTGTGCAAGACTTTGATATACGCCTTTACAGACAGCAATGCTCTTCCCCTGAGGACATCTCAGCTCTACCTCCCAGGAGGGGCTAAATCCTGAGCTATGAGAACAGCTGAGACTACTCTGAGCTCCCCTCCCTGCCCCAGTTTGGGAAGACAGAAACACTGATTTTGTGGGTTACTATGCCTTGGGAATCTGGCCTAAAACACACTCCAGTTAGGAACCTGCCTAGATTCAAACCAATGAAAGCAATCCTGCAGGTTTTAGAGTGCTTGCTTGATCCAAATGGGGAAATGAGGTTTGGAGCAAATATAGCTAGAAAAAATGAGTACCATTTCAGGCACATCGGGTGCCCAAGGGTGATTTTGTTCCTCCCAGGTGTATTTGTTAATCTGATTGTGCAGTGACCCCTACCTTCAAACCTTGCCTCCCCCATCTGCTCTGACATAGCAGTAGCAGTTTTCACCTTCTGGGTAGGCAGTACTTTGTTCCTCCATCACTCCTCAGATGCACCCTCCAGGCATGGACTGTATCAGCTTTTTAATGGTTGCACAGGAGATTTCTGTGGATCCAGGAATGAAGCCCAGATCTTTAACCGGAAGAGTCATTTAACTGGATACAGCTCTTCACAGAGCTGGTTTGTTAACCGGACGCAGAAGCTGGTTTGTTTTATGTTGTGTTGGTGCTATTTCTGAACAAGAGAGAAAACCACAATTTTTTTTCCATAGTGTATGATTTAGGTTTTGGCTTTTAAGATTTTGTTTATTTTGAATGGAAGCCCTGAATACACAGAATGTAACAAAAATTGCATAGATGACATCAGGGATTTTTGTTTTACATTTTAAGTTACTCCCGCTCCTGATGCTAAGGCAGTAGCATTTGAAAAGGCCGTAGATGTTTTCCCTTCGCCTGGAAAGAAAGATGGGGAACTAACAATCCTGAAGATACACTGAAGGCAGCTGCTTTCAGATAACTAGACTAAAAGCACTAAGATAGGACCAGGCACACCACTGAGATGAGGAGACTGTCTGGGGACCTGCCACCTAGCCAGGGAGTTTCCTGGTGACTGCAACTCCCTGCCCTGGGAAACACAGCAAGGGGATGAATGGAAGCTCCCCAGACAGTCCTGATGCAAAGATAAACACAATTGTTTTCCAAAAATGTTAGACCCTATAGTCCATTTATCATAAAAAGCCATTGCACAGCCCACTGTTATGACAAACTCTTCTGGAACGAATCCAGTTCCAGAACTACGACAAGCTAAAAATGATGTCTATTCCCATGGCTATAGACAGAGAGCTGCTACTCAGCAACAAATGTACCACCAAGTGCCATAAAAATAGCCCCTTTGGAATTATTCAGTGTTTGGGAGTTGTCGTTTCATAGGGGTAAAAATGGTTCCAATTTGTCACAAAATATGCATAATAAATATTCACAGCTTTATAAATAGCATTTATAAAATTATGTGTGTAATTTTATCTTAAATTTATGCTGAGCAAACAGACAAAACAATCCACAAGAACCTAGCAGATAAGTTTTGTTCTGAGGAAAAATTGTGGTTGCTGGTAACATCTTAGATAACTGTAAGACTTTTGCCTTAGAAATGCAGATGTCAAAAGAGACATTCCTCCCTTCTCCTTGCTTTTCTTTCTTTCTTTAAGACAGCTTTAGGGAAAAAAAGTTGAAATTACTGCTATCATGGCAGATATGATGACTCTAACCCAAAGAAGCAGCCCTGGCCAGAGTTGTCATCCCACACAAATTAATTCCACAGCTTTAGCTGTTCTACAGCAAAGAGTTTTCCAAACCCAGAGTTGTATATCACTTGTGGTCCCATTTCTTGCAAGTGGAATCACAAACTTACAGAAATTCAGTTGGTGAAGTGGGGCTCCAGGCTAGAACTGGTGTAAATACCTGGGATGTAACTTGAATTGGTTCTTAAAGGGGCATTTAGGGACCATGCTTTTTGGCTTCTTCTCTTGTTATTCTGCTTCATTTCATTTCACTTGCCCTTGTAGCACTGATGCAGGGACAAAGCATTTGTACCAATTGGTAAGGAATTTGAGGAGGTGGTGGTGCCTCCTGGGCATCTTTCCTTTCTCACTTATTGGCTTTGCTGAACAGGAGCAGGTACGAATATGATGGCTTTACTGCTGCCCTGCTCCCGAATTTCCCGTCTACCCTCTCTCCTCTGGAGCCTGTCTGCAGCCTGAAGGTCCTTCTTATCTGTAAATGGGCTCAGTCACATCTCTTAGTGGCCAAAGACCTAGGAGCTAGGGGTAGGGAAGTTAGTATCCATGGAAAAAAAACATTGCAACATCAGAGCAATAATGCAGCAGAGTTCAATGTGAGTCCTTATAATGATAACAATGACTTTGAGAACAGAACGGGTTTTATACACTCACTCTCGCATACCTGTACTCATAAGCAGCTGGATGCCAGCATCCAAGGGGTAGTTTACTCTGGATCGGATTGCCACATCCATCACTGAGAGTCCTGGTTGGGGACAACACTCCAGAGGGGTCACCTGTGTCCCACCAGGAAGTACAAATTGGAGAACTTGAATGTATGTGCTGGAGGATGCCACCCCCATACAGTATCATGCCTCAGAGCTACAATTGTGGAGTCTCAGGATATAGTGCATGAGCAGATATGGTTGTCCTGTTCTGACCAGAGTGGATGAGGCAGTTAAAAAATGGGATTTCATAAGTAAGAGAGGAGAATAAAATGGCCTTCCCAGAACAGTGCAACAGCACAAGACAGCAACTTCACCTTATTTCTGAGCTTATTTAAATTGTAATGCTTTTCCTTAGATATCAGCATTAAATATATATATACAAATGAAATAGGACATTTTTCTTTGAAAAAACCCCCACCCTTAGAATAGTACATTTGATTTTTTTTTCCCTGTTCTTCATCTGATTTCACAGAAGACAATAAATATTTTCTGAGGAAAATTATATCCCTCTTACCATTTTACTGAAATTATCAAACAATTTCCAGGACAACTTTGCAGTAGCGTGAGGGTTTGCATTTCCACTTCTTGAGAGGTCAAGGAGGTCTTGGTCTGAGAAACCAAGGGACAGACAAAAATGTCAGAACTGTGCTTTGATGTTTTCCCACCTCTTGCTAAAGCACGAAATATTGCCTGTTAATGTGATAAAAAAAGGAGTGAGGCTAGCAGGGGATTTATGCCCTCCTGGAGACATAGTGTGCTAGCTCTCCTCCAAGTTCTCTCATGCTATTTCCATGGCAACTCCATATAATGATAACTCCCACTGATTTTCTTCTTTTATCTGTTATTTTGGTCCCAGATAGTGATGGAGCTGAGGCATACATTTCTTTCACACCATTTGATACCCATCGACAGCCAAAAGTAAATAATGTCCTCATTCTTCAGACCCTTAGGAAGTGCGGTTAGTTCACAGCACTTTCAGGAATTCACTTGCAGAGCTGGACAGAGCTGAGATGGGAAAATCAGTGCTACAGGTGCTCAGAGGAAGCTGCAAAGGATGAATGCTAACTGTCAGCATAAGGTGACAGGATTTTATTCCACTCATGCTTTTCTCCTGCCCTTGGCCAGGGTACCAACTGGAGCTTAAGTAGGAGGCCGTGGTGCAATGGGAGGATGAATAATTTGGGTGCAGGCGACTGCATCTCACCAGCAAGTTCACAGATACTGGAGGTTGCTCTGCCTGACTGTAAGATATTCCCATCCACTCTGCTGTCTGTTCACAACTGCACAGCTGATCCAGCTCATAAGACAAGGGAGAGGAGCTTCTTCCAGGCAGAGCTGCAGCCACCGAAACCCTTGAGCAAGTGCCTCTAGTCCTTGACTTCCTCCCTGTTATGAAATCTCGGCAGCAAGTTGCTGTTAGCTCATTTTACATAACAGAAGTGGCAAGCACGTAGCTTGTTCTAGAAAACCAGCGCTTTCTTCATCTAGCTAGTAGGGCAGGACAGGACAAATTGTCAAGGCTGAGAAGGACAATCCACAGGAAGCCTCAAGTCCAGCTGCCAGCATGGGCTGCATTTCAGTCAATGCCAGGCATGACTGAATGGGGAGGCCTGTCTCAAAAATCCACTTACTTCATATTGTGAGAGCATCCAGATATTTTGCCTCTACTCATTTCCTCCTATACAGATTCCCATTTAAGGAAAAGATTAGTGTCATCTGAAAGGGCATCCTCCTTCAGGAAAGGACCTTAAATACCACTGACTTACACATGATAGTAGTGCCCCTTCTGAGTAAAGCTGCAGATCAGAGGAGCTGCCCTACTCTGTTGAAGTCTCTGTGTCCTGTAAGCCAGCTCCTTGTGAAAGCTTTGCTGGGTCTCAGACTGTTCTAACAGGTGGAGGGAGCAATTACACAAGAAGTTATTCAGTTATCTGCAGGCACACAGATTTGCAAGGATGAGGGCATGTCAAGGATCAATGCCTCTCTGCTGTGACAGTGGTCAGAGCAACTGTATGGAAGGGTGGGGAAGATGGAGCTGCAACCACAGGGACCATGTCCCATGGCTGAAGTCACATGGGATTTGTGTTACCCACTGTCCTGGAGAGGTGAGCTGAGAAAAGGCACACAGTCTCCCTGTCTGGCTCCTCACCACCCCACAGGGTCTCTCTTCCTTCTGCCCTTACAAAGAGATTGGGACGGCTTGAGGTCTGATATCTTTCACTGCTTACCTTCACCTCATCAACACCCAACAACAAGATTTAATCCTAAGGAAAGTCGAAAAGGAGCCAGAAACTCCATGCTGTGGTTAACCCCTCCTCCCTGGTTAGACAATGTACTTGGTGGTTGGGACTGGTGTCCATCACTGCTTGGATAATGATGAGCCACCAGCTCAGCTGGAGGCCCAGCCTGTGCGTGCATGTGATGAAGTCTATTTGCAGAAGCCAATGGGGTTCAGCGTCTGGCTCCCCTGCAGTCACCTCTGAGTCAAGCCAATGGACTGCAGGGACATGGAATCATCCAGACATCACCTCCATTAAGGGAAGAGAAAGTACGCCTCAGCAGCACAAAGCTTTGCCTGCAAGCAGCCCATGTTTGGATCTCTCTTCTGAGTGACGCAGAGCAACACACCTGGCAGTGAGGATGAGCAGCCACCTAGTCACAGTGGAAATCTGCTCTTGATCTTGTGCCCTGAATGTAGAGGACAGCATTTCCCCATCATGCTGCATCACGGAAGGGTAAGCATGCAAAATGTCCTAGCAATTCAATAGAAGCATCAAAACCACAACAGGAACATTACTAAATGCCAGATCTGAGATCACCAATACAAATTCAAGCCCAGCACCTTGTCTGCATGTATTATGATAATGCCATCAGTCAGGAACAATTCCCCATCCCTGATGGTAGAACTGGGGTTGAGGCAGTGGAGTTAAACATAGCAACAAATCTCTGCTAAGAGGGAGGCTATAAAGATACCTTTCTAAGCTGCTTGTATAAAATGTATCCACAATTCATGGGGTTTTTTTGTTCCTTAGGATGTTGCTAAGACACATACATCTATAAAAATGATTCTTCCCAGCCTTAGACATACAGAGGGCTCTATAGTGAGAACTAAAGCCAAAGAAATTTTTGTCATTGATTTTACAGCAAGAATTTAACTTTTTTTGTCCTAGATTCTCACTTCAAATGTATCATCATGCTTTTGTTAATTTCATTGTGAGCATTCTATGCACAGTCGGAAGCAGAGCATGCTCCAAAAGCTGATTACATTTGAAGAGTGCACTATGAAATAGAAATCAGGCGAGACACTATCAAGGTTTTCATCTCTTTGAGATCCAATAAAGGAGCATACAGCTTCTTTCAGCATTTCCCCATTCATTCAGCATAGACAAAAGTTGCTTCTACTTTTAGCGATTCCCACCAGACAATAAGGATAAATGATATTAAAAAAAAAAGACTAGATGCAAAATGAAACTTGTAGAGTGATGACCTTCCTATCCTCCCACCGTTCTTGTCTCCAGGATTTGGAAAGCATCCCTTGTAGCTAAAGGCAGGGTTGGACACCTTGGTAAATCTTTAGGATTCCTCTTGCCAGATGAAAAAAAATGTGTTGGTCACCAAGCCATGAAGCACTGACCTGCTGTGAACTTACTCGAGTGGTTTGAATAGGTTAAAAATGGTTCATGATCTATCGTCATGCCATCTGGGTAACTCAGCGGAAACGGGACCGTGTTTCCACTGTGGATGCAAATCCCGCAGTGCCCCCGCCTGGTTACTGAAGATCATGGAACTAGGGACCGATGTCATGGGAAAAATGTAGCGGTTCAGTTTCAGGTCATCACCCAGGACAAGTTTTAGCTTGTATTTCAGGGAACACGCTAACGCAGAGGAAGTGGCAGAGCCAGTCTCTTCCTAAGAGAGGAGCCAGGCAGCAGGGAGGGTGGCACTAGCTTTGCCGTACTGCAAGAATTACCAGGTAATTTGAAGCAGTGTTTGCAACTGCCTTCCAACAGCCTAGCAGCAGCCTGTGCCATGGAGAACTGAGCACGCTGGACTCCTGTCTTATAACCCAATAGCTTGCCACGCTGCCAGAAACTCACAAATAGTTCTGCCATCTGATGCTTTTATCTTGTCTATAAATCCCTCCACAGAGCCAGGTAGATGAGTTGATACATTTTTCTATTTCTTCACCTTCAAATCAGCACACAGACCCCTGCATCAGTGACTACATCTGCTTGTGAGGTGACTTGCACTTAAGAGCTGGGCATTTAATCCTGACCCATTTGTGTCTCGTCTCACACAAATAGGTGCTAAGGGGCATGGTTTAGTGTTTGATAGGAATGGTTGGACTCGATGAACCGGTGGGTCTCTTCCAACCTGGTTATTCTATGATTCTATGATTCTAAATCATCTGCCATTTTAAATCCAAAAGTCTGGATGTAACAGGGGAAACCACAACGCAGCCTTATACACCCAGTGATGATGGTGATGATTGTTAAGGAAAAAAAAGGGACATAGGCAGGTCATGTTATCTACTTGCCACTTCTCTGAGTAATAAAATTGTCTTGCACACATTGCTACCAGATGTCACCAGCTCTACCACTGGAGACCTCCTGTCCTGCTGACCAGCACAGCCCCATCTAGCTAGTCCAGGAGCTCAGTGGCTTCTGTTTGGGATGCTGGACAGGACAGGGAGCAGAGCTGCTGAACCAGGCTGCCAGAGTTGTGCCTGCCTGCCCATTTCTGCCAGTGACAATCCATGTCCCATGGCCTTTTAAAGCACGAGGAGCCTGTGGACCAAGGCCTGGGAACAGACTAAGCCCCCTTGCCCATAAACACCTCAACAGAGCTGGGCAGGAGGCTTTCCAGGCACTCCTTTCTTTCCAGCAGATGAAGTGCAGCCAGTCAGGAAGGGGTTAGCTGAAATCAAACCAAACCCTGCCTAAAATAAAATTACTTCAGAGGCAAGCTTTTTGTATTGCTGGTATAAAACAAGCCAAACATCACAGTGGAAAAGCTTCATTTTTAGCTGGAAAGTTTTAGGTTTTTTTTTATTTTATTGGAACATGCTGAGTCAAACAAATCGCTCCATGGGAGCAAAATCAGAAATTTTACCAAAGTTCACTGAAAGAACTGCATTTTTAATGGCTTTAATATCAAAGTTTTAACGAGATGAAGGGTTTGCTTTGTTGGGGAGTTTTGTTTGTTTGTTTTGTTTCGTTTTTAATTACAAGAAGGAGTCCAGCGTGTTTTGCTTTGACCCTAGGGACGTGGAGAAGCCTCATGCTGCGGTAGGAGCCCCCCACCCCTCCCGCATCTCCAGCCGCAGCCCGGGCTGCACGAACGGCTCCGCGGGCAAGGGCGCCGCCCGGCGGCCGCTGGTGGAACGCCAGGAGAAGCCGCCACCCCGGAGGGTTTAAACCTAACGGGCAGCGCTGCCCTTTTTTTTTAAACCCCTCCCATCGAATTTCTTGGCGTTGCCTCCGTTTCCTTGGCATCTTGGCTTGTCTCTGAAACGGCGTGACCAGCAGGTCCAGGGAGGTTATTCTCCCTCTGTACTCGGCACTGGTGAGACCGCTCCTCGAATCCTGGGGTCAGTTCTGGGCCCCTCACCACAAGAAGGATGTTGAGGCTCTGGAGCGAGTCCAGAGAAGAGCAACCAAGCTGGTGAGGGGTCCAGAGAACAGGTCTTATGAGGAGCGGCTGATGGAACTGGGGTTGTTTAGCCTGGAGAAGAGGAGGCTGAGGTTTGACCTCATTGCTCTCTACAACTACCTGAAAGGAGGTTGTGGAGAAGAGGATGCTGGCCTCTTCTCCCAAGTGCCAGGGGACAGGACAAGAGGAAATCGCCTCAAGTTCCACCAGGGCAGATTTAGGCTGGACATAAAGAAAAAAATTTCACAGAAAGGGTCATTGGGCACTGGCAGAGGCTGCCCAGGGAGGTGGTTGATTCACCTTCCCTGGAGGTGTTTAAGGTACGGGTGGATGAGGTGCTGAGGGGCATGGTTTAGTGACTGAAAGAATGGTTGGACTCGATGATCCTGTGGGTCTTTTCCAGCCTGGTGATTCTATGGTTCTATGATTCCTCTGCAGAACCAGAAACCAAAAAGCAGCCTCCTCCCTGTTTTTGAGGGGGTTGCTTTCACTCCTGTTGGAATTAGCTCAGTGGGACCTGGCCCACTGATCTGGAGAGCACCATGGGCACCAGGTGGGTGCTGAAAACATCCTGGATCCTGCGTGCCTTATTGCTGCCTTGGAACCAGTCTGACGTGACTGGGTTAGAGGCTGACGGTCACAGCCAAGTCCTTCCAGACAAACACGCAGGGAGAGAATGTGGCTCGGCAGTGCTAAAACCAGAGTGCCAGCAAGAGCAGCTTTTCTCTTTACTCTTATTATAGAGTGGTCCTGGAATGACTAAGTGACACTGAGCAGCACTGAGGTGCCTAATTTCTGAGATTCAAACATATGTTTGTTCAGTCTGGTAAAACCAGTGAAAAGTTATTTTGTAGGAAAAATGTGCTTTCTTACCGCACTGAGCAAGGAGCAGCACCAGAGCCAAGGATGATCCCCAAGTAATTTTCTCTCCATGACTACAGATCTTATCCTACTTCTTCACACTCCTATTTCAGTGTTTGAGCCTCACTGCTGACTGTTTTGGTGGGGAGAAAGCAGACAGCACTGTATGTTGGAGACATTCTATTTCAGCTCTTGACTAATTCATTAGAGAACAAGATGCTCATTTTATAAGCCAAAGCCTTTCCGTTCTTCTCAAATGCACCTGTTACTTGTTCAATGGGAGAAACTCTTCAGCCAGGTGGAGCCCTGGCTGACTCTGGAGATAGATCTAGATAAGATCAGCCTGATCAGCTGACATGCCTGACACTTCAGAAAGCCTTTTGCAGAAAATGGCTAGTTACGAGTATCTAGCACATTACTTCACTTGTTACCATAGCAAAGGCAAAGCAAACACCAGTTTCCCTAGAAACTGCTGGCAGCAGGGCATGTTGACTTTGAGAGAGGGTGAGGATCCCGCATAGGACAGCCCTGGGAGCAGAAGGGTGAGTGAGCTCTAGGCAGGGGGAGGAGGCAGGA
The DNA here is from genome assembly GCF_032191515.1 of Phaenicophaeus curvirostris. Lineage (NCBI taxonomy): Eukaryota > Metazoa > Chordata > Aves > Cuculiformes > Cuculidae > Phaenicophaeus > Phaenicophaeus curvirostris. The sequence continues at coordinate 40,413,767 of NC_091392.1, read as the reverse complement.
CAAGTCCCAGGTACACAGGGACCAGCGTGGCTGGAGTGGGGCAGGAACCCCCAGGAGAGACTCTCATGGACACTGTCTTGCATTTCTCAGTGCAATAACATAGAGTGCTTTGGAGCAGAGGTAGCCGAGTCCCCATGCCTGGGTGGCCAAGTAAGGGCACAGATTCATAGAGTGCAGCTGGTCACCAACAGCTCACCAACTCTGGCCTGGGTAGATAGATGCAGAACAGCTAGTACCCGAGGGCTGGGCTTGCTGCCACTGAGGCACACCTCCACATTGCATTCAGAGAACCCAGAAAGCAGGCAAATGCTGGCAGGAGGCCTTGGACTTCCTTCCTGAGCTGCCTGCTGAGAGAAGCTGCTGCAGCCCTCGGCTCAAGAGTGGCCTTGGGTGCTGTTTCTGGCTCCTGCCAAAAACCATCTGCCTTAGAGCTGTAACCTCAGAACTGTTCAGTTTCTTCAATTAATAACCAGAAGTGCCTCCAGGGCAAAGGGAGTAACTGATGCTGTGGAAAAGGAACCTGAAGAAGGCATTGCCCAATGGTGCACAGTCATGGCAATGTACGCCAATCATGTACCAGGCTCCATGAGTAAGGGTGAGGTCAGCAAGGGGAGGGAAGTGGTTATATCCCTTCATTTAATGTTTGTGAGGCCATATCTGGAGTACTGTGTCCACTCTGGGTCTCATTACCATGGAGTGTGATCAAGAGGAACAAATCCAGCAGGGAGGACACTGAGACAGTTGGGGGCTGCTTGGGGCATGTCACCAGGAGAGACAAATGGACCTGCTTCGCCATGAGAAGAAAGGCTACAGGGAATCCAGTTGACCTTGTATTTAAGTAAGTGGATGTTGCAGAAAATATGGGACCAAACTTTTCTTAGAAATACACAGTGAAAGGACAAGGGGTGATAGATAAGTTGAAACAAAGGAAGTTCTTGTGTTCTTCTAGACACAAGCTTAAAAAAAATAGAATGAGAGTGATTAGACACGAGCACAGGTGCCCTGAGAAACTGTGGGATCTCCACCTTTGGAGATATTCAAAGCTTACCAGGACAAGTCTGTGAAAACCTGGTATAGCTCTGAGGTTAGCCCTGTTGACAGCAGAAGCTTGGGTCAACAGTTGCCACATCCAAAAAGTGGCCCCATTATTCTGTTCCTTAAGGGATAGATCTGATTAAAGTGATTCTCTCACCCTGAGAGCCTGCAGAGAGTGGGTACACGAGGCTGTGCCAGCCTCCCCACCAGCCTGGGTTACTCAGACACAGCTTGAGTCACAGTTTGACAACTGCTCTCTGTTGGGTAGTGAAACAGGGCAGGGAGATGTAGCAGAGGGCATGTCTGAGGGAAGGGGCGGGGTGCCTACCAATGACTCATCATTCATATAGACCAGGCCAGAGGGGATGCTACTTTTCAGCACTTGCTTCAGAAAGGGCTGGGGTGTGCAAGGGGTTCCCCATGCTTACAAGAGGCTTACAAGATGTTGTTCATTCCTCATCCCATGCAGCTACCTCCTGCCACCCCAGGAGATCAATGTTTGCTTTCTTGGTCCATGATCAGCCTGGCAGGCATGGGAGCTGGGCACTTCCTCAACACCTCTGCCTCCAGAACCTGAAGGAGAACACAACTCAACTGCAACACCACTGGCTGGCAGCATGACCCTCCCTGCTTACAAACAGTCCTCAATGTCTCCTGCACTAGCTGAGGGAGGGAGACTCGTTTACCACCCCTGTGCCACAGCAAAGGCTACAGGGCTTATGGGGGTAGGGTGAATCTATCCCAAAGAAACACAGTGCTCGAGGAGGGTGGTGCTAGCACTGGCCGCTTAAAAGGGAGCTTTTTTGCCAAGCTGAGGAGCGTTTGGTAGGTGGACTCAGCAAGGTCTTTCCCAGGCCCTGGTCTGGGTCTGTGCCCAAGGGTTTATTGCACCCTCCACGCCTACACGTCTGGGCACGTGAAGCCCTACAGCCCTAGCAAGCCCGTGCAATGGTGACCCTGATTGTCCTGGGTCTGAGCAGTGCCTCTGCCATTCTCTGCTCTTTTCCCATGACTTCTCTGACCTGAGGTTCAGCTGTTGCTATCTCACCTCCTGGTAATCCTGGTTGCTTTCATAATAAAGGTTTGCTACATGCCAGCCCATCTCTGGTGTGTACATTCCTGGCACTCCAGTTGCCTTGAACAGGGAGAGGACAGGCCAGAAACCAGAGTGCCCTAAAAAGACAGCAGACCTGCAGCCTCCACTACCAAGGGAGCCCTTTGCAGGAGAGAGGGTAGGGACAAGTCTTACCAGGTTTACTGGCCTTACAGTAGACAGATTTTAAGGAAAAAAAGCACAAGGCTCAGGCAACCCTCCTGCCCTCTCCACTCTCTTCTTCCTTTCAGTTTTAGCCTGTCTGGCCCCACCAGTTTAGGATTTAACCAGGACACGTGTGTCTGTGACTAAGTGGCTGACTGGTTTGGTTTAAGCTCAGTTTTAAAGAAAGAGGAAATTGCTGCTTTCCCAAAAGGCTCTCCTGAGGCTAGTGCCAAGTGCCAGAGACATTTATATTTAATTTGGTATTTAAAGCAGCCCTCATCCAAAGCTGCCTTAGTATTGAACAAGTGCAAAATAAGTCCGGCAGATTAGTATTTGTGTCATTACAGAGGTTTAAAAAGAACTACTTTAAAAGGCACTGCAAATCCGTGGAAGGAGATTTTCAGTCTCTGCTGAGCAGCATACACAGTAACAACCAAGCAATCAAGAAAATCACTGTCCTGAATCTATAGGAGTGCATATGGTGTCCCTCACCCCTCCTAGTTCTTCTGCCTCTAGGGACAAATTGCATTTGAGAGGCACTTTCTGGTCTGTGGCAGTCAATGGAGGAGTTGATAAGTGTCAAGGATGTGAAAAATAAACATGGTAAGAGCACACTTTCCTCTCCTGTTATTCTCTTATTCTGTTATTCTCTTTGCTCCACCAGATTCCACTGAAGCAGAGGAGCTGGCTCTGTTTTAACACATTTTTAGCTCCTCCTGGGGCATACCCTACCTACATTTAAGCCATCAATGACACCACAGCAGCTTGAAAACCCAAGTTCTTAAAATCTTGGTATTGTTTCAGGTGTATCCCTCCTACTCTCAGTCAGCAAGTCAACAACTTGTATCATGGCTTCACATACTGCTTCCTGATCTGCTCTCCAATAGTATCCTTGTATCTCATAGTATCCTTGAATTTTCTCTCCCATCCTCTGTGTTACACCTGTGGAACTGTGTAGGGAGCGGGGAGCATTGTTTCCACCTCAAATTTACTAGAAAAAGGCAAGATGTCCTGTGATGCGTTTCAAACCAATGCCTACGAGGGCTCTTTCTCATGCCAAGGGATTCAGAAAACCCAGATGTCCCTGTTTTGTCCTTCAGTTCTGGTAGGCAGAGTAGGGAAGGACCAGATTGGCATATGCTAGACAGCACTGTGCCTGAGGAAAGGAGTTTGCTGTTCAGAAGCATACGGATATGTTGTAGCATAGCATGCCATCTGAAAACTAGTGGGAGAGGAAGCCTCTCAAATGAGATATTACAGCCTTATACCGTCAGGAGGTTTGATAAAAGGTTGTCGGTATTGCTATTTATTATTAATCACCACCATCATCAAGGTAATTATGTTGGTTTATTATTCTTTCTACTTTTACATGAAAATACTGCATGTACTCAGAACATCAGAAAGATGCATTTTTACAAGCTGAATTATATACCTACAAGTTCCTTTCCTCTTCTTGATAATGCAAGTACCCGGTAAGACATGAGTGAATAAATGCAGGAATATAGATGCAGCAGACAAAAACGGTGTGAGCTGACACAAGCAGGTCACAGGAACAATCACAAAACCACAAATGAAATGAGAAGAGTAAATATATTTTCATTACCTCATGAACCAGGAAATTGCCTGAAGCAGCACCCAGGCAGCAGCACATAAGCGGGAACACAGGCACCATGGAGCTCAGTTCTTGCTAGAGGATCACTGAACCTGCTGTTTTTGCCTATATATCAGGGACTCATGCAGGCATAGGTTACTACTGTGCATCTTTCTCACAGCAGGACAGTATTCTCAAGCATGTTCGATAGGGTGCCTCAGAGTTTATCACAGGCCTATTCTATCTAAACACCTATATTCTACTTCCCCAGCCTATATGGCTAAAAAACAATTAGCATGTGTTTTTCTACACCCCAGCTGCAAGTCACTTGAATGTGTTTACAATACTCCTCACAAATCATCTATTATTTTCCGATATTCCCCTTTTGCTCGTAAGACCACTTTCTCTGGAGCTGGGAAAGCTGGAGATGTCCATTTGGACTTGCAGGGTGTAGGGCAGATTGATTTACAAAGACATGCAAAAAACACATATAGAAAAAGGAATAAATGTATCTCTACAAAAATGTTTTGAATCAGATGTTCCATTGATCCTGTCAGCCAGCCAGGTACCATCAGTTGTTAGTTTCATTTCATGCATTAAGTCCTGGAGATGTTGGATGTTGTCTTCTGTGTTGACTGATTCATTAGTTATGTTGAAGCAGCACATGCCTCAAAAGTGAACAACTATTTGTGGTGTCAAAGGAGGAAACAGTCCACTGCCAACTGATTTTATAATGTTTACTGGCATACAGCTGTTACCTATTCAGAAAAAATAGCAATGAGAAACATAAATATCAGAATCACTTAGCATAGTATAAAATGGTAATGCAGCTACTGGGGTTGACACGTCAATGACACGTTGTCAAAAGATCTGTGGCTGTTAATCATCCCTTAATACCAAAGGCAGATTAATTAGTTGCGGTAGAAACTAACCAAATCAAAGTATTTATATGCTGACATGGGCTTGTAGTACTAAATTAAAAAGCATGACAAACTAGTCTGTGATAGGGGAGGAAAACGGGTGTCATTTCCTTCCAGTAATACATATGCCGTTGCTCTAGCTTCTTCAGCTAATATTACTCCAGGTTTGAAAACCTAATGTGGGGTAATCGCTCACACAGACTGGAGGTCCATGGCTTGTGCTTTTTTCAGATTGAACTTCAAGTCAATGGGTTTGCAACACTAATAACTCCATTCCAATGCTGTCTCCTCTAGATAAGATACAGGTATTCATTGAAGATACCTGAAATACAAGAACTCAAGAATGTGGTATCAGCAAAGGATATAAAATAAGAGGAGAAGCTGGGGTACAGAAATGTACCACTTTCTCAGGGTTTATTATATGAATTTTCACATCTAGACTAAAAGGTTGTAGTAACACCATGCAATCGATCAATGTAAACAATTCTATCTCCTCTGGTGTTAATATTCTGGGAGAGATACCATCTGGAAGAATATCAGTCCTTGCCTTGTTTTGTAGCAGAGGTGTTGTAGTATGATCATAAGGGGTCTGAATACGAGTAACATCCAATGCATGTACCGTATAAGGTGATCGATGTCCGCAAGCTATATGCACATTTGTAGCTTCAGCATGTACTTCAGTGGAGGTCATGTTAACCACTCCCCTATTATTTTATGACTCGAGTGAATCATCTTTTTGAGAAGCTGAGATGTGCCTTACTTTGAAAAGGTACCTTTGTACCTATTGCCAAATTTGTTGACACATATTTGCCCCCCTTATATGGCCAGTCCTCTTAGGCCCAATGGGGTAACCACATTGTGAGGCTGTTGTATACAATCCAGCTGTCAGTGTATAAGTCATGTGCCTTCCCCTCTAGGATAGCAAGAAGTGATACAATCAATTCAGCCCATTGACTAGAGAACTGTACAACTGTTTGTCATAATTCCTGGAGTGGAGCATATCTAACTGCTCTCCATTGTCTTTGTCCAGTTGCTGTGTATGTTGCACTTCCAGATAAATCAGGCATCTTTTTTGTGCTTTTCTACTAACTCCTTGTAAGGAGAGAGCCTCCTCCATACAAAATGTAGGGGTATCTCCAAGGGTAGTAGTTTCCCTTAGTGTGGGCATATGATTAAATTATACAAGTCCTAGAAGAGTGGTGTGTGGAGTGTTTACATGTAGTTTTCCTAGTAGAAATTGTTGCTGTAAATAATATATCTATTTCCAATGTGTGACTGCTTGAGCTACCCTTGCATAGGCCCTAATGTAACCCGCCCTTGAACAGGTGTGGGTATGTGTACAGTCATGCTGTCTTGGCCTGTGAGTCTTTCAGTGTCTTGTAGTTCCTCTGCCGTAATCAATAGATCACTGATACAATGGTAAACAGTAATGGTACCTGACCATAGTGCTACATCAGCTGCTGTCATTTGATAGCAAATAGAGGGTCTATGTTTGTATCCATGAGGCAATACTTGGAAAGTGTATTGCTTTTTTCACCTGGTAAAGGCAAACTAGTCTTGGGTTTCTGAATCAACGGCTATCAAAAAGAAAGCATTAACAAGATCTATCATCACTTTCCAGGGTTGTAAATTTTTGCTGTTTTTTTTCTTTGTAAAATTATCCATGTCTAGCACTGTAACTGTAAGTTGGGGGTTGATGTTATTCAATTCTTTATAATCTACAATCATTCTCCAAGTGCTGTCTGGCTTTCTAATAGGCCAGATAGGATTATTATTAGAAGTAGTCATAGTTTCCTTAACGATTCACCCTTGTTGAAGTGCCTGAATAGTTTGAGTAATTTCCTCCTGTCCCTTGGAATATGATATTGTTTTATAGTTATCACCTTGGTAGGAATAGTCAGCATAATTGAATCTCACTTTGGGAATCCACATGAGATGGTTATAGATTGAATGGCAAAGCCCACTAGTGAAGTTCCAAAGCAAAAGTGATCATCTGAAGTTTCAGTCATTTGTCATCAATACCCAAGATGTATTCTTTAGCCGGGGCAATTAAAACCATTGTGGTAAAAGACATGGCATTTCCTATTGTTAAAATAACCTTAGCTTGGACGGCAGGAGTCAGATTTCCCCAAAGTCCACAGATCTGTGCTATGGGTTCTTTATCAATAATATTACAATGGAATACAGTAACCTCAGCTCCTGTACTGACCAGAGCTAATACATGTAAAATCCTTACAGTCTGCCATTCTGTAGGTAAAGGAACATAAGGGTGCATGTCCTCCTCACAGTGAAAGGTTGCAGAAGCACTATTGAGGGACCTGACAGACCTTCATTGCTGTTATTTTTGCATTTGTAAGGTAGTGTCTCGCATTAAGTTATGCGGGTGGGGTGGAGGGTGGCCATGGAGCTGTTGATGGGACCAGAGGCAGTCAGCTTTTTTGTGTAGATGCTAACTTTTGCCATGAGCAAAACATTTCTGATGTTGTAATTCTGTTTATTTCTGATTGTGGGACGACACCTTGTACAAGATCATTCTTCCTTATCACCTATGTGATAGTGTGGGTGCAATAATACCTCATTCATCAGGACCTCTGACATTTTGCAGCTGAGCATATCCTCACTGTCTTGGATCATCATTTGCTATAGGGCTTAATAAATTCTTTTTATCCATTAATAAATGGATAGATGCTGCTTCATCATCACAGCTTGCAAAATCAATGTCAGTAGGCCTTTCCCACTCTTTTGCTGACAGATCTCTAAAAATTCCCTTAACTCTTTCAGAGTGTAAGTGTGAATGATCTGCACTCCCCTGTCTGCTTGTTCCTGCTACCTCATCATATGTATGAGGGGTTGCACTTCTACCACCTCCCTGCCTCTTAAATCCAGGTCAAATTCTTGTGAGAAGCTGTTGCTGCTTTCCATGACAAGCTGCATATAGCCATTTCAATTGTCTGGGGGGTAACCACCACCCCATCATCTATTTCAGGCCATGCTTCTGGTGAGGCAAATTTAGCCAGGGAAGTGGCCACTGGGGTCCAGTGCTCAGTACTGGGCCAACCCAGAATACAGAGTCACCATCATGGTCTCTCCAGTCCCTGACTTTTTTGCCAGCCATGGCATGGCTGTTCCTGGATCCTTCCAACTACACCAAATGTGTGAGCTAACACAGGTAGGACACAGGAACAACCACAAAACCATGGATGAAATGGAAAGAGTAAATTTATTTTTGTTACCTCATGAACCAAGGTATTCCCCAATGTGGCACCCAGGCAGAGGCACACAAGTGGGAAAACAGTCACAGCAGAGGTCAGTCCTTGCTAGAGGATCACTGAACCTGTTGTGTTCACCTGTATATCAAGGATCCATGCAGGCATAGTTTACCATTCTGTTTTGATCTTTCTTGCAGCAGAGCAGGGATCTCAAGCATGTTTGTAGGTTGCCTCTGGCTCTATCACAGGCTTATGCTATCCAAACACAGATGTTCTACTTGTCAAGCACACAAGGCTAAACAGCAATTAGTATGATATATGTGTTTTTCTACCCCTCAGCTGCAAGTCAGTTGAGTGCATTTACAATCCTCCTCACCAGTCTTCTGTTATTTTCCCACAGACAAATGCAGTGGTGAAAAATCACATTATTCTTCCTGCATTTGCGTGCTGTCGCTTGGGTTTATATTTCTTCATTTCTTAAGCACTTCTAACATCAAATCAGCTTCCTTTATTCAAGAAAAGTGACATGGAAAAGCAACTAACCCTCTTCTGCACCTTTGAGCAGCTGACCCCTGTTCCACAGTCACAGCTTCAAAGAAGTCAGCATCCCTTTGTCATTTACCCCTCAGCTGAAGTCTCCCAAGTAGACCACTCCAACCTATGGAGAGCTGTTGCTGGCCCACCCCCGCAGCCATTAGAAGTATTACATTCCTGAGGAAGAACACCAGTCTCTTGCAGTCAGGCTGTTTGTGGTTTTATTAAACATTCCACATATAAAGTACTAAATAAATATGTAGCTGTGTCAGACATCAGTGTACCATACATGCCCACTTGGAGAGCTCTATGTATTTACATATGAAATATCATGGAAAGCTATTTACCAAATGCAAAACAGGCTATAGAATGATTCAACTCCGCAGACTCATTGCTCATTGCCAGGGTGCAGTCCACACAGCACACACGCAAACACACACACGCACACATAGACACGCAGATGCTCACGATCATTCAGTCTTGGGAAGAAAGGGTATCTGCACTCTGCAACCTGGCTGCTTGGAAAATGTTTCTATTAATGCCACAGTCACACTCAGGAGGAGACAAAGCTCCAAGGCTCACGGGCTTAAATCCCACCAGGGTATTGCAAGCAACTGCATGGAAGAGGTTTTGTCTGCAGGGATCCACAGCCTGGGGTGGCAGGGGTTTGTGTGGGGCATTGTGGAGTTGGACAGGCACCCTAGAGAGCTCAGCTGCAGTGTATGGTCAGGAATCAGAGATAAGAGGGAGGCTGATACTAGAGAGCAAACTAGAAAATGTGCCAGGGTAAATAGGTATAGATGTTTTAATGTTTTTAGATTTTGTTCCCCCTCTTCACTGTCATCTCAAGGTGATGAAGGAGGATTTGGAAGTGAACATGAACAAAAAAGGAGTACACTCACTCTATCTTTTTTCTCTGTATTATTTCTCCAGTGATCTCTGGAGGAGAGCCAGGCAGGGCTGGCAGTTGGCACTAAATTAATGGTGGATAGAGAAATATGTCTTCTGTAGTATCTAAGATGTGTTCATGAATGGGCAGGAGGTGGGAAGTGTAGGGCTGATGCTTTTGCTTCTGCCTCTTCTCCCATCCGACATGGGGAGCAGGCATCTCCAAAAGCTAATCAAATTGAGTCCTGGCTGGGGCAGAGCCGGTCACAGACCTGGCTGATGATCTTCCTGCTGCTCTAGTCCTACAGCATTCCTGCTGAAAATAGGCCAGGACAGGCTCTTCCAAGCACATTCCTCTGTCAGAAGAGATGAGCTCCATCCCATGGAGAAACAGAGTGAGAAGGGTCAGGACAGCCAGAGCAATGTCTGAAAAGTTGCATTTGAGGAATGACAGTGGGCTACAAGGGTGCCTGTGTGGAGAAAAGAGGACTCCTCTCCTCTTTTGCCAGTGTGGATTGACTGTGTCTTCTGCAGGAACAACTCAACTGTCACCATGCTGCCACATCCCTATGCCTCTGCTGACAGGCGCTTAGTCTCTTTGTTCCCTGTGGAGCTGCTACATGGGACCTTTCCCACCAGTGTAGTTCTCGTATGGGCTTGTCCGGGTCTTGGGCCTTGGGATGGAGAAATCATTTTGCGGTTCAATGTTCTGAAAAGGAAGTGTGGAAAGTCTTTACCTTTCAAAACTGGAGAGAAGTAACAGAATAGTGCTTAGAAAGAAACAACAAGGGGGAGGGAGAAACAGAGCTGAAGGTTTCCTGAGGGTGCGATCAGTGGGGTCGTGGAAGAAGATCCTGGCAGAACGAGCCAGTAATGGAGACATGTCACTAGAGGACATGTGGAGACATGATGTGAATTACTAGACGTGCCTGGGCTGTTGTCTAAATGAGGACTGGTGAAAGGACATGGGGACATGCAGACTGCCCACTCTGGAACTACACTGCAACTTCCAGTGACTGCTTGTGGGAATACATTCAGGACAGAGACTGAGGAAAGGAGCATGATCTCCTAAGGGAAGGACACAGTCTAAGGGGAACTGTCCTCTAAGAGAGGACTTCTTGTGTGAAGTCAAAAGCAGAAGTATTGAAAACCACAACATCAGACTGCCTTGGGCCAATCTTGCCTCCCCATGTCCCTGGACACATCATAGCTCCTTCTCCTCAGCCACAGGCACCTCCATGAACGCGTGACATGGCATTGCCTGGTTCCATGCACAGGAAGATGCCTACATCCATAGGATCTGCTCTATGTCTATCTCTCTTTTCCATTCTCCTCCCCTAACCTTTAGCACCTGAACAATAGCCTACAAGTGGTGAAATGGCTGAAGGGGAATGTGAACTTACCTTCATCTGAAAGTTAGATGAGTATGGGGAGTAGCTGTGGTCTCCTGTGTCTCCTGAGGCACAACGCAAGAAGAGGGAAAAGTTAGTGAGTTAGCATTGTATGGTAGTCTGGAAATACCATGTTGAGGGACACTCAAAGAGCCTTAGCTACTTTAGAAGTTGCTTTTAGACTGATCAAACTATGCAATATACAGGCAGGAATGGGTTAAAATCCATAGGTGGGGGACATTAAATATTTCCTCTTGAAAGCAGGAATGAATGGTATTGTAAATAACAGCACATGGGTAGCCTTGGAGTTTAGACACCTCTTGTTGCCTCACAATTACTGTCATCATCACCAGCCAAATTCCTCCCACTTGCCTGAACAAGACCCCATCTGCAGTGCGCCCTGGGAGAGCACAGACTTTCTTGGCTATTCTTTTGCAAACCTGGAGGTCTAACTCCAGGAGACAAATGTGATCTCAGTAGCAGATCCACAGGGAGTGCAACTACATCTCCTGCCTGTAGATTTGGGAAGACTCAATTGAGGCTTTGTCCAAGCAGGCAGAAGACTCATACAGAAAAATAAGACCTTGCCTCCTATTTGGTTGATGGGTTAATTTTGAAGTGGTTAATGGGAACTAGACCAGAATTGGAATAAATAATCCCCAAGGTATAACCTGGCAAGCTCTGAATGACTGGAGCACTTCTGAGACAAACAAAAAGTTCCTGAATTTTCACATGCGCTTCCCGGACATAATAGAATCATATGGAGCTATTTCTCAGCCCTGACATGCAGTAACTCTCCTATTCAGTCACTCCTCCTACACATCTTTGGCCTTTGCATTGGTCCTCACTCTTTTCCCTCTTGTCTGGAGCTTCATTTTCACTTGCATTTCTGAAGTTTCATTAGTCTGAAACTTTTTCCTACCTCTAAATTATCCAACACCTTCAAATCTTTTCTTATGGCCTGCCTACCCCTTTTAGCTCATGACTGGTGCAAGTGTGCTTAGGGCTGGGGGACAGTGAAGTCATTCACTTCATCATACCTTGCACAATTTCATCTTGAGTGTAGGCACGGTTTTCCACTCCAGTTGTCTGCTTTATTAACTTGGGTTGGCAGAAGTCATTTTCTGGAGGGTAGTCCCCTGGCTTCACAGGAGCAGTGAGGAAACAAATTTCAGGCACGATATACATTATCAGGAAGATCCATCCACTGGACACCAGAGCAATGGCCACAACAGGATCATCCCAAATAGGTTTGTTTAAAACCCTGTTGCCTTTTGTGAGCATAGTGATCCACACTACCCAAATGGCAATAGAGAACAGGACAGTGACAAAGATGTGTGCCCCATGCCTCTTCCAGCTTTTGTATGAACCACAAAATGTGAACATAGAAACAAGGAAGGTCAGAGCCATCAAGAAGAGGACGTAGATCAGAAGCATGACAAAGTCCTTGTTTGTCTCCTCTGCAGACATATTCAGAAATTGTTCTTTCTGGTTTACTAGCATGGTGACTAAGTACTCAATGCTGATCACAACTTGTACCAGGGCAAAGGAAACAATGAGAAGCAGCAACACCGGCCAGGAGAAGGGCTTTCTTCCTCTTACTAGTCTGTTGAGGTTGCAGGCATGGGTGAGGAGGCATGAGAAGCAGAGAGCAAAGATAACTCCAAATAGGAAGAAGCGAGTGGGGCGAGTCCTTTCATTGAGTTTAATGATAAAGGCAAAAGTGAGACCAAAAATGCCAAGTGTGCCTAAGAGAAAGAAAAAATAGACGGAGATCATATGCCGTTTGCTGTTGTCTTGGACTTTACAGATGAGAAAGAAGAGTGAGCCCATGAGGAAAATAGTGACGAGGACTCCAGCTGCAGCTAGTGACTCCACGACAATCCCCCAGGCCTGCTCCATGTCACAGAGCAGGTAATAATCAGCACCAATGCTGCCGCAGCCTCGAGGAGGTGGCGACGTTGCCATCTTCTTGCCTTCTTGAACAAACTTCCTGTGAAATGTTTCCACAAAGCTGTAGAAGAAGGAAAGACAGTCTGTCATATCAACCCCTGGGGTGCTGCCAGCAGGGGGGAAAGAGAGGTAAGACAGAAACCCATCCCCACTTCACTGGGCAAGGACACCACAGTGCTAAGGAGATGGAGCTGTGGGAGACGAGTCATTCCCTGTGTGGTACCAGTTCTCTGTCAAAGGCAAGTCAAGCTCCTTAGCAGGAGGTGATTCACCTTGCACGTCCTCTGTCCTCTTCACTGTGCCTGGGCTTGTGCAATGTCTTAGGAGTGTGGGAAGCAGGGAGAAGGTGAGGCACTTTTGTAGGTGTTAGCATGGTGCCCTGCAGCACAGAGACTGAGCTGCCTTGTCACTTTTGTGATACAAGAACAGCTGCTAGTCACAATCCAGTTTACGCTCTTTTGACAAGTTTAAGCAAGGTTAGTACCTTATACCAGTGAGGTTCAGAAATGAGCAATGCAGAATAGGAAACTCATTACTCTGTTTCTGTTCTTTCTATTACTTTCTCTGAAACAGTCTTGGCTTTGGTTTACTGGTATGAATGAAGGGGAACTTTAACTGCCTTCTGCTCTGCAGATAATTAACCTGGATGCCTCCAGCATAGTTCTTCCCACTCCAAACTCCCACACCAACCACGAGCCCCAAACTCATATTCCTCCTTCTTCATGGCAGTGCAGCAATAAGAACTCCGAGGGACACCTCAGACCTTTCCTCAAGATATTGCCTTGTGCTGGCTGGAGGCCTGACAGGTCAGAGTTAATACTGTTCATTGAATAAGTAACCACCAAGATGCTGCTTGAGAAGTTCACAAGTCAAGGATGGACAAGGTCTGTAATACACCCAGAGCACTCCTGCTGTCTCATCATCAGTCTGAGTAAGCCTGCACTGCTTCACTGGGAAATAAAGGGCTGTTTAGGTGAGCTCTGCCCATCACCAAGGGGAATTAAATTGCCTACTTCATTGGGAGCCTGAAGCATGTGCAGAAACCACTGCATAAAGACATTGGACACTTTGTGGCCCATTACAGAGTCACTGAGTGGGTTTAGATTCCAGAAGCCAGGTAGTTTTCTAGGTACCAAATTCCTCGGTAAGGTTTGTGTCTCTAGATCCATCAAACCAGCAGTTTAGATACAATATGGGCATGAAACAAAGGGGAATATGGCTTTAGTGCTGACCCACACTGAGAAAACAAGGACTTTCTTTTCTGAGGCACAAAGAAACAAGTTCCCCTTGCAAATTTCAGTGTTTAGTGCTTGCTATGCAAGTTGCCTTTATTTTCCCCCTCCAGAACAACACACTACAGTTATAAGGCTGGTTCTAAAACCTTTCCAATAGATTTTTAGGGAGGGGAGGTTGAGTCTTCAATCACTGGCAGTTGATCTAATCAAAGGATGAACAAAGGGGAAAAATATCACTGATTCACTTGCAGCCCCACATATAGCTCAATGAGACCTGCTTACAAATGGTGAAGTATTTTTCCTGCTTGTAGCCTCTGTGTAAAAGGAGACATGTAGCTCTTTGAAAAGCTGGCTAGAATAAAATGCAAATTATGCAAATATGCAGGAACTCTGGATTCTGATGAAGAGAATGGAGCTGGTGAATTATACACATGGGAGTTTTCACAAATTAGCATTCATAAAATTTGGGGGATATATGATCTCTTGCACAAATCGCTGAGAGTTATGTCGACATTTGTAAGTAGCAAATAACAAACCTTTATGAAAGTCTGAAGAGAAGATGCTACAATTTTAACCACAGACATTCACCATTGATCAGATAAGCTTATCTATTCTCAGCTCTGGCAGACACAGAGTGGACAACCAGTGCCAACAAGAGGGCAGGTGGACAACCTAGAAAGCCAGAGTGAGACCTCAGGGCAGCACAGAGCACACCTGTAGCTTTGGGGCCTGCCCAGTGCTTACTGAAAGTGGTATTTGCCGTATAGTTGGCTGCCATGGCCCTTGGAACAAATAGAATGGAAAGAACCTTGCCACCTTGGAGAACTGAGCTAATCGTACCGGTTTTTACTCCCTTTATTTATTTTCCAGGTTAGATGACCTGTGAATCATAGAATCATAGAATCACCAGGTTGGAAAAGACCCACCAGATCGAGTCCAACCATTCCTATCAATCACTAAACCATGCCCCTCAGCACCTCGTCCACCCATCCCTTAAACACCTCCAGGGAAGGTGAATCAATCACCTCCCTGGGCAGCCTGTGCTACTGCCCAATGACGCTTTCCATGAAAAAATTTTTCCTAATGTCCAGCCTAAATCTCCCCTGGCGGAGCTTGAGGCCATTCCCTCTTGTCCTGCCCCCCGTCACCTGGGAGAAGAGGCCAGCACCCGCCTCTCTACAACCTCCTTTCAGGTAGTTGTAGAGGGCAATGAGGTCTCCCCTCAGCCTCCTCTTCTCCAGGCTAAACAACCCCAGCTCTCTTGAGGAGTCCCTGCCCTGTCTCCTGGGTGTGTGTTGCGTCCCAGAAGCTGAGTCTGCTCATCCAACACTGACACAAATGTCTGGAATTTCCAAGGGGCTCTGCAATCTGTGCTAGGGAACCTGTGCTATGGTCACTTCACTACTGCTGGGTACACATCACAGCTTGCCTCAAATCATGGTTCTCGCTATAGTGTCAGGTCTTCTCCCTCCAGCCTGAGCTTCATTGATATTCATGCATAAAATACACCCAGCCAACCACAAATCTCAAATAATTTCCCGGGAAAGTGTGCCATAACTCCCACAGCTCCAGCTGGCGATTTCATGTTAGGGTCAAGGATGGGAGGTGATCTCTCTCTGCCATGGCACCCCATGTCCCCGTTTGCTACCCCTCAGAGCCCCACACGCTGTCCCACCCCAGCCAGAGAAGGCAAGTCCATCCTCGATCCTGAAGGACATCGCCTTGAATTACCTTTCTGGGTCCTGCCCGGAGAAGGCAGCAGGGAGGCTCCGGCTAGAAAGGCAACTTCCCAGCGCACCAGTAACACAGTCACCTCCGCTCCTCTTAACCCCAGCCAAGCAGCAGCCCTGTGCTCGCCCTCCTTGGGAGCTTTAACAGCTGGAGGGGCTGAGGAGGTGTGGCTGAGCACGCCTATTCCAGTTCCACCGCCTCTCCTCTCCGACGGGACACGGCTCTGAAAGCACGGTCCCCGGTGCCAAGAAATTAAGTAAGGCCTCCTGACGTCAGTGGGGCACTCACCCCGGCGTTGGGGTGGAGATGGAGCTGCCGGTCCCAGCCCCTGGGACTGGATTGAATGCTGCTCAGCCAAGCACCTGATAAGGTGCTCCCCAGTCTGACTCCTGGCACCCTTGGGTGGGGACCAGGGCTATGAATAGCAGTGCGTCCCCTCCCTGCTGCGAGCCTTTTGTCCCTTTGCGTGCTTTCTTGCCAGGTAACTGCCTGCAAAGTGCAGGGAGGTTGGGGGATGCAGATGGTCCCACAGCACCTGGAGGGAGAATGGCTGCAAGCCCATCTCCAGAGATGTTCTTCTTGGGGCCTTTTGCTGGGCACTGAATCTACGCTTGGGGACCCGTCTGCTCCGCTCACCCCTGCCACTTCTGCCAGTGAAAACCACAGGCTCCTTTCCTGAAAAGGACAGCGTGCCTTTCCTGGTGTCTCGCTCAGCCCAGCCCAGCTCTCCAAAGGCACAGTTCTGTCTGCTCGTCGATGCTGAGTCACTTTATCCAAATTACTGGCCCAAACAATTAATGAATGAAGGCAATGACAAAATCCCCCTTGCTCTACATTGTGCTTCTGGCCTGACACACCTATTGGTGTGAACCCATCCAAAGTCCCCGGTTTCTCCAATGTCTTCATGACTTCATCTGTTATTTTAAATATTACTCACTGGAAGCATTTCATTGTTCTGATTAAGGCATTGACATCAGGGCCTATCCACACTAAACACTTGGGCTCTACATGCAGCCCCTGAACCTGGACATCCCTCCCACCCCATGGAAACTGTGGTCCTTCCCAAAAACCAGGGAGCAGATGCACATGCCTGTGCTGAGGTCTGACTGTCCACGATTGTCTCATCTGCATCATCTGCATGTTAATTTTTTTTTTTTTCATTTTATGGCCCCTGGCTTATTTCTGGGTGCTGATCCCTTTCGAATGTCACATGTGGAGATTGCTACAAAACACATACAAGCAAGTCCTATCTTGCACACTCCCTAGAAGAACGTGAGGGCCTGCAGGCATGAGTAGCTCATCGAGTGAAAGGCAATGCTCAGAGCAGTCACTGTGGGGTAGTCTGTTCTTGAGCCACAGGACAGCTTCTCATGTTCTTCCTAATTTCACTTCAGTGCAAAATCGTGAGGCTTCTTAGGAAGGGACATACCAGGATTCTTTAGATGAAATGAATCTTAACTTTAAAGTAGGTCCCAGGCTTCGTGGGCCAGCCAAGAAGGAGGCAGTTGTGAAAAATGAGAGAAGAAAAAAAAAAAGCAGCGATGGAGAGGAATTTGGCAGCAAATAAGTGGAACTGAGCCTGTCTAGGAAGTCACCCCAGGAAGCTTTCAAAGGTCACTGGTCACTGCCAGTCTATTTGCACCTTGTCAGAGCACATTAGAGACTACCAGCTACTTCCCTACATTTACAGAGACCACAAACCCCCATGGAATGCATCATGTCAAATTATATTGGGGGAAAAAAGAAGAAAATATAAGAAAAGTAGCACTGACATTTTCCAGAATCCCTGAGAAATCCTTGAGAGTCAGTTATTAAATACAACCTGTACTTTCAAAAGCTAATAAATGAGACTATGTTTAACAAAAAAAACAACATCCCAAGTGACCTAGGATCCCAAGTGCTGCTGGCTCGTGGTAGGTAGTTTGAGAATGATGCCCATGGCCCTCAAGCTGTGCCAACAAGGCTGGAGAAGCATGGCTGGCCTACAAGGGTGAATACAAAAAGCACAATGATCACACCAGAAAGACGACATGATTGTCACTTTGCTTTAGGGATGGGATGCAACTTGCAGATAGAGGCACCTAAATGCGAATGTCTGATGGTTATTACCTAAGTGTGAGCTGGGTGTCTCAGCTCCCAAACAGCCAAAAGGTTGGAATGACTGGCCCAGCTAATTGAATGCAGGTGCCTATTTCCGTGTACACTGAAATGCTCCCAGTTGTGGTCAACTGGATTGCCTGGGACCTCACCTTAGTTGCTTGCACATTGGAATATAGTGTTGCTTGAGATGCCACAGAATAACCTGCTCAGCTTCCAGAGACCACTCCAGGAGCACGTGGGTCACCCATACCTCTTGTATCAGATCTGGCAGTCCTATGCAGATATTTTGGACATCCTTAGGCATCTCAAATCACCTTTGTAAGAACAAATGGATTGAGAGCCGAATCTCCACTGGCTACTTCAGAGCTGAGATGCCCAGGTTATATGTACCTAGATGTAGATGTTCACTATATGGACTTTTATTCTGGTGTGTGAGCATAGACAAACAGTTCACACAGAACTGTGTGAAACTTCCTCTCTGGAGCATCATTTCTCACTGAATAACTCAGAGGATCTCAAATGGTCCTAGGTGCCCATGTGTGGGCAATTAAATTGACTCCTATGTGTCTACAGAGCAGCCTTCATCAGAGGCAATCATCCTGATTCCCATGGTAGTTGGAAAGAGGGATTTCCAGGGGAGTTTCTGTTGACTTACTTCACAACAAACCAAATCACACCTGAGAAGTATCTGTTTCTCTCCAGCAGAGGTGAAGGGAGACAAGATAATGAATTCAGATACAAATCTTCACACTTGTCAGCTGAATTGCATAGTAATTCTCCATTTTGACACAATACAGGAGCAAAATCCTGCTAACGTTGGAAATTCCTTTGGGTAGGAGGCTGTTGATAGCAAAACAGCTTGCTTTGGCCATATTTCAAACCAGGACAAGCAAGTTGGCTGCTGGTGAATAGGAAGGAGCAGTGGCTACATGGAGAGGCTGGAATGGGAACGAGGATCTTCAGGCAGTAGTTACCCACCCACACCTCCCTTTCCAGTCCTCAGGCAGCAGGACAAAGTGGAGGAGGAGGGCTGGGCTCTCCCACTGTGTCGACTTCACTCCTTTTCCCTTCTCACTGTTGGCACTGACTGGCCCTGCTCCCTCCTGTAGAATGTCAGTGCCTCAGTGCTGTCCACAGTGCCCTGTGCCAGCCCTGCTCCACTGGCTTCAGCGTTGTAGGGCGAAGCTGCCAGCAAAAGGCAGAGTCCTGCAGCCCCTCTCAGCTCAGCCAGATCTGAGGGAGAGAGCATGTCTGGGTGGTCAAGGTATTGAGTTAGTATCTTTTATTAAGCCAAGTAATAAAACAAGTGCATGCCTCGGGAGAGATGGTGCTTGGCACTCTGGAATGTGTCTAAACAACATGCTTATTTTTGGCCACTGATATTGGCTGCATTGTGGACATGCTTGTGTCATTCCTCCTGCTTAGCTACCTGTGCATTGACAACACAAGAACAGCCTTGATCCCTGAAAAATTCTCCCCTGCCAGCACTTATCAGAGTCATACCAAGCTAATGTTACAGCAGCCTCCACCCTGTCCTGCCCCTTCCATTTCCTTTGTCTTTAGATCAGTTCAGGTATAAACATTATGACACCCTTGGAAACAACCTGGAACAGAGGTGAGAGGTCTTCAATCCAGGCAGCCAGCTCAGAGGACCTCTGCCTTATGCAGGAGTGAAGACAAGGGCAAGGGGTGTCAGTTTCGGAAAAGGGCATGTGGCATCTCTGTCTAACACTGGGCTTTCTCCTGGGGGTCCAGTCCCTGAATCCTTTATGCTTTGGCTCTGAAATCATGTATCCAAACATTATCAAAAATCCTAGGAGTTGAATCCTTTTCTTTTGGAAATAAAAAGTGTGCTTCAAAAAAAAAATGTTATCTAAAAAAGTTGTGCAAGCAACTCACACTAGTGTCTTTATGAGCTGTTACTTGTTATGAGATTCAACAAGGCAAAATGCAAGGTCCTGCACCTGAGTCAGGTCAAACCTCTGGTATCAATACAGTCTATGGGATGAAGGGATTGAGAGTAGCCCCATGGAGAAAGACTCAGGTGGATGAAAAGCTGGACATGAGCTGGCAATGTGCACTTGCAGACTGGAAGGCCAACCATATCCTGGGTTACATCAAAAGAAGCGTGGCCAGCAGGTTGAGGGAGGTGATTCTCCTCCTCTACCCTGCTCTGGTGAGACCTCACCTGAAGTACTGTGCTCAGTTTTGGGGTCTCCAGCACAAGTTGGAGCAGGTCCAGAGGAGGGCTCCAAAAATGATCAGAGGGATGTAACACCTCTCCTATGAAGAAAGGCTGAGAAAGTTGGAGCTGTTCATTCTGGAGAAGAGAAAGCTCCAGGGAGACCTTATTGCAGCCTTTCAGCATTTAAAGGAGAACTACAAGAATGACATGGAAAATCTTTTTTAATGGGACCTGTTATAAGACAAGGGGTAATGGTTTTAATCTAAAGGAGATTTAGATAGGGTAGATTTAGGTAAGGAAGAAATTTTTCATAATGAGCATGGTGAAACACTGGAGCAGGTTACCCAGAGAAGTTGTAGATGCCCCATCCCTGGAAACATTCAACTGGGCTGATGACGTTTAAATGTCTCTCCCTACTCATACCATTTTATGATTTAATGGCCTTTATGGCATTAACTTCATCTGATTCTGTTCTGATGTGTTCCCAAAGCAGCAAGTAGCATTGATCTGGATGAGTGGGTATTGTATGTAGAAGGACATTTGGGGAGAAGTGCTTAACTCTTCAGAAACAAGAGATCCAAAAACTTGTGAAGCGTGATAGACCCAGAAAGGAAGGCATGCCAAGGGAGATCAGGAGAACCTGCATTTTCTCTCTCCCAGAAAGGCTGATCCCAAGACTGGGGAATGATTTTGGAGAGAGGGGATATCTAGCCCCATCTTTAGCTGGTGAAGTCTGACAGAGAGACTCTCAGCAAGGCATTCCAGGAGTCAACCTTTGCTTTCCCTGTATGCTAGTCTTCATTTTGGTACCCTTATCTGGCTCATAATGGTTTTCCACTTGGTATTCCTTGCCCACTGTGCCTGGAATAGTCTTCCCTTTTCCCTTATGTTCCACTCCACGCTTCAGGGATGAGATGCTTGGCTGAGCTTCTTGCTGAGAAAGGATTAGGCCTTCTCTCACATGGGTGGCTGCTGGAAATAGATGTTCTGAGAAAGCTGTCCTGCCCTGGAGTCTGAAGCTGATTTCTCCTGCCAGCAGTGCCTTCAGTAAGAGGCTCTGCAGAGGACAGCTTCCATGCAAGGAACATTCTTGGGAATCAGGCTGTGCACAAGAATTCCCTGCTCAATGATACAGAAAATTCTGCTTTAGTGCTTCTGGATCAAACACCATCACTATGACAAAAAACAAAGCTGAGATCCAACATAAATCACTTCTCCATTTTAGACTTCATCAGGAAAAAGACTGTTGATAGATTTTGTTTTATTTTTTTTGTCAACAAGCTTCAAGCTGGTACAGATCTGTGTCTCCACACAGCTGGCATAAAAGCTGGTATAAACTCAATATTTTATGTCCTGTCTAACGTATCAAAATTACAATTGTGTTTATATGTTTGATCTTAATTAGACACATCCTATTGAGTGATACAGCTGTGTATTAATCTGCTGTTGACTGCAGAACCATGGCCTGGAATCAGCCAGCTGTTTTGGCTAACGTGTTATCCAACCAAGGCTAATTATTAATGCAGTGATTTTTCTTGAAGAAAATGGGCAGGAGGGGACAAAAATATAAGGAGCAATAATAAGGTAAGCTCAACTAATGGAATTCATAGTCTGTCACTCCTGAGTGTTTTCTTGCAGTTTACAGCAGGTCCCCAGGGCAGTCAGTTCTTGATCTCTGGGTGTCACAGATCGCAGTGTCACTTCTTGGAGCTGAGGAGCTGCTGAGGAGCTATCTATGTCCCTGGGAATCCCAGTCAGGCTTCAGGGAAATGTAAGATAACACACAGGCTTTTGTGCTGGTCCAGGTGGAGAATGTCTTACTGTAACTCTGGGAGAAGGAGTTTCTCTTCTAGCACTGCCCTGCTCCACAGACACAGACACTTCCCAGCAGACAGGGACATTACAGTCTGTGGGTCCCTGTGATTTAAGGGGACATGGTCTGTGTTCCTCTAGGCTTGAGCTGGAGACTGCTGGAAGTGCCACGCCAGAGCGGACCTGGCAGAAATGCCAGTGAGTAACAGTTGCTAGTTTATAAAGCCAACGCCTCAAGTCTGTTTGCTAGTTTACCTTATGTAAAGTTTATTACTCAGTCATGCTTATATACAACCATAAAACTCCTCAGATGCGTTTCAAGGCAGCTCAAGCACTCGTATGTCAGCAACCATGAGGGGAGCCCTAGCTCAGCCCATGCTGCAGTCCTTCCCCAGTTCAGTGTGTGTGTGATAAAAAGGCCGATGCAGCCTTGCAAACACTCAGTTGAGATGGGAGAAAAACAGAATGTGTGTTTTATCAGGATAGGGCCAGGGCCATGCTTTCAGCATACACAAAACTCCTTTCATACAAATCCTAAAGATTCCCCTCTGGTTGGCAAACCAGGAGCCAGGAGAATTGCTCTGTAGACAGCTGCAGCCTGGAAACACTTGGTTTCTGGCACAGGTAGATGGCATGTCTTGGGAACCTAGAGGTGTGGTGCTCCTCAGGCATGCAGAGACTGCAGTAGGTCCCACCACTGCAGATGGAGTGAGAGTGTAGGCGGTAGCCTAGGACCCTCACACTGGGTGGAAATTGTAGAGATGGCTGGGCCAGAGATCTTTGTATCCTCCATGTAAGAGGCCAGCACATTGCTGGGCATCTTCCTTTCACTTAGCATAAGATGATGCATGCAGACTGCCTTCCACAGCTTCTTCCATCGTGTTGTACATTAAGGTGAGTAGATTACTCTTCTAACTTCAAGGTCAACACAGGCATATACGTATCCCCAGATTCTGTCTCACTGAAGGCTCAGGATTGCAGTTCAGCTCTTTGCTCCTCCCACCAAAATCCTTTACTGAATGATTCCATTCCCCCAGTGTAATAATTTCCAGAAGTGATAAGTTGTTGCATCAATATGAAGGTCTTTCGAGTTTCCTCCTGTTCTATCTGCTAATCACAACCCATGTTTTTATGAGATCTCCAGCTTCCTATTATCATCAGTGACATTAAGCTCCCTAAAGGACATTGCAATGTTCATTTGGTGTGTGCCTACTGCATCTGGTAGTTAAGCAGCGTAAAAATCTATGACATAATGATATACATTCAAGTAGCTGTACTTAGAGAAACTGAGGGGGAACGGTTCTCTATTCTGCCTGCTTAATGAAGACAAAAATTTAAATGGGTGTGCTTAAGAGGTCTGATAGTATTTCTGCTCCAGCTGCTTGCTTTTGTAAAATGATGCCTTTCTTTGCAGTTTCTACCTAATCTTGGTGGGCACATAACCACACACAAAGACACATACTTGTGTGCAAGCATGTGCACAGAGCAGCGTGGCCACACCCAGCCTCGCCACTGCCTCTGGTGCTCTTGCCTCTCTTGCTGCAATGTCTATTAAAAGTAGATAAAAATACAGGACTTCCACTGTGTGAGGATGCTATCATTGGAAATGATAGCTAGGCAAGTTGAGAGAGAGGGAGGGAGGGAGGGAGGGAGGGAGAGAAGAAGGAATGAATAACTGCAAGCCAGGAACACCACCGAAAATAGTTTCTGGTAGAAAATTCACTGTAGGATGTTTAGCACATGCTGCACTGTGATAGGACCCATCTGCTTGCTTGTGAAATCATATCTGAAGAACCTGTACTCTTTAAATACTGTCTAGTTTAATGTCTGCACTTTACAAAGATGGAGCACTTGAGGCCATAGATTTGACTGCTAGACAGAGATTAAGTTCTTGAGAACTGAAGCTGAGGCCCTAAGGTAATCCATTGTTATTCTCCCATTAATTCTGTCACAAGAAATAGTGGAAATCTCAAAGGGATAGTTGACTGGAAAACAAAATCCGTGCATGGAACTCTTAATGATTTAAGTTTTCTGATAAATGCAAAGAAATAATAACTCTTCAAATCCCCAACCTTAAACATGTAGTGGCACATATACAGATGAACATGCACACACTCTTTCTCACCCCTTTAACCAAAAATCCAGCATTCCATCAAACGGAAATTTCACACTGATGATTCAGACCAGCTGGCAGAACTCAAAGTATCTCTTGACCTGTTGCTGGGACAGTTCCTCTGTCTCCCCTCATTCCTTCATTTAACTCCTCCTAATTTCAGATAAATCTGTGGGGACATCTGCCATCTTCCTTGGTGATCACTAAGGATATTGTAAACTTGTCATGATCGCATGGCTGTAAACAAGAAGCAATTCTGGGTTAGGACAGAGCTTTCACTGTTGAATACAAAATAGAATTTTCTGTACTCCAGGAACTTCCAGCCTGGATTTTGTGCCCAGAGCTGGAAGGAGGCAAGGTCTGAACTAGAGAGAATATACAGTTGATTGCCAGGTCTCTGGACTTGATTATTTTTCTTCCAACTTTCTTGACAACCCAAGAGCTCCTCCAGGCTAGAAGGAAGAACATCAGTTACAGACATTATCAGTAGCCAAAAGGAAAGCTCTCATCTGAAAGGCAGGAGGTTTACCAAGCTTCTGGCTTAGAGCATATAGACAAAGAGAGCACGTGCTTCAATTTGGACCAGAAACCTCAATTTAAGGAGCCCCTTTCTGGCCCTGCTTGTGCTCCATTCCTCTGATTTTGCTAGTCCCTGGGTGGGATCTCACATGGGACCTCTGGGCTCCCTGCTGCTCTTCAGACCCAGCAGACCCAAATATTTTGCTTCCTAAACAAAAGTGATGTGCCTAAGTGACAACCATACCCCAGGGAAAGGTTTAGTGAAGGTTTAATCAACAATTAACCTCTTCAGAAATGCAGATACAGCTTCAGCTAAAAGTAAGAGCAATCCAGGAAAGTATTAGAGATACGGGACAGCTCTTGATGTGTGCATGATATGGTAAAGGGAAGTTTCAACTTCTCCACAGCAGATTCTTCCCTTCCTTCTAGGGTTGTTGCATTGCCTGATAATCCCTTCCTTGTTCATTATTAACTGCCATAACAGTAATGAAATACCAACTAAAGCAAAACTAGCTCTCCTGAAAAGGCTGTTAATTGCTTTTTCCAGGAATTCCTGGCTGCAGACAGGACCTAACCCTCAGGTAAAACTTAGCAGCTGTTGGGCACCAGACAGTGCTGCTACATTTCAGCAAGCACACAATGCTCTATCTCATCT
Organism: Phaenicophaeus curvirostris; assembly: GCF_032191515.1. Classification (NCBI taxonomy): domain Eukaryota; kingdom Metazoa; phylum Chordata; class Aves; order Cuculiformes; family Cuculidae; genus Phaenicophaeus; species Phaenicophaeus curvirostris. The sequence goes on along the minus strand of NC_091392.1, from coordinate 40,388,638 downwards.
CCAAAACCTGCAGGGAGATTTGTTTAATTAGACAGAAAATTTATTGCCTCTGTGCTTACATTTTAATAGGCAAAAGGAATCACTACAAATTTTGGCTCTGATCTTCTGCTTGGCACACAACACATCCCATCATATGTGGGATAAGCTAAGGGATATTCTTGGGGGAAAAAAAAGCCTGTGCTCTATGTGAATGAAGGGATCCCACATAGGCTATGCATTTGAGCAATACAGTTGCTGACTCCAAGGGCTTTATCATGTTACAGGGCTGTGATGCACATGGGTGAAGTTGACAGAAGATCTTAAGTTACATACGGGTTAGATTTTCCTTAGCCAGGGCTGAACTCACACAGTAGATCTAAAACTGTGTTGGATTGGCACTAAACTAAACCAACTGCAGTTCTTACCTGAGAATCCAAATAAGATCTAAATCCAAGCTATGACGACTCACCTGTCTGATCAGAAGTATGCTTTTACTAGAAGAAAGTTGCAATCCACATGTATGATTCTGCCAAACAAAACATATATTCTGGATGTATTATATGACAGTCTGGCTTCTTTAGCAAACACAGCATCTGTTGCAGTCCTGTTCCAATTAAAAAAAAAAAAAGCCTGCTATTACATAACTGTTGATAATCCCCAATCTCCGGAGTAGTTAATCTAGATGTACACATGGTTAAAACCTCTGTTGGCCAATTGGAATCTGACTTTCCAAACTACTACTCATTTATAATCATCAAACAGAGAAATGACACTGTTCAGTCTGCTGCTGGTTAGGGTGCATCCTACCCTTCCAGGACAGCACAAAATGTTGATAGATTTGCCCTAAATCTAACCATCCTCCTCTTTACTCATCAAAAGGATGTAAGACTAATACAATTAATGAGTTGAAAGAAGTTTATGAAAATAAATTAAACATCTCTTCCTAACAAGTAGTCCTACATTAAGCAATGAGAGACTTGCTCAAAAAGCCCAGCAGGAATTGCTTTGTACCTTCTAGAGCATCTGAGAACAGATCCCAGTCAGTCTCTGGGATATGCCTGCGGATGCATAATGGAGGGACCTCTACCTGCACTAGGGCTGGAGTATCTTTCTCTAGCAGTAGGCTTTAAGGCACAGAGGTGTCTCCTAAAATGTGATCAAGGTGGAAAGAATGACATAGGTCACATTTCCTGCACCATGGAAAACAAGGTAGGCAGCACTGGAAGCAAATGATTTTTGGGCAGGTACTTGTCCATTGGCTAGGAGAAGAGCCTGCAGGAACATATTGCAGTGCACCATGAACAGAAAAGCAAAGTATCACCCCGGAGCAGTTTAAGGGACCTGGTTGCAGGCTGCCTGATGGGGAAAGGCTAGGGCATAATGAACAGGGCAGAGTGAAGAAAGTCTTTAGAAAGGAGAGTGTGTGCATGAGACCTTCTTGCCAAAGACAGGGAGTCTGACATATAGGAATGGCTAACAGTCGGAGATGATGTGAGGTCCCCAAAAAATTCATTAAATAATGGAAGATGAATCATAGATTCATAGAATGGTTTGGGTTGGAAAGGACATTAAAGATCAACCAGTTCCAGCCCTCTACCATGGGGCAGGGACACCTTTCACGAGACCAGGTTATTCAAAGCCTCATCCAACCTGTTCCAGTGCCTCACCAACCTCACAGTAAAAAAAAAAAAAAAGTCTTCCTAGTATTTAATCTAAATCTATACTCATTCAGCTTAAAAACATTACTCTTCATTCTGTCACACTCCCTGATAAAAAGCCCCTCCCCATATTTCCATCTTTTCTGTAGGCTTCCTTTAAGCACCACCAAGAAATGGGGCTTCCACAACTTCTCAAGGCAACCCATTCCAGTGCTTCACCACCCTCACAGTAAACATCTTCCTAAAATCTAATTTAAATCTACTCTCATTCAGCTTAAAACTACTATCCTTCAATCTGTCACTACACTTCCCAAAAAAGAACGCCCTTTAAGTACAGGAAGGGTGTTCTAAGGTCTTCTGGGAGCCCCCTCTTCTCTAGCCTAAACAAGACCAGCTCTTTCAGCCTGTCTTGATGGGAGGAGGTGCTCCAGCCTTCTGATCATCTTTGTGTCCCTCCTCTAGACTTGCTTTAATAGATCCATGCCCTTCTTGTGCTGAGGACTCCAAAACTGAATGCAGTGCTCCAAGTGAGGTCGCACAAGAGCAGAGGGAAGAATCACCCTACAACACGTTCTGGAGCATGCTGAGCATGAGGAAATCTTGCTCAAGGAGGATTCTCAGCAGAGCTTGTCAGCAAGAGTGAGGCACAGGGACAGGGTTGCCGGTTATTAAGTGAAGGGAGCCCCTGGCTGATACTTCCAAAGGAATCAGACCACAAACAGAGGCCTGAAGGCAGGAAGGGAGGTTGCACTCAAGTATTCATGGGGGAAGGGGTTCCCCTACCTCAGGCCAAGCAGGGAAATTCCCTCTCCCTCAGGCACAGGAGAGGTGGCTCTCCAGCTGTATATCCTGCAGGCACCACTGCCCCAAGATCGAAGTCACTAAATGCTTCCAGAGGTTAGTGGAGTCCCTTGGTGCTTTATCTGATTAAGTGATGGGAGTGGACTGGGTAATGACGCAATCCTGCAGACAATGCAGGAGAGCAGAAAGATGCAAATTCTGCCTGTCTAAGCAGTGATATTTGGCTGATCTGCTGAGCAGGCAGGCCAACCTGCTTTGGTGTACCTGTAGAGCCCTGTATGTCAGGCAGTCCTGGCTTCTGCCACGGGGCTTGGCCCATTGCCCCCTTCAGTCATAGAGAAAAGCCTTACAGCGGAAGGAACTGGGCACTGCACAAACTCACAAGATGTTTCCTTTTACCCAAGATTCATTTTAAGGCTCAGGATGGCTTCTGGTGCAGTTACCTTACTACAGCAAAGCAGGCAGAAATGCACATATTTGTCTTGCCACTGCAAAGACCAAGAAGATGAGTGTCCTGATCTAGAAGACACTCCAAAGAAAGGCCATCCAGACATGGTTGGCTTTAGATTTCTACTTGTCAAACGTCTTCCCCCACCACGAGAAATAGCAGGTCCATGCAACTCACCATCCAGCTATAAAGAGGGACTTCCCCACCACATCAGTCCTCCTCGTTATCCCTGTGTACTCACATAGAGTCATAGAATGGTTTGGGTTGGAAAGGACCTTAAAGATCATCCAGTTCCAGCCCTCTACCATGGGCAGGGACACCTTTCACTGAGACCAGGTTATTCAAAGCCTCATCCAACCTGTTCCAGTGCCTCACCAACCTCACAGTAAAAAAAAAAAAAAAACAAAAAAAAGAAAGAAAAGTCTTCCTAGTATTTAATCTAAATCTATACTCATTCAGCTTAAAAACATTACTCTTCATCCTGTCACACTCCCTGATAAAAAGCCCCTCCCCATATTTCCATCTTTTCTGTAGGCTCCCTTTAAGCACTGGAAGGCTGCTATGAGGTCTTCTCAGGGCCTTCTCTTCTCTAGCCTGAACAACCCCAAAGCTCTTAGCCTGTCAACATGTGTTCTGCATAGTCCTTCTGACAGAGATCAGTGCATTTTTAGATGTTAACCCACAAGTTCTTTGAGGCAGAAAAGCATCTACCCTCATGCATTTTCTGTGCTGCCTATGTAAACTGGTAATACAAGGTCCTGCATATCTCAAGTCATCACAGAGCAAAGGGCTGACATGGCTAACAAAGCTGAACACTTCCACAAGGAGGCTGCCCTGGCCCAGGCAGGGGAGACTAAAGAATGTGTGAAACAAGGAGAGTTCTTAAAGATTTTATCCGTGTATCATTCTTGGCACAGGACAAGCAATTACTGCTGGTTCAGGGGTCTGCCTTCCTTTCCCAGGAAGGACAGAGCGATTAGCTTTCTAGCTTTCCGAAAGGCTTGCTGTGTTCTTTAAAAAAAAACACATATAAAAAAGACTTATTTGCTGTGTAAGAATCAGAGAAAGACACTAAAGATTTCATGGATACTGTGTCCTCCAGCAAGCTGCCTTCCCACTGCACAAGAGATTTATCAACAACAGAAGGTTAACAGGGCCCTGTAGTGGCCACATCTTCCTTTACACCTGCCACTTCTACTGAATTCAAGAGAACCACAGTTATCCACTGTAGGATATTCAACGGAACACAGTCACACTCACAAACAATCCATGCAAATACAAGACCAAGACCAGTGACAGCCTTCCATCAGCTCAATGCAACCCCAATGGACAGGGACATTTCTCACTAATCATGAACAGTTGTTCATCAGCCAGACCAGGTGGCAGCGTCTCACCTGTGAAAGCAGCACTGACATTTTCAGGAAGAGAAGGTAGCCCAGCATTTAGAGGATAGATCTTCAAAAAGCCATCCGCTGAACTAGATAGAGGCAGTGTAGCTGGAGTAAGAGAAGTCATATCTGAGTGTAAGCCTTGGAAGAACCAAAGTGTCACAAAACCCTAGCATGCTTCACAAGGAAGGGCTTTCCAACAGACTTAGCTGAGATGAACAAGCCTGGCTGCAGCCACCCTGCTAAATGCAGGCAGAAGCGAGGCTATTGCTAAATTTGATCTTAGAAAGAGCAGTCTAGCAAATCTATTTCTGACATTTCTTCCATAGAACTTTTATAAACATTTGTCACTATGTAACCCATCTTAGACAGCATAGCCAATACTTTGCTTGCACTTTTTAAAGTTTGCATTTTATCTAAACTTTTCTTGAAAATTGGAAAGGTGGCTCCAAGATTCCTAGCTAATACTAAAGCAGTTCTCACCAACAGTGCACCTTTACCAATGCGTATCTAAAGTAATATATACACACATGACTTGAGTGTATCCAGTGAAAAATAGTCCTTAACTATGCAGAATCTATAAGAGGTATCTCGAGACATGCAATTGCAGGAATGGAAAGCTGATTCTGCCTAAGCTCTGACAAAATCTATTATGCAGTCTGCCTCATATCGTTGATAGTGTTGAGAGAAGACCAGTCCTTAACAACCAAAGAGACCCTCTGGTATGTAGCAGGATAAAGGTTCAACACACCTGTAAGTATGCACATGAGCAGCAGTAATAGCAAATCACTCACTAGTGGAAAATTTATCATTCTGAATATATATTGAGAGAGAAGAAGTATTACTTTCCTGCTGATGATACATCAAGCACAGAAGCCGGCAAGGACAGATCAGGCTGGGTATCTTTTGTTATAAATTCCCTTCATCAACTGAGCTACAATAAAGACAGTAGAAGACCACGTATATACAATTACATGCTTTACTGGGGAATCTTAACTTCTGTTGCTTTAGATAAAGTTGAATGAGCCTCCACGTGTTCTTCCCAGGCTTGCTCTGTGGGATTCTGATTACATTGCTTCTGCAGGAAAGAAGGTATTTTGTGACTCTAACTCTCATTGTCCCGAAGATTTTTTCCTACATCAAAGTCAAGAAATTTCATTTTCTTAGCCCTGCTCATGGGATGGAGCAGATGTACAAGATAAACCACACAAAAGAATCATTTTACAGTAGTAAAGCTGGCATAACCCAAGCAATTCAACCTTATCATGCAATACTCCTCTACCTTAAACAGATGACTTGCAGAGCAAGTTTTGCTATCTGCCTGTCTTTACACAGAGATGTGTTTGTGGGTAAAAATCTTGAGGAGGATTACAGGGGACTTAAATCAGTTCAAATAGGAAATGTGCCAAAATACCTACTTTTCTTGATGATATCAAATAGGGAGGAAGAAGTGATGGACAAAAGGAACAGTTTCTTTGAGAGACCCGTCAACAAGGTTTTTTTTCTGCCCTTGCTAAGATTTGAATGGAAGACACATTTCCTCATTTTTGCACAGAAAACCCACATTGTGTTACCCTTTCCTTAGGAATGCTTAGCAACCACCAAGCACAAGGGAAAGCAGAAACTTTTTACATAGTCCTATCCTTAGACTTTATTTCAGAGAGGCAACAAAGCAGCATGTACATCTCTGCAACAATGAGGATCCACCAGCAGAGAAAGCAAAGATAAAAATAGTTCTCTTCCCTTTGGGCATGCAAAATTACCCTGTGTTAAACTCTGGCAAACACAGCTTCAGCCTTCTTGATGCTTCCCTTAAAAAGTGCTGAACAATCTCCAAGGGCATCCACCCCTCCCTGAGGACTTAAAATGTCAACAGCTGAAGACTGCACAGTGTCACTGTCTCCTGTTGCACAACTAGGCATGACCTTGGCACAGTCCAACACACATCCTACCACAAAATATGATGTATACTTGTTAAGCATGTTCAGGAAGACAGGTATCTGTGTCCCAGGGGATTTGGAAGCAGAAGGTGCTATTGTCATCATCATAAATTTCCATATCTGCAGGGTCCTCAGGAAGAGATACAGCACTGGTAGCACGGCTGTATTCATCCCTGGGTCAGACAGCAAGCAACCATTCCAATATCTTAGGCACCAAGAGAATGAAACAGCCTTAGCTCTCCCTTTTAAATACAGTTATTCAGAAGAGCTTGCAGAGTCTGACCGAAGAAAAGAGCCCTCTGAAGACTAAGAAAGTGTATTTTAACATTTTCTTTTCTCCTGAAAGCTCAGGAATTAACCCCAAAGCGTGGGATTCTGTCAGGAGTTCAGATTCTCCACATTTGCACAGTGACAGGGTTTTTTTTTTCCCCAAAAAAATCTACTGGTAAATGTGGAAGCAAGAGCAGTAAGAATGCAGAGTGACTACGTGGACTACTTCTGGCATCGAAGATGGATTTTTACAGCATTTGCAAGACTTAATTGCTCACCTGAATGTTTAGAGAAGCTCCTCATATGCCACTACAGGCAAGCCACAACTTCACATTCACACAATATCAAAATGCTTAGTATATGCCCATGTCTTTCATAGGTCATGCAATCAATTCCATTCCTTCTTAAGTACTTTTAAGGGCTTTTAAGTTATGTTGGATATTTTCCTTCTTTGGTGCTTGGCTAAACTGGGAATGCTTAATAATTCTGGCTGCGCTTTGTAAACTAAGGCCCTCCAGATTCCAAATCACTTCTTACTCTGAGAGTTCCCTCCTAAACTGAGCCTCTTCTCAGCACAAAGTAATGGTATAGCTACAAAGTCATCATACTTAGCTCTCCCTCTTGGTCATCTCTGCTTTTTGGGGGCAAGGGGAAGGTGGGCTGCCAGGTCTTCGGAAAAGGCTGTGATCCTCATCATGCATTATTTTAAGGAGACTTATGCTCAAGCTGCCACCACAGAAAAAAGCACTGGATTCCCCATCCTGGTTCCCAGCTGTGCCGCCTTCTCCACATCTTCTCTTGCAGCCCCTGGGCAGTAGATGCACAGCACTGGGGAAATGAGACAGCCAAATTCATTTCAAACAGGACAGTTCAGTGCAGTTTCTAGCCTGTACCACTCTGTGATTGTAGGAACTGCTCCTTTTGCAGCTATCCTCACTTACCTTGAAGTCAGTTATCCACACTCACATCAATGTTTAATTTTACTCATCCCCTCCAAAGGATTGTCCTCCCTCTGCTAGCTCTAGAACATTTTTTAAAGACACTACATCCCCATTCTTTATTGTCCTAAGTAGTCACCTATGCAGTATTAAAAATAAAAAAGCATAATACACTTGTAATATGTATTTTAAATAAACAATCACCTTCACATCATGGACTTGGGAAGCGCAGAGTTGTTTCAAACTGCAAACATCCTCCGTAAACATATTTTGAGAGCACAGTTTTTGTTGAAACTTCACTTGAGTTTCAACCACAGAATGTTGACAGGTTGTGTTAGCCCAATCTTACTTTGCATCACACTAAGGTTAATCCTGCTCTCCAGCTCCCTGCTGTGCAAAGACTTGAGAAGTGTGCTTCAGAACTGCCCCTCAAGAGTCCTCCTCACTAAACAAACACAGTGACGTCAATTGTTTTACAAAAGTATGCAGCCACACACATACCAGCGCTGGTATTTTCTGAACTGTCTATAATCCAGACACAGGTCTCACTCCATTCTTTTCCCCTCATGTTTCATTAGATCAGCGACAGATTTTGCTCTAGCCTGGCTGCAAATTGTATTTTGACCAAGTGCATCTTTGGACACTCCCTGTTCCACTTTGATTATACAAACTGACCTAGCCCGCATGGTGTAGTCACAATAACAGGTTGAAGAGGCAGGAAATAGTTTGAGATATTTTTAGTTGAAATTGAACGTACATACCTGTGGCAGGTGAGGCACCAGTAAGAATGTGGGTGTGGTGAGACCTTTGCTTTTCTAGTGCCAAGTATTTCTACTATTTATCATTCCAAATCAAGGGAGGTGGCCTGCTGTCCAGCAGTCCCTTCTTTCAAGGATGCTCTGCACTCCTACAAGAAGCACCTCTACTTCTCTCCTCTGTTGTTCTTGCAATTGCAAAGGAGAAATAATCTTTGATTCCATCAAGGGACAAGACAGCTACCCTCTGCTCTAGCAGCCTTCCACTCAGAAAGAACATAAAAAGATTCTAGAGACTCCATAAATCTATTGAAGAAAGCCTCATACTAGTTCTGAAAGGAATGATGCTGCCCCATCTCCTCCATCAGTAAAACTGCCATTCATTTCACTTTACAAGACTTTGCATATCACCCATTTCATAGCTTGTAATAACACTAAGAAGTCTTCCAGAGACCCAGCAGCCTCAGAGGGATTTAATAATTTACTGATAGTGGGACCAGCCCTGTCCTGCTTCTAAAGGGTATGAAATTTTGTTCAAGCATCCACCAGGACAGAAGACCAGTTGGAAGTTAACATGTTCATTAGTGGAATTTCATCCCTGCCGCTCTGCACTACAACCCATGGAAGATGTACACTCTCTTCCTGTTTTATAAGAATGCTCTTAGCAGTCAACATATCCAAGATGTGTACCCTTACTTGTCTGCCATTAATCTTAGACTGCTTTAGAGCTATCAAACCTGAAGGTGAGTATTCAGGAAATGGGAGTAAATTGTACCAAAAAAAAGGACAAAGTAGGAACAGTCGCACTCTTCTCATGCCAGAGTATGTTTGCTCCTCATGGAGACAACAGAGCTGGTTTAAACAGAAAAAAAACCAAAACATGTTCCCTTCAGTTTTAATCTTGCTGTGGGTTTTTCTGTAATTTTGCAAAAAATGTGCTGCCCCAAACAAAAGTATAAAGGCATTCTGAGTAGCATATGTGTATATTTCAAATTTATGTTTATGAAGGAGCTTCTCACCCTTCTCCACCAGCATAAAAATTTTTATTCCAATGGGAACTAGAACTAATCTTCTGGTCTGATATGAAGATATATATATTTATCCCATTCTTGCAAAAGTCTACTTATACGGCATTGAATTCTGCTTAAAACAGAGAAACAAATAAGGAAACATAGAGCAAGCTTCTGTGATAGCCCTTTTTTTTGTCCCCACCGCCGAGCTCGCCAGCTGCTTTCCTACGTAAATGCCACCCTCTTGCGTTGGTTTGCAAGTACTACAAGATTCAGCCACAAGCCTCCCTCCTGCCCTCGCCCCAAACCCAGACCTCTCCTTGATCTTGCCAATCATTATGGATTCTGGATTTAATTCCAGGCAGTGAATAGCCTAACCGTGCCAAAACAAGTTGTCTCTTTTAGTTATCTTTTAGCTGGGCCACTGTTCAGCTGACACACCTAAAGGTACCAATGTCACACCCGAATCGCTAGGATTGACCTAAGAAGAAAGCATTATTGCAGAGCCCATATTCAAAGTGAGGCCAGTGACAACACAATGAAAACCAGGTAGTTTTAAAATCCAGCAAAATATATTTTGAGTCCTCCACGTCACATGTCCCTTCACTAAGGCGAAGGCATCACAGCTGTGCTGTGGGAACTCAGTTGCTTCTTTTAACTTTTTCCTCTCTTTCTTCTTACAGACTTATCTGACCCCAGATGCACTCATGAGAGTTTGGATAGCAAGACAGGCTGCAGCAGTGGGAAAGCTGCACTCACACTGCACCTCACTGTGAATGAGCATGGCCAATCTACAGCTTCATTCAGGTCCAGAGGTGATGGTCTGATAGCTCTGAAAGGAAGACTGGTCCCGTTGTACAACAGACCAAGCTCAGTCTGTAACTGGTGAAGCAGAAGAGAGGAGACTGTTTTCCAGGTGGACTGCCCAATTTCCACTGAAGATAGCTTGGTAGATGGCTTTTGCTGAGCTCATGTAGCGATAAAATAGAAAAATAAAAAGTCTGTCCAAATACTGAACTAGAAGGCTTTCCTTTTCTTCTTTTTCCCACCTGCCACCTTATTCCTGACACCAAGAGCTTCTTCTGTGTCATCGTCATCATCATTTCGGGATCGTTTCTTCTCTCCCTGCTCCCGCATCTCCTGCAATGCAATCAAGAGATTGACCAAGAGTCCTGGTGCCTGATGAAATTCAGGCTACAACAGCAAGTAGGCGGACAAAAAGTCAGCACCCACCATTCGAGCAAATCTCTGGGCCTCAGCCACACGCTCTGTCAGCATCATAACTTCTTCCTCTTGCATGGGGAATGCTGGCAGCTTCTTGCCAATAAGGTGTTCAATGCGCTGGAACAGCTCTACATCATATCTGGGAAAAGACAAAGCACCAGCTTGAATCAGCCCTCCCAACAGTGTTTCACAATCATCACCCCTTATCTCTAGCCCAGAGATATTGTTAGCTTGTGCTAACTGTCTCACAAGCAACTCTTAATTGCATCCGAATGATGCCACATTCAGGATGGCTTTACTGATTTACCCAGCTTGTCTCTGTTCAGAACTATTTGGCAAAGACTTTGTTTCAGACAAATACTTTAGTTTTTACCAAACCCCCACACTTCCTTAACCTACATTACATATTATAAAAATGTATGCATATCTTACAATATAAACAGTCATTTTTGCTTATTACCTGCTTGCTTCTAGAATTTATCCAGGATCTTTCTCCCTCCCCACCCTGGGCTTTGAATTCTCTCCTCTTTAACTAAATAAATCCAACTGGCACATCAAAATAAGACGTAGTATTTTCACAGAATCACTAGGTTGGAAAAGACCCACTGGATCATTGAGTCAAACCATTCCTATCAAACACTAAACCATGCCCCTTAGCACCTCATCCACCCACCTTTTAAACACCTCCACGGAAGGTGACTCAACCACCTCCCTGGGCAGCCTATTCCAGTGCCCAATGACCCTTTCTGTGAAAATATTTCTCCTCATGTCAAGCCTGAACCTCCCCTAGCCTAGCTTGAGGCCATTACCCCCTGTCCTGTCCCCTGTCACTTGGGAGAAGAGACCAGCACCCTCCTCTCCACAACCTCCTTTAAGGTAGTTGCAGAGAGCAATAAGGTCTCCCCTCAGCCTCCTCTTCTCAAGGCTAAACAACCCCAGCTCTCTCAGCCGCTCCTCGTAAGACTTTCTTCTGACCCACGATGAGGTCAGATGTTTTCTGCTCTGAAACACAACTAGGAAAACTAAGAGTGCCACATTTCAATACTTACTGTGTGACAAAGGTGATAGATTTGCCAGACCTCCCAGCTCGAGCTGTTCTCCCAACACGATGAATGTAATCCTGAAAACAATTTCCTTGATAAGCAATAAGATAACGTGCACCAAAAATAACAGAAGTTATGGGATATTAGCCCATCTAATTTTTCTTTAGGGAAAACCAAGAAAATAGAGAGAAAGCACAGCCAGGATTAAATATTTACGACTGTGTGCAGCATTAGGATTTGAGAAGATGCTGGCTTGTAGAGGCATAACTTTGATTTTAACATTTTAATTCTTCTCTTTATGAAGAAGGCAGCCACCTTCAGTTATTCAAGACTGCAGGACAAAAGCTGCAATACATGACTTTCCTATGTATCGTTTCCTTGGAAAGCTAATATGTAAAGTGAAACAATGACTGCATTTTCAGTTTTGGGATCTAGTGCTCTATGCAGTCTGTCTTCCAGATAAACTCTGGCAAACAGATTTAAATTTAGCAAGCAGAGTGAACAGGAGGCTGAATGAGAACAATTTGGAAGATTCTGATATATTGAGCATCTTCTGTTCGTATGGTTCTAGGCTGTTTTCCAGTTTTTATACTGCATTATGGAAATGAAAATACTTCCTTCTCTATACAGAATCTGTGGAGAAAGGAAGCATCATGAGAAATGATGTGTTCTGTGACACATTTAGATGAGAGAGAGGTGCACAAAAACTGTAACAATGTCATTCAAGTTTCTGCCCCTCATCACTGGCTTACTGGTTTGCTGTTTATTTTTTTTAACCTTTGTCCAACAGCAGTGTCTTCAAAAGAATCACCATACGTTCATCTGTTTGCAATGTGTAGTATTTTTGACTACTATAAGAAACAATAGCAATTTATGAAATTAATGTTAATAGTATGCTTTCTGAAACCAGGCTGGGAAATGAAGTCACAGCCCTAAGATAATACTATACTTGAAAAAGTGTAGAGAGTTAGTAGCTCACTTTAAGTTTGCTGTACTTCTGTGATATGAAACACATGAAAGACACATTTCTTGACTGAATCCTCACTAAACATAATGGGAGAAGTTTTACTTTTTTTTCCCCAAACAGTTTAAAATGTGAAGACAGACCTGGACCACAGGAACAGAGATGACTACCTGAAACTAGTAATATGTTAAAAATATATTCAAAGTCTATAAATCCTTTAACATAATATAGCAAAATAAATAGCCTGAGCAGAAACATAGACACAGAACCTTCCTAACTTCCCCTCTTCACTTATGGGATCAGTTCTACAATCCAGATGAGGCTATAGAACCAAACTGAGGTATCAGCTCAATTGCAGAGGCTGAAATACCTCTTTCAATCTACAGAAGCAGAACAAGGAACAGTTGTCTTTGTTCCTCTGTCTAGCTGCATTATCCTTCCTGGTGACCAGAAGCTCTCAGCTGGCACACAGACTAGCTTACCTTAGAGTGTGTAGGAATATCAAAGTTTATCACCACATCTACATGTGGGATGTCCAGACCTCTACTTGCAACATCAGTAGCCAGCAGAATAGAACGTGCCTTTGCCTTGAACTTGTTTAGGGAGCCCAAGCGCTTATTCTGTAAGAGAGGAGAGCAAAAAGGGAATGAGAGAATAATGCTTACTCTTGTTAATAAGTTCTTGATCAAATACTAGTACAGAAGAACTGGGGAAAAAACTGCTGAAAAAAATCTCACTTCTCTATTTTATTTCTTTTTTAACTGTTACAGAATCAGTTGCAGGATTCACATTAGTCAAATTTCTATGAATCAATTTAGACTACCAGCTGTGAAATACTGCTTCTATAAGGTAATGACTCAGTATGGTGCAGCCCACTCCCCAGGCAACAGGTCTCCTGCTTCTGCCACTCTGTGGGGTATGCCCATACCTGACTCATCTGCCCATGGAGAGGAATGGCAGTGAACCCCAGGTTGCGGAGCAGCAGAGCAGTCCTCTGAGTATTGCTACACGTACTGCAGAATATCATGAAAGAGTTTCCAGCCAGTTCATTCAAGATATAAACCAGGTAGCTGTCCTGTAAAAATAAAAAACAAGAAAAAAAACCCTAAAACATAATAACATACACCACGTTAAAGAGTAAGTATAAACCAGAGAAGATGACAAGATATTGCGCAGATGTTGGAACAGCAAGATAAGACAAAATCAGAAGAGAAGAAACAGAAGGGGTATTACCTTGAATTTGGAAGGGATGAAAATGTAGTACTGCTGTAGTTTTTCAACTGTCTGATATTTGGAAGAAACAGCACATTTTACAGGATTCTTCAGAGCTGCACGCTGGAGTTTTTGAACCTAGGAAGGTCAATTTAAATTAGGACTAAATGGACAGAGACCTTGTCAGAAAGCTGTATCATACAGTTTAGTCAATAGTATTGCCTGATGGAAGAATTAAAGCTGAGCACTCTGCTCTCACCTTCTTGGTCATAGTAGCAGAAAACAGGAATGTCTTCCTGTCTCGAGGAATCACTTTCAGTATCTTATCCACCTGTAAAAATCGAAAGGAAATGGAAATGCTGAATACAGCAGCAATCAAGATGCTTCCTCCAACCAACTATCATCCAAATGAAGTGCAACTTTACGACTCACAGTAGGAACAAATTTCCCCACCTCTTCTAAAGGGAAAATTTAGGCTGATAGTTTGTTGACAATTAGGGAGAGTGAACTCTGAAAGTCCAATACTTTCTAAAGGGAAAATTTAGGCTGATAGTTTGTTGACAATTAGGGAGAGTGAACTCTGAAAGTCCAATACCAGTGCAAATATCAGACAATACTCTGCAGGCCCATGTGTGTGATAGTGTTCTACAGTAATTACATCAATGTCAGATGCTTCAGAGAAACTACTAGATTTCAGAGACAAAATGTCTCCTACTTTCTGCAGAGAACCAGTAAGACCTCTACTAAGTTCTACTCCCACCACAGACTTTCATGCAATTATTAGATCTGAGTTACATACAAGTTGCTATTAATTTCTACAGAATAGCTCAGTGTTTACTATTTGATTGTATGAAGAGGTTTTAAAGGGACTCATCTGGTGTTTCAAAACCTGTTTTTAGCAGATTCATACCTCTGTCTCAAAATCCATGTTAAGGATCCGGTCAGCCTCATCCATCACTAGGAACTTCAGAGCTCGTAAGTTGAAGCCCTTTGTGTTCTCCAGATGATCAACTAGACGGCCAGGGGTTGCTACCAACAAATCACAGGATCATATTTAGGATGAAAGCAAAGGAAAAGATCCAAAGAGGCAAGAGAGGCATCCATTACAGAAACAGAATTCTTTGCCCAAGAGAAGTAAAGGCAGATTGCTTTGTGAGGACTTTCATAGGGTAGCTCCAGAGTTTTTTGAAATAAGACAAATGGAGCCAGATCCTCTGAAGAATCCCCTCCTTCCCCTTCTCCCTTTAAAAAACAAAACGCAAATCAAACCAGACTGTAGATGAACTGTACTGAGAAGGATGAGACCGGCATTTTCATACTTAAGGAGAATGAAAAAGCAAGCCAAATGCAGTCTAGTAGGACTACAAAGCCTTGTAACAAGCTTGTAGCAGCAAGGCTACTGTTGTAATTAGAAATATTAGCAAGCTAGTACTCAGATCTTAGGACAAAAACAAATGAAGGATTTACTCTCACTTCTCTCTCAAATGCACAAAACCTTTTGGTGCGCACTCTTTGGAGAACTGCAGCTTGATACTATTCATACCTCATACTACCAGTACGTTAACTTACCAATTATAACATGCGGTTTCTTGGCTAAGGCCAGAGATTGAGACATCGTGTCAATTCCACCCACAATAACCGCTGCAGGACAAACAGAACACAGTGAATCTCTCACTGTAGCACCAGCCAGCTCCTGGCACCATAGTGTTTCCTCCTGTTCCCTGCCACCCACAACAACTCTGTACAAGTGAAAGGCTCCTCCTCTTTGAGAATTCACTTTGTTTTTGCACACATGACCTTCTCAGGCCTTTTAAGCCATACAATTAAGTCCTTACTAGCACCATGTATTATATTTTTCACAGCTGAAGAGCAGAATCTATTCCCTGCAGCTTAACTTAGCTGCAAAAATCTAGGAATTCTAAAAATACCCACTAAGTTCTGTTTGTAGAGAACACGTAAAGAACCAATACAGGAAGTCTGAAAGAAAGTTTAAACTACAACACACTATAGAGTGAAGCTTTAAGCAATTTCACTGGACACAGACATAGAATTGAGAAGATTCTCTTCTACTTCCACCTTCAACTGTTTGGACACAAAGAACTGCAGACTACTCCATGAGGAAAGACCATAGTCTTTCCCAAACCTGACAGCAGATCTCTGTCTTCATGCATCACAAGCTTTCCTCGCCTTTTGTTCAACCTTCCATACAAATATTCTCTACTTTCTCCTTTGCAACCCAGTGATGACAAACTTCAGTCTCCAGGAAAAGTGCTCAAAAATCACAAAGCTACTTACTAGTATGGACACCAATGGAGGATCCAAGAGCTTCAAACTGCTCTGAGATTTGGAAGGCCAGCTCCCTTGTTGGTGTGAGGACAAGAGCAAATAGTCGCTGAGGTGTTTCCAGCAGCGCTTGAAGAATTGGCAAAGCAAAGGCTCCTGTTTTACCAGAGCCCGTTTCTGCCAGTCCAATGATATCTCTGCCTACAAGAAGCAGCAAGGGGAGCAAAAACTGTTACAAATCTAAACCAGAGAAAGAAGCTTTTAAAACATTGTACAATAAAGTACAAGAATTCCCTAAGGATAGAAAAAAAGGAGAGACACAAATGGCATAGAACAAAATAAAGAATTTCAGTACATCTCTACAGTGTTTTTAGAGTGCGACTTCATTTGCACAATAATTACAGTGATGATCCTTTCTGTTCTCTAGTTAAACTTCTGCAATACAAAGACTTCATACAAATAAGGTTTTCATACAAACTTCAAGTTCAAAACAGCTTTACTTTATTATTTCTCAAATCTGACTACCAATGTATAGCCTGTACTTCTATCAGGGTAAGTATTCTAGTCCAAATGTTCGTCTGTTTACTTGCTTACAAGGAAAGACTCTAGTGTTTGAGACAGGTCATACCAACTACAGAACAGCACCACTACCCAACTTACCCAATTTTGTGCCACTGGTTAAAAGAGTAATCTAAACTAAACTAGTTTGCAGTAGGTCAGATTAGCAGAGCAGACCTTTGCTGAGAACCAGTGCAGGAATTCTGATCTCCTGAACTCCTACAGCTGAGAACATGATGCCAACAGGCCTTAAACTGGAGACATCTTCTCAGGAATGCAATCTAACTTTTGTGTTTGGTTTTTTTTTTCCCCCTGAGATAATCTTATACGTGGAATAAAAGAGACTGACAACAGTTAAGTACCAGGACAGAGTAGACACAAAGTTTATTCCCACTCTGTCAATACATTATTCTGTTACTGCTTCATAGTGTTTTCGTGTTCCTTTGGGTTTGTTTGTTTTAGTTTTTTTTTAAAAAAACCCACCAAATATTCTAGAGGCAAAAACATTTGCTGAATTCAGTAACTTATTTTCCTGTAATTCCAGGATGTTTGCAGAAAGTCACTATGGCTTGATTATTACTCACTCCAGAAAACTAATTTCAAAGAATCGCTTACTCACAGCACAGTGGATTATAACAAGCCATGTAATCAGTCAAGGCATCTCCAATTTCAAATTCAGACTGCAGGTCTCTACCAGAAGAGACACAGTCCTAATTCTGTCAGAAGTTACCTTTGTATCCTTGAGTATTTCAGAAAGAAAATGGTTGATGCAGATTAGCAGCTCAAATGATTGACAGTAATTCTATTTAACATGGACTGTCAGAACTAAGTAACAGTAGTGACCACTCAAGAACCCATGTTTGCACCCATCTTAAAGTTTTCAATTACAGGCACTATTGGAGAAATTAGTATTCCAAGCTCTGCCAGGGAAAGACACAAGAATGAAACTGAGACTACATCTAGACAGAGATCTTCAATGATAAAGTGATAATACTCATCCCTGCCGCTTACTTCTCTCTCAGCAAAATTCATTCTCATAGAGCTACTGGGGCATCCCTAGATGTGGAATCAGAGAAACATACTGCTCACCTTGGAGAGCGACTGGAATAGCCTCAACTTGGATCTTTGTTGGTGTCTTCCATCCTAACTGGTCACAAGCTTCGCACAGGACATCTGTTACTCCCTGAACATTAGTGAAAAGAGAAACAAACATCACCAAAGAGACCTAAATTAAATCAAATGGTTAAGTTAAATACTTGCTGCATCAAGCCAAGCTTGTCTCTAGCAGAGAAACCCCATCAGGCCCTGAATTCAACTACATGAAGGGCAGGCTGCTCACACCTGATCCCCACCTCCACCAGCAACTTCATAGATTTGTTCAAAACTGTTAGTAGGGACTGCCATCAGTAAGAAACTAGTCAATTTTTCCTTAGTAAACACAAGGAACTTTACACACACACACACACACAGCCGCCTCTCTCCCCCTTTCTAGGGGTATCTGAGAAAAAGGAAAACCCCTGGGCAGGTAAGCACAAATGAAAATAAAGACAGCTGGCCGAGAAGCAGCACTGGAACTGCACTGGACAGAGTAGCTACGTCACCCTCACTGTGATACCAGTTTTACCAATATTACAATATTCCACTATTACAAAAAGTGGAATATTTTGATTTACGCTAAAGTAGAGTTAGGTTTCATCTAAGCTATCGTGTTTTTCTAAAGTTAGACAGAATGTCCCTCTGACAGCATGTTTTCTTTTAGACAGTGTTTTTCCGGACACTGTTCATTCTTTGGAGATAACATCTTGTGTTGAGTGTAATCTGTGCTGAAGAGATGTCTCTTCTCCTGTTTGGAGTTTCTATCTTAAAGGCAACATCAGGCAGAGCTGGAGCCAGTTCAAAATCAGCAAGAGTTTTGACTGTGGTTAAGTTTCATAATAACATTAAAATTTGCCCTTGGAAAGTAACAGAATATGCATAAGATTTCTGGGAAAATATTATCCATGTGACTGTATGTGGGAAATCTGTTCTGTCCCAGCTCTTGACTCTCAGCACATGATGGATGGAGATCTGTCCCTCGCGTTGCCTAGGCCTGATCATAGAACCATAGAGTCATAGAATAACCAGGTTGGAAGAGACCCACCGGATCATCGAGTCAAACCATTCCTATCAAACACTAAACCATGCCCCTCAGCACCTCGTCCACCCGTCCCTTAAACACCTCCAGGGAAGGTGACTCAACCACCTCCCTGGGCAGCCTCTGCCAGTGCCCAGTAACCCCTTCTGTGAAGAATTTTTTCTACAACGCCAAAACGAATCTTAGTTTTACTCTCCGGCGTTTTCGGTGTCAGGAGAGCGGAAGCCTGACCCGCTCAGAGCTCGGGCCGGGCCAAAGCTCCAGGCCCGCGGATCGGCCCCCGGCGCACGGCCCGGCACACGGAGCTCTGCGAGGAGCCCCCTCCCTGCTCGATGTGCGGGACGGGGGTTGGGTGTTGCTCCTCAGGACGGAGCAGCGGGGCCAGAAACGGCTCCTCACCAGGTCCTTGAAGCTCCGTGGCTCTTCCACCGCCGGCTCCGGCTCCGCCACCGCCTGCGGCCGCTCCTTTCCTGCCGCCATCGCGGGCCGCCCCCTCGCCGAGGCGGCGCGAAGCACTCTGGGAGTTGTAGTTCCCTCGGCGAGGGTGTCGGGATTCGTAGTTCGAGGCAAAGAGCCAATGGGAGCGGGCGGGGGGGTCCCTCCTCTCCTTGAGGCCAGGAGGTGTCTTTTGCAGCCAGAGCTCTTCACGGTGCTGCCACCAGCAGGGTGTCTTGCCGGGAGCTTGGGGCTCAGCCTGTAGAGGTGTCCCCACTGAGAGTCTGCCGTGTAGAGGTGTCCCACAGAGGACTGTCTCATGGAGAGATGGACACCACGGAGGGTTGGCCATGCAGAGTTGTCCCCTTCCCCTGACATCGGCTGAGTTGACAGCTTTGATGACACCAAGCAGAGTGGTGTAGTTGCCACATCGGAAGGATGGGGTGTCATCCAGAGGGACCTGGACAAGCTGGAGAAGTGGGCCTGTGAGAACCTCATGAGGTTCAACAAGGCCAAATGTAAGGTCCTGCACCTGGGTCAGGGCAATCCCTGATTTCAGTACAGGATGGGGGATGATGTGATTGAGAGCTGCTCTGCAGAGAAGGACTTGAGAGTGCTGGTTGATGAGAAGCTCAACAAGAGCCGGCAATGTGCACTTGCAGCCCAGAAGGCCAAACTGTATCCTGGGCTGCATCAAAACAAGTGTGGCCAGCAGGATGAGGGAGGTGATTCTGCCCACCTATTCTGCTCTTGTGAGACTTCACATGGAGTACAGTGTCCAGTTCTGGAATCCTCAACATAAGAAGGACGTGGAGCTGTTGGAATGGGTCCAGAGGAGGGCTACAAAGATGATCGGAGGGCTACAAAGATGATCAGAGGGCTGGAGCACCTCCCATGCAAAGACAGGCTGAGAGAGTTGGGGTTGTTCAGCCTGGAGAAGAGAAGGCTCCGAGGAGATCCTATAGTGACCTTCCAGTAACGGAAAGGGGCCTACAAGAAAGCTGGAGAGGGACTATTCACAAAGGCTTGTGGTGATAGGACAAGGGGGAACAGATATAAGATGGAGAAGGGTAGATTTAGACTAGACATAAGGAAGAATTTCTTCACCATGAGAGTGGTGAGACACTGGAACAGGTTGCCCAGGGAACCTGGGCTGCGCCACCCCTGGAGGTGTTCAAAGCCAGGTTGGATGGGGCCTTGGGTAACCTGATCTAGTGGGAGGTGTGCTTGCCCATGGCAGGGGCGTTAGAACTAGATGATCTTTAAGGTCCCGTTCAACCCAAACTATTCCATTATTCTATGAGTTGCCATGTCTGTGGAAACATCTTGTCGCTATACGAGGTTATTAAGCTGTGCACTTGAGGAGGCCTTTCCTCTAAATGTATTCAAGACTCAATTTCTTTAACTTAATTTGGCTTACACTTCTGCAAAGGGAGTTGATTTATGTGACGAGTGCTACACTTTGCTAGATTAGAAATTGAGTGGATTTTCACTGAACTCCAGAGAGGTCTCCAGGGAAAGGGTGAGTTATGGAGCTATAGCCACCTATATTGGGATAACAGCACATTGAGCTGGCTGTGTGAAAATCTACCTGCTTGGCATTAATCGCACATGGCTAAGCCTCTGACCTCCTGCTCAGCATTTTCATTGCTTAGATGTTGTGTTTACTGGTGTTCTGTATTCATAAATTCTACAACTGTGAAACTATGAGCTATCCAGGCACAGGAATACATTAATATATATAAACTTATGTACGTGATACATATAAGGAGTAAATACCTTCTTCAGAAGTGGTGGTATGAAATATTTTGAAGTACCAATGAAGGGGAAAAAAGAAAAGTCAAGAACTGTCATTGTTCTGCCTGTTTTCC
Source organism: Phaenicophaeus curvirostris (assembly GCF_032191515.1). Lineage (NCBI taxonomy): Eukaryota > Metazoa > Chordata > Aves > Cuculiformes > Cuculidae > Phaenicophaeus > Phaenicophaeus curvirostris. The sequence goes on along the minus strand of NC_091392.1, from coordinate 40,367,727 downwards.
TGTTTATGTTAACTGCCAATGCACAACTTGAGTCCAACGGCATGAGGTTTAACAAGGCCAAGTGCAGGGTCCTGCACTTAGGGCACAACAACCCTATGCAGAGCTACAGACTAGGAGAAGTCTGTCTAGAAAGCTGCCTGGAGGAGAGGGACCTGGGGGTGTTGGTTGACAGCAGACTGAACATGAGCCAGCAGTGTGCCCAGGTGGCCAAGAAGGCCAATGGCATCTTGGCTTGTATCAGAAATGGTGTGACCAGCAGGTCCAGGGAGGTTATTCTCCCTCTGTACTCGGCACTGGTGAGACCGCTCCTTGAATCCTGTGTTCAGTTCTGGGCCCCTTACCACAAGAAGGGTGTTGAGGCTCTGGAACGAGTCCAGAGAAGAGCAATGAAGCTGGTGAAGGGGCTGGAGAACAGGCCTTATGAGGAACGGCTGAGAGAGCTGGGGTTGTTTAGCCTGGAGAAGAGAAGGCTGAGGGAAGACCTCATTGCTCTCTATAACTACCTGAAAGGAGGTTGTAGAGAGGAGGGTGAGGGCCTCTTCTCCCAAGTGACAGGGGACAGGACAAGTGGAAATGGCCTCAAGCTCCACCAGGGGAGATTTAGGCTGGACATTAGGAAAAAAAAATTCACAGAAAGGGTCATTGGGCACTGGAACAGTCTGCCCAGGGAGGTGGTTGATTCACCTTCCCTGGAGGTGTTTAAGGCACGGGTGGACGAGGTGCTGAGAGGCATGGTTTAGTGTTTGATAGGAATGGTTGGACTTGATGATCTGGTGGGTCTCTTCCAACCTGGTTATTCTATGATTCTATGATTCTAACTTGCCACAAGTGCATAAAATAAACTTAAGCATGAAACAACAATAGGAGATGGGAATAGATGCAAGCGCTCTCTTGGCTCTCTTGGTTACTGCTGTTGTGTCTCAGGCAGAGAGCATGCAGGTACACAGTGAGAGGTGAAAATGATGATGGATTTAGTGCCCTTTGAGGGAGAATCAAGTGTCACGTTAGGATAGTAGTTCCTGAGCTCATTGCTTTCCATCTGGTCTGGGTGTAGCCTTCCTGATCTCTAGTCCTGGTGCTGACTGCAGCAGAACAGCCATTCAGCTGAGTGAACATGCTTTGGTTTAGGGAGAAGGATACCAATGTATTAAAGAGCTCAATCTTCAAAAAGACAGCTGAGCTGACTGAAAAATGGAACTTGTGACTACATTTTTGAGCACACCTCCCTTTCTCTTTCTGGCTGGGAAGCCCAGCTGGGTGTGCTCACAGTGGAAATGCTGACGTACCTGAGCATCTGTCACTGGATTCTAAGCATGCCATTTCCTCGGCCCCCAGAACAATGAGGAAAGTGAGAGGAAGTCCAAATAAACTCTCTGCGTGACAGGGAAAGGAGAGGAAACATGAAACAATTCTCTGGGCAGCAGTAGAAATGAAACTGCTGCATCCCACTGTGCTCAGGAGCCATGATTTTAAAATAATTAAAACCCAAACCAACAAGAAATTCCCAATGTAGATGCTAGTTATGACTGCATGTTTAAAAAATTACAGAAGTCTGAGCCATGAGCCAGCTATGAATCTTTAGCACTAAAGGTTAAGCCTGGCCAGTACTTAGATATGAACCCTTGTATAGATCACTAGGATGCCTCAGGAAACAGAGTTGGGGATGTGACGGGAAGTCACTGCTTGTGATTCTTTGTTGAACTCATTGTCTGTTTAACATGGTAGGTGCTGCTTTGCTGAGGAGCAGGGTGGAGCAACTCTATTTTGCTGGAATTCCAGTTTGGCTAAATCCTTTTTATCAGTAGAAGTATTTGAATGAAAGTTCTCTCCTGTCCTAAATTCTCGTTGGGAAGCACTCACTTCTAAATGGTGATTCCCTTTTTGTGCTTTTCAGCACAAGGTACTGCAGATCATACCAAATTTAGAAATTTTCTCTCTGTGGCTTTTAGACTTGGCTTTTGACTAAATACATTCCTAGCCCTACCATGTGTCACAGGCTCAGTCTTCCTTAGTGGGGAGAGAGTGGGATCATCCACAGCAGATTTTAGTGCAGGTATAATGCAAACTATTTCACAAGGTGTGTAAAATGAGACAAGATGGACAGTGTGTATAGTAGATCACAGTTAATGGTCCTATCTACCCACTTGGATGCACAGAGAGAAGCTATTGTGATGTCCTAACTACCTGACTATCGTCAGGCTTGTTTGTTATAGACACATTTTACTATGCTTTCAAAACATACTATGGAACAAGACACTCCTTCTCCCCTCTCCAGTTGCTTAGGGAACTAGTGGACTCACCGTCCCTGGAGGTGTCCAGTAAGTGTGTAGATGTGGCACTTCAGGACATGGTTTAGTAGGCATAGTGGTGTTGGCCTGACAGATGAACTTGAAGATGTTAGAGGTCTTTTCCAACTTTAATGATTCCATGATTCTGTGTTTCTTGTGACTCTAACAGAGTTACTTATTTGAACTAAGCTAGTACTGGAGTAGGTGTGCCCTTGTCCCAGCCTGAGTCACTTGCTTCACATGCTTTCTTGCTACCAGCTCTGTTGCTTATGTGACCCAGTACTGAGTTGTTCCAGGAAACAAAAGGAGTAGGAAATGAATCTTGCCCTCCGATATGGTGGATTTCTGCTAACACAGATCTCAAAGCTAGCTCCCCAGAGTATCACATGAAATCCAGTGCTGGCTGCATGGGAGGAGACAGGAAGGAATGCCCAGAACTTGTCACCTCCTGCCGTGCCTGCCAGCTGCTAGATCAAGGGTAGCTGAGGTGTGAAGGTGGAGACTTAGATTCACAGGACCGTCTGGCTTAGAAGGAAAGCACTGAATGGATTTTGGAGCAAAGTCATACAGCTCCTCTGTCTTGTGTAGGATTACAGATCTTCCAGACTCCAGGCCCTACTGTCTGTCTGAGCCTCCCTTTGAAGTCCTTGTGAACAAACTCAGGGAAGGAAGTGGCTGAGACTTGGCCAGGAGAGAGTTGTACCTTGGGCTCAATCGCACTCGCACAGCAGCACTGCACAACCACCCAAATCCTGACCTTGAGTGAAGGGTTAATCTAGGGAAAATCGGAACAGAAGCAAGGTGTTTTTTGCCTGTGTGGCTGAAAATGTATTCAAAAGTTTCTGATTTGTCCCAGCTGCTCAAATGGTGGCTGTGATTACAGTGCAGGACTGCGCTGAAGCTGACTTCTAGCCCTCATGAAGCACTAAGCTAGCAAATTCAGATCCTTCTACCAGCCAGATTAATGCGTTAAGACCTGTTGTTTTTCCTATGTTATTCCCTGTTTGTGGACATGTGGACAAAGTTACATTACAAGAAAATGGAGGAGGAGTAAAGATAGCTATATAAATTACATAATTTTCTTGGTGATGATAAAACCAGCCATCTCAGAAGTATGGTGAAGTCGTAACTATTCTAGTAGAGTTAGCAGGTGATGTGCTAAATTACTAAGAAAAAAATTAGCCTTGTGTCTCCATTTGCACAGTGTGCAGCTCACACTACGGAAACACATAAGGTGCTCATGTATATGCATCTCAGTGTTTGTATGTCAGAGATCAGCATCCCTGGTCATAGAATCATAGAATAACCAGGTTGGAAGAGACCCACTGGATCATCGAGTCCAACCATTCCTATCAAACACTAAACCATGCCCCTTAGCGCCTCGTCCACCCGTGCCTTAAACACCTCCAGGGAAGGTGAAACAACCACCGCCCTGGGTAGACTGTTCCAGTGCCCAATGAACCTTTCTGTGAAATTTTTTTTCCTAATGTCCAGCCTAAATCTCCCCTGGTGGAGCTTGAAGCCATTCCCTCTTCTCCTGTCCCCTGTCACTTGGGAGAAGAGGCCCTCACCCTCCTCTCCACAACCTCCTTTCAGGTAGTTGTAGAGAGCAATGAGGTCTTCCCTCAGCCTTCTCTTCTCTAGGCTAAACAACCCCAGCTCTTTCAGCTGGTCCTCATAAGGCCTGTTCTCCAGCCCCTTCACCAGCTTTGTTGCTCTTCTCTGGACTCACTCCAGAGCCTCAACATCCTTCTTGTGGTGAGGGACACAGAACTGAACACAGGATTCAAGGAGCGGTCTCACCAGTGCCAAGTACAGAGGGAAAATAACCTCCCTGGACCTGCTGGCCACACCATTTCTGATACAAGCCAAGATGCCATTGGCCTTCTTGGCCACCTGGGCACACTGCTGGCTCATGTTCAGTCTGCTGTCAACCAACACCCCCAGGTCCCTCTCCTCCAGGCAGCTTTCTAGACAGACTTCTCCTAGTCTGTAGCTCTGCATAGGGTTGTTGTGCCCTAAGTGCAGGACCCTGCACTTGGCCTTGTTAAACCTCAAACCTCATGGTGTCCATGGGCTGGCTTGTACACCAAGGTATACACTCACACAGACAAAGACATACACTCATACAAAAATGCCAGCTGTGTGGCATGGAGCTGATGACTTCGCTTTTCATTCTCCCCTTCCAAACACCTCCAGCTGCTCCTATCGATTCTTTGGCTCCAGTGCCTGGAGCATTAAATAGAGCAGAGTGAGCCAGGTGGCAGGAATGTGATCATATGCAGGTGTGCAGAGAGACACTGACACACAAAAATTCTTCACATTCATTTAATTGAACCAGCAGTGTACTTGTTCATTTCTGGCAAACAAACATCAGCATTACAGGCATCTGAGTCACACTCTGAGGGACCGAAGCTTTTGTTCTTCTTATGTGTAAAGCAAATGCTAATGAGAGGAAGAGACAAAAAGGACAAGATTCAAGCTTTGTGAGCTGTAGTGTCGACCTACCAAAGAGTTTGCTTGGTGTTACAGAATTACAGGGTGGGTTTTCTGATCTTTTTGATTCATGCTTCTGCAAGGAAGTTACCCTTATCCACTCAGGCCAACTTGTGGAGCTGGAATTATCCCTGCATTAATTCCTCTAGTAGTCTCAAGCTAGTTTCCGGGGTCTCTTCCTTGTACCTCTTCAGGGTACTGACACGATCCCCATCATCACAGTACTTGAGCACTTTGCAATATTTGTCGCATAGACATCCTTGTAAGGTAGGGAAGTGCTGCTATCCCCATATTTAAACAGAGAAATAAGGCACTGAGGGGTTAAAGATCACAAAAAACATATTTAGCAGAAGTCACCTGAAACAGGGTCCTCCTAGTCCTTCCTCCTGTTTTTTAAGTGCTCTGCCACTGAATCATCCTGTTCCTCTGCACTTCCCCTTGAATATTAGTACCAGTGTATATATATTGCTAATGTTAAGCTTACCTTGGGAAGCATTTCTAAGAGTGTGTATAGCTCTACATGAGCGTTGCCTCCACCCTCGCAGATGAACTGTTGTGGGTCTCACAAGCTGCTCGGCTGCACAGAGAGTGGCATCTCCACATCCCATATGTGCTCCCATGACAACTGGGCTCCAGCTCTGACCAGTAACACAAACCTATGCTTCCCTCTCTGCTGCAAGAGGGACAACTACTTTCTTCCACCAGTTCCCTGAGGCAGGCTCTGGTCCCAGGGTCACTGATCTGTCCTTCTCCTTGTTTTGGTTCTTAAGATCTGTCACTGATTGATGTTTCACCTTTTTATAATTACCAGCATTCAGGCCATACTTTCCTTTTCCTATAGGGACTTGCCTTCCTTCAAAACCAAAGAACAGGGGACTTGCTCTCACATGCCACAGACTTGCTTTGCCTCCAAGAAAAGCTGCTCCCCTTTGGAGCAGAAGCTTCCTTTGTAAAAGAAAAAAAAAATTAAATACAATATCAAATCTTAAAATAACCCTATGTAAATAAATAGAACACATTCATCACAATTCTCAGCATGAACAGCTTTCTTCAGAAAGGACAACAATTTCTGGGCCTGCTATTTCACCCTAGGATGATGAGCCCTCTGTACAGTCTGTCATATCTGGAACTGCTTTCTTGAACAGCCTTTCCAGATGTACCTTGTTAACAGGACTGCATTCTAGTGGAAACTGGCAGCTGCTGGCTTCTTGAGGTTATACCAGCCCTTTTACCTTTCATAGATACAAAATAAGTTACCCAGGGTCACTTAGCCCCACAAATGCAGGAATTTCACCAGCCTCCTGACTTCTTTTTGCTGCCTTGGGGAAGGAGAGCTGCAATAATGGTTGGGGGAATATGGATCTGAGGAATAGCCACCTACCCCTGCCCACAGGCTTTGGGATGTGCTGCTGTGTACCCCATAGTCCATGTGTCCATTGTCACCTCCAGTCTGCATCAGGTGACTGCTGTGAGGTGGCAGGGTGTGTCTGTGAGTGTAGGCTTTAGCCTATTATGAAAGAGTTTGTGTTCAGACATAAATAAGGCACATGACAGGTGCGCACACCTGGTGGATAAGAATGACGAATTTTACAGTAGTAACAGGTAGCAATGCTAATAGTGGCAATAAGTTAATGTCTCTGAGTCCAGTTTTAATGGTCTTGGGGTCTCAATAGTGGTTTAAGCACCCAAGCTGAGTTTTCTTGTGTGTGGGGAAAGCTCTGTCCTGGCCTCAAGAAGTTCACAGACTTCATCCATTGCCCTGGTGCAGGTCTCAAGGTTGGCAGCCAGCTTCTGTATTTTGGCCTTCAGCACAGCCTGGCTCACTTTTGTGACCTCCTTTGTGTATTCTGGCACAAGGAAGCTGTGGGAGCCACAGAATACCATGAAGCAGATGGAGTTGTACAGTGAGATGGAGGCCCTCTTCTCTGACTGGCGCAGCGTGGGGTCCCCTGGGCCCTGCCCCCGGCGGAGGAACTCCAGGCAGCCAAGGATTTCCCTCATCTGTTTCCGACAAGTCATTGCAATTTCCTGCACCTTCCTCACCTCCCGAGAATTGCAGAGCACTAAGGAGAGATCGGAGGTGATGCTGACAGCCCCCCCAGCAGTGGCCATGCCCAGACCAACAGCCGATGCCAGGAGAGAGGCTCCCAGCGTTGCTGGGCTCAGCGACAGTCCCACAATGGCTGTGACTGCTCCCGCGGCGGTCAGGGTGCTCCCGCTGACGTTGGCAATCAGGGACCTTTTGCGAAGCTTGTTGAGTTTATGAGCCACCTTGTGAAGGTGAGCAATTTGACCACGCAGCCTCCGCCTCTGATCCAGCAGCACTATGTGGAAGTTGTGCGTAGGGTCTAGTGTTTGGGGAAAGTCAGCACCGTTCCTCTCCATGGCCTCTGTCCGGAAATAGAAAAGGCTGTGTTGGGATTTATGTTAAAAAAGAGAAACGAGACATGCTCATCCTGGACCACTGTTTCAGGGATGGCATCCAGCCAATTTTTTTTTTTTTTTTTTTGCTTCACCCAGCTACTTGAAAGTTTTGCTGTCTGCATACACGTACACATTCACGTACACGTACACACTCACCTACACATACGCACACACACATACGCACGTGTACATTTAATTACCATATTCCACTGTAACTTTCAGAGAGGGGAACTTTTTGATGTTTTGCTTGACTGAAGAAGTTCTTTTAGTCTGAGAAGACTAAAATATCTCAAGGATTGGGGTCAGAGGTGCTGTTGCTATTGTCTTTGTGAAGACACAAAACGCCTCTTCCAACTCTGGGTATAGAAATTCTCTTGAGATGAAATGACTCAGTGCCTGAATAGTAGTGCTGCCAAAACTAACACATTGTCCCCATTATGAGATTCAGAGGACCTGCACTATTCAAGGGCATCTTTCACAAGAAATGCCATGCTCTGAGAAGGTGAAAGCCACCCATCCCCAGTTGCTATTTAGGGGTCATTTCCCATTAAAAGAGGGCAGAGGGAAGCTGCAGGGCGGAGTCAATGTCTGGGTTTTTCATCTAGGAGGTGAGAAATTCATTGATGCCTCAGATGGGCATTGTGAACTTCTTTCCTTTCTTTAAGCCTAAGCAACTCAAGCTCCTGCAGCATTTTTTTCCTATTGTAACCTGGCGTCAGGGTCTGAACAAAGATGGGAACCATTGTTCTGTGGTGTTTAGTTCAACCTGTGGTGGTAGATCCCCAGTGACAGGGAAACCTATGGACCTTGTTTAAAAGGTTCATGAAACACATATCAGAAAAGTGCACCTACTTTCAGTGTACATTTCCTTGGGGATGGGGGAATAGGGGAAATACAGGGGCCTATGAACAGAAAAGGCTTGAAAACTGCTGGCTATGGCAACATGCCCTGGCAAGATAGCAGGAGAGTGTCTTCTCTTCTAGAAGGTGAATCTTCAGGGTTTCTATGCTAGGTGATCTCTTTTTGTGCTCTCTGTTCTTTGTCACAAAGGTAGAAATAAATGTTCCAATAAGCATTTGCAGGTTACTCTAGAGCTGCAAAGTGCTTTCCAAAGGAAACCAACATCCTTAACCTTCTTACATATAGGGCAACTGAGGCAAGGGAAGCAACAGGAGTGATGTAGCATCACCAGTTGTCTGGTGGGAGCAGAGCTTTTGTATTCTGCAACACTGCTGTGCACAAGGCTATGATGCCCCTGCACCTAGCAAGGTCTAGCCATAGAGCTAAGAAGCTGTTTGCAGTCTATAATGCTCAAAAAGCCAAAAGAAGTCTCTGTTCCAGAGACAACTAAGAAAAACTATTCATTGCTGCAGCCTGCGTTTTACTACTAGGTTTTTTGTACTGCATGAACTGGAGGTGCCTGGTCCCTCACACAGGCACATTATATAGTTAGGATACTTGAGGCTTTCATTCTGCAGAATCTCTGGGTTTTGGGAGATCTTCCCATAAAGAGTCTTTCCCTCCTGAACTGTATAAATAAATAATCCTCACAGCAATTTGTTCCTTCTACTTGTCCTAACCCATCTCATGCAGAATCCTTTAGGACTTCCCCCTATGTCCTTCAGAACAAAAACCCCAGACTCTTCAGATATCATCAGGACATTTGAGCCACTTCATACGCTGTACTTTTCTTATTTGGATGCAATGTTCTCCTATTTTTTACACTATGGTTAGAGATAAAGCTGAAAGCACAAGGACTAGCACTAAACTAAATAGCACTGAAATGAACAATGAGCATATCATCAATAACTTAACAACAGATCAATATGATCATTATTAAATATATCAATTCCTGTAATCACTTAACAATTTATTCTGTAGATTTTCTTGCTGAGAACAGTCTTAGGTAATAACAGTGTTCATCTCACTGCAGTTAGTGTAACAGTCATTCAATATATAGCATAAGCCACATAGTGATGTATGTCTTTTGAAGACACTCATTTATACCAGTGTAAAAGAAAACTAAATTAAGTCCTGCTCTTAGAGAAAAATCTCCCCAACAATAAATGCATACATTAGTACAAAACCTGCAAATGCTTTCCTAATAGAGCACCCAGAGAGACTCCAAAAAATACTGGTTCAAACTTACCTTCAGTTTCTTGCCGACCTTCCCAAAGACAAATTTTGATCTGTTTCTGGAGGAGAACAATTTATAGCTCCTGTGGACCAATGACTGCAATGGGAATGCTTTGCCTCATACTGGGAGTTTGCCATTTCCTGTTCTCCCTTGTGTTGAAGGATGTGACACACTGGAAAGTGACCTGCAGGACAGCAAGCACACATCATGTTCAGGAAACAATCCCTGCAAATGGACATTGTGTGTTCGCTTTTCCTGAAGTGTAGGGGAAAAAAAGTTAAAAAAAATCTCAGCCTATTCCTGGTGCTGAGCTAGTGCAGTCAGTATCCCCAGGGAACAGCTGCCTTTTCTTTGCCTGAAATAGCAACTGACTTTGCTCTGTGCTGGAGCCACCAATTGCTGAATGAATGAAGTTTCCCCACCACCGCAAGTCTAGAGACAGTGGAGCACCAGCCAACCAGTTACTTCATTCAAGGCCAGTTTACTTTTAAATTCCCATCTCTTTGGGTCAATCCTATGTGACTGGCTGGAGCACAGCAGTGCTGTGTGAGAACTGGAGCAGTGCTCCTCTCCATAAAAGGAAAACAGCTCCACAGCGAGGTTGCTCTGAATCCCCCCCCTCCTTTCTCCTTCTGAGTAGATAAAACCATACAGCATCCTGCAAAAGGAGTGACCTCCCTGTGGTTTTGTTCTGTTTCTCAACAACAGACACCATGGTGGTTGAGAAATGACTGTATTGTTTTCCTAAGAGGTATGTCCAGCAATCAATGATCAGAAAGAAATAGGCATTGGGATGCCCTCAGTTGCTACCTTCTGTTGCCTGGCAGCTGTGCCTGCATACAGACGTGGACAGAGAGGGGAAAAGATAAAGATTTTGGGGAGGAACAGCTTAAGTGACAATCCTGGTACTGCCTTGCATGCCGAGCCAGGGCAGCTGTAATCAAAACCAGATTATTTGGATGGGTTCAGGGGAAAAAAAATTGCTGGCTCTAAGTGGTGCAGCCCATCTTAGACAAAAATGATATGTATTCTTATTGATATGGGGCCTGTGGTACCAGCGACATGTGTTTTGAGCAATTGTGCTTCAAGATGGGATATCTACTTTCTTGCTTGGTGGATTCCTACTCCTCAGGGCTGTTTGTTGACAAGGAGCCTCTGATTGTGCCCTAGAGACTCCCCAGTCTGGCTCATCTGAAAGCTACCTAGCTGTCACGGTGTGGCACAACTTTGCTGTTGAATATTTGAGATGAATAGCTGCACAATTACCGGAGCTGACCTTAGGGAAGGGACAAGGACTGAGAGTCAGTAGGAAAGGAGAGAAGTTTGGGATTATTTATTTTAATGGCAGTTTAGTTCTAGATCATCTTAAAATGACTGTGAAGCAGTATGTCAAGTGCTTTGTCACAGATTGACCTGCACGAGAATGGGATATGAATGAATAAATAAATAGCACTGAAGAGCTACTTCAACCTGTGTCAGACACAAAAAAAGAAAACATTGGTTTGAAGATGCTTAAATAAGCAATCTCGGTCTGTTACACTTTGTACATATTGCATGTTAACAGGAAGGTGAGTTTTGACACTGAAGGAAACTGGACTTTAGCCTTTCCCTTTGTTTTAGCAAACATATGCTTGAATTGGAGCCCATCTGACTTGGGAAAGTTTTGCAGCGAATAGACACAAGAGCTATTTTGCACATTCCCAAATATTTTTTTTTAATGTGACCTCATCTGCATTAAGACAGCAGAGATATCTTTGTTAGGAGAGTGAGTTTTGGTAAAAATGAAATAAAAAGAAAAGGGGGAAAAATAAGATCTAGAATGACCTGAGAAGACGAGACAGTTTTGGTTTCTCTTCTTCCTTTCCCTGTGCTGTTCTTTCAATATACTCAGCTGCAAAATGCCATCAGAAGCCCCTGTGGTGCTCAGTGAGTGGGTGAGGACATGGTTACATGCAGAAGAGAAAATTCACTTTTTTTGCAGTATTCCCTCACAGAGTTTCTTGCACACTGAAAGACCTGCACTTCACACAAGCCAAGGTGTTAGTCTCAGCCTAGGATGATTTCTCATATGAATCATCCTCAGGCTCCTTCACCATATAAAGAGAATGTTTCCTTGTAGTCCACCCCAATAATGAAGTGTATACCCAGAAATTAAGGACATTCCTTGAGGAATGAGTTGTCAACTTGATTTTAAAACATAAATGTGTATTAGAATAAGAAACATTATGTCCCAGGGAACTGCCCTACAGCAGTCTGCTTTAGCACAGATTCTCCTAGAAGCTACGCTAAAGCACATGGAGGACATGGGGGTGATTAATGGCAGCCAGCACGGCTTCACCAGGGGCAAATCCTGTATGACCAGCCTAGTGGCTTTCTGTGATGGGGTAACCACAGCAGTGAATACAGGTAAACTGACAGATGTGATCTATTTGGCTTCTGTAAAGCCTTTGACACAGTTCCCCACAGTATCCTTCTCTCTAAATTGGAGAAATATGGATTTGATGGGTGGACTGTTCAATGGATAAGAAACTGATTGAATGGTCATATTCAGAGAGTAGTGGTCAATGGCTCAAAGTCCAGATGGAGACCTGTGACAAGTGGTGTCCCTCAGGGGTCTGTACTGGGACCAGTGCTGTTTAACAACTTCATCAATTATATTGACAGCGAGACTGAGTGTACCCTCAGCAAGTTTGCAGATGACACCAAGCAGAGTGGTGTAGTTGCCGCATTGGAAGGACGGGATGTCATCCAGAGGGACCTGGACAAGCTGGAGAAGTGGGCCTGTGAGAACCACACGAGGCCAAGTGCAAGGTCCTACACCCAGGTTGGGGCAATCCCCAATTTCAGTACACAATGGGGGATGATGTGATTGAGAGCTGCTCTGCAGAGAAGGACTTGGGAGTGCTGGTTGATGAGAAGCTCAACAAGAGCCGGCAATGTGCACTTGCAGCCCAGAAGGCCAAACCGTATCCTGAGCTGCATCAAAACAAGTGTGGCCAGCAGGATGAGGGAAGTGATTCTGTCCACCTATTCTGCTCTTGTGAGACTTCACGTGGAGTATTGTGTCCAGTTCTGGAATCCTCAACATAAGAAGGACGTGGAGCTGTTGGAACGGGTCCAGAGGAGGGCTACAAAGATGATCAGAGGGCTGGAGCACCTCCCATGCAAAGACAGGCTGAGAGAGTTGGGGTTGTTCAGCCTGGAGAAGAGAAGGCTCCGAGGAGATCCTATAGTGACCTTCCAGTAATGGAAAGGGGCCTAAAAGAAATCTGGAGAGGGACTATTCACAAAGGCTTGTGGTGATAGGACTAGGGGCAATGGGTGTAAATTGGAGAGGGGCAGACTTAGACTAGACATAAGGAAGAATTTCTTCACTATGAAAGTGGTAAGGCACTGGAACAGGTTGCCCAGGGAAGTTGTGGATGCCCCACCTGTGGAGGTGTTCAAAGCCAGGTTGGATGGGGCCTTGGGTAACCTGATCTAGTGGCAGAGGCATTGGAACTGGATGATCTTTGAGGTCCTTTCCAACCCAAACTATTCTATGATTCTATGAGGATGCTGTGATCTGTTTTCATGCCTGCTGACATTCTCTCAAGCCTCCCTCTGGTGAGAGTGCTGGTCTTCTCTCCCACTGGTGATTACAGAGACCATCTCCAGTAAAGCTGGGAATGGGAGCAGGATGGGAAAGTTTTCTCTGAATGCCTCCCAGGGACTGAAAGACTTTCAGTGCCATTAGTGCACCTGCCTAGATGTGAGCACATCTGTTGAGTCTCCAGTTGGGAACCTGCTTGGAGTGAATCTTACCTACCAGGGATCTCAAAACTTGTGGGGTAAGTTTGACCTTCACTGGGAAGTCCTGAAAGCTAGCAGTGGCCTCACCATCCTGCCCGCTGTTCATTTTCAGCCATCAACTCTACTGCTGCAATCTCTTCATCTTCGCCTGTGAAATGCTTAGGCTCGAGGGTAGAGGGGGAACAGCGGGTGTTTCATAACTACCCTGGCTAAAAAATAGTCTTTCTGCTCCACCCTTTCCCATCTGGCCACATCCTATTGAAACGGGCAGAAGCCAGACCTGTGCAAAATCTGCCCTGAAGGCATTTTGTGGGAGCAGATGACCAGCAAAGGGAAGGAAGGATGTTTTATTGCCTCAGCTCTCTTCCTTCCAGTGGATTTTGGCAGAAAGGACTGTTCTTTCTGTTCTTGTGGTCTCTAGCAGAATGGATATGTAACAGATGTGTTTGTTCTGTAGCTGAGGCTACTACAATGCAACATTTGAATGTAAAGGGATAACATTTGAAGCTGGAGTTTCAGAGACAAGCTTTGTTTATTAACATTGTTTTGAGCAATTTGTTTGGCATTTGTGTCAGGCTTGGTACTCTCAGTCTTAACTGCTTTATCCTGGAGTTAAATGTTGTAGTTTTTTCCCTTTTCTTTTTGCTGTGGTCAATTGAATCCATGACAAATTTTAACTCTTCAAAGCAAGACTTTCACTCAGATTCAGTGGAAACTTGAGTAGGCCAGAACTAAAACAAATATAGCCTATTAGATCGAAAAGAGCTACATTGGGTTTTAGAAACCTTACCAGTAGATCCAAATTACATTTTTTAAAGCAATCCAGACAGGCTGTTCTGGGCTCTGGTCACTGGTATGTGTTGGACTCCAGCTGGGCTTGGAGAAAGCTACAAAAAGCAGGGAAGGGTAGGGATGGAAACACCTCTTGTTAGTTCCAGTTAAGTAGGATATTAAACAAGAACACTGACTATGCTTGTCCCTGCTTTGTGAGTAAGCATTCATGTAACAAAAATACCATCCTATATTGCCTTGTCAGCAGTGCCTGCAGAGATAAAATATTTATTTGGACACATGGAGAGATTTCTGCAATGAACATAAACGAAGTAGCTTATTCTGCCATTTGCCATCTTTAATTATGCATTTCAGTATAGCCTGGATGGCATAAGGCTCACTCTCTGACACACAAAAACCAACTCCCCACTTAGCTCTCATGCCCCCAGCCTTGCCTGTGGCATAGCCGGTGTGACTGATTCAGCTGTATGCAGGTGCTGCTGAGATCCATACTGCTGGAGGACTTTTCTCTGTTCATTGTCTCAGCAGTGGCAGCAGCAGTGTCACAATGAGCAAATCTGGCTACCTGTACCCTCAAGCACTGTAGAAAATTGAGAATCATTACCGGAACTGCAAATAAACCTAGTAGCTTCGTGAAAAGTAGAAATAAGGTAGCCTAGTTTCTTGTGGCTCTTTTCCCGTGGTCTTGTTAATGGTTGAAGTCTTGTTGCGACAATTCTCTCAAAGGAAACAAGCATATGGATTCTTCTCACCTACAAAACTACTTATTTTCATGAATCTTGTGAGAAGTCAGTGTCTTTGAAACTTTGACTACTTTGTCAAATTCTGGCTGAAATTCCATAGGAAGCTCAAAAGCTACTGGCTGACAAAACTGCCAACAGCCCCACTGCATAACCCTCATTTCTGCAGGGAGCCAGGCTAGAACAAATTCCTGTGCTCTGAAACCAAAACACAAGGCACAGATGTTCACGGTTTCTTATTCCTCTTTGCCAGTGTGAATCTTACAGTGTTTAGCCAATCTTGGTTTCATGTACTGCTCTGTGGTCTTCCCCACACCAGGGTGAGGTCCACATCCCCCAGTGCAGGAGAAGGAGCTGCTGATGTGGGAATCTTTGGTGGCATTTCTGTACCGCATGCTGGTGGATCTGGGCAGCGTTCCCCAGGACCAAAATTTAAATGGGAAGGAAAAGAAGTTCAGCTGAAAGAGGTGGTACCAACAATGTGTCTACCAAGAAAACTAGTGGGCTGGAAAAACTCAGGTGTAAATTCCCAAAACTAGCCTTGGAGTCTTGGGGTAATATATTACTGGATAGATGTAGTATTTATGAGCTAGGAAATGACAGTGTCTGTTTTTCCATAGGCAGCACAGGGCAGAGCTTTCACCTGTCTCCACTATTTGCCCCTTGCCAGGAGCAGAATGCTGTCTGAGTTAATGATCTCTGACAGAAACACTCTTGCTATCACTTGCTCCATAATTCTTGCTTTCAGTTTCTCTAACATGGCTCTAATATTCTCTGATCTGTGAGGTAACAATTCTCAGCTTTGAGGGTAACTAGAACAACTCTAAGCTTGGAGGGTTGAGGGCACCAAGCAACACTTCACTAATCAGTCATGGTGAAGGGAAGGGCTAGGAAAATGTACCTTTGTCAGGAAAATTGTATTTGCTATTATCCTGTGCTTGCTCAATTAAAAGTTCCTGATCCTGTCCCTGTTCTTGTCACTGGCCAAGGCCAGAAAACTGCAGTGACTGTGTTCACCCCACATTCCTGTGCAATTCTCTGGCAGCTACTCCGGCAGTAGCTGGACAATGCAATTTCATATGTGCTAAAAAGGAATCTGGTCCACTATTAGACCAAGAATGTAAAAAAAAAAAAATGCAAAATCATGAGATGATATGGGGCCTCAGTGTCTTAAAATTGTCTGGCTTGAATTTTGTAAAGAAAACTTAGCTTTTTTTTTACTGTTTTTATGAGCTCTAGTATTTCTTTTTTTAAATATATGAAAGAGAGTATGGTTTTAGGATTTGTGTTTTCATTTAATATTAATTCTTCTCTTGTTTCTTCAAATTAACCATCCGTTCTATTGTACATCACCTACAAGATGAGTCAAGAGAGATATTTAATATTCATGACAATACACGGGTATTTCATTGAAAAATAATTTAAGAGAACTTGTAATTACATTTGTATATTGGAGATAGGGCTATTCAGATAAATTGAGGCTGTGTTTCAGGTCTGCATGTAAATTCCATACCTTTTTTACCAATGATACTGACTTTGTGTTAAGAATATTCTGGAATGATCACCGTCATGTCACTGCTGCATTCCATCATCAAGTAAGAGAGTTTATCCACAGCCCTTATAGAATCAGTGATACGTTTAGAAGAGATGAGCCAGAAGATGAGAGTTTTGGACTGTGATGGAAGACCAAATCCTGAACTCCTCTGAATTTTTCAGGTCTCCTTCTTAGTTTTCTAAAACACTTGCAAAATGTGAGGTTTGGGTTTTTTGTTTGTTTGATGGGCGGGGGGGGGGGAGGAAGGGGAGTGGTGCTTTTTTGTTTGTTTGTTTTGAGGGCTTCTTATGTATTTTTTTGTTATTATTGATAATTTCATATTGTTAAGTTTTGACTAGCAGGTTCAGCAGGAAACATTCCACATAAAAATGCGCTATGATGAAAACAAAATAATGAAATTCATTGCATTGATTACCCTCCCATCTGGCATCACAAAAACAAGAAAAACACATAAGGGCCTAAAGAAGTCCAGGTGAAGTTAAAAACTATTACCTTGAACTTCAAACAGGGATGCATCTCATCTAATTTCAGCCCTCTCCAGAGGTTTACATGCAGTTAATTTATTCATTTCCCGAAGCTCCCTCTAGAACCTGGAGAAGAAACAGCCATTCCTAAAGCTCGGTTCAATTCCACTTCTTCCAGGCGCTTGCTCTGCAATATATGGTGACTTATAGACAGCAATCCTTTATCTCTTTCCTGCCCTGTTCTATGTCCCCTGGGTCTGTTAGGTTTATGCTCCAATTTCAAATGTCCTTTCCACAGAGACTCCTCTGGGCCAGACACGGTCCCTGTAACCCAGCACGTGGTGTCCTGTGGTGCTCATAGGAGATGCTATTGCAAAGGAGTTCAGGTGGCAGTGGTATATCCCTGCTTGTCCCCTTCAATAATAAGCCCTGATAGGGCTTAAGATCTGATACCTTTTGACCCTGCTGGCATCAGCTGCTTCCACTGCTTTCTGGGACAGTAAAGTCCAGAAATTCTCAGTTACTCAAGGTGTGAAGAAGTATTTTCTTTTGCCTGTTTTCAGATGATGCGCTCCTTTCATAGACTGACCATAATGCTATCTGTGTGGGATGAGGGAAAGAAAACTCCATGGGTTTGGTGGCCCTACAGTGTGCATTGTGTGGGCATATGAGTCCCTCTCATGCTCGTGAGTGATAAGTTTTCAGTCACATTCTTAGGATAACCAGAGTACATATACAAGCTAGGCATGTGTCCAGGAATTTTTAGATCAAAATGGGCACGGATATTTAGACGTGCACAACCCAGCTTCTGCACCTGAATAAAGTTAGCCTTGCAAAAGAATTAGTTACTGTAGAGGACACGTTGCCTTTTAAAACGGCTTCACTAGATCATATTGGTCGTGTGGTGCCCATATCCTCTGCAGGCATGGGCAGAACACAGAGCTTTGCAGATTTGCACTTGCGAATGCAAAGAAAGTGTATGATGGATAACATCATTGCATCACAATCTTAAAGGTGTCTTCTAGGTCCAGGGAGACTAAGATTCAGTTTTAAATGGCTGAACGTGAACTGAAGAACATCCAATTAAAATAATTATTTTTGTCAGGTCTTCCATTCTCAAAATATGATAGCTGCAAGGTGATTCCTTTTGGTAATCCACTAGAACGGGGAAAAATAATCAGAAACATTTTGTCCTATTGCCAGGATGCACACAGAGAGGGAGAGAGGGAGAAAGGGAAATGCTTCCTCACTAAGGGCCAGACAGCTCTTTTTGTATATTTATTAGCACTAGCATTAAGGCATAACCTGGTGTGAGAGCCTCAGAAATTACTTATTACACATTCCCTAGGCCTGATGAGAAAGAACAGCTGACAGTAATATAAATCTCTTTGAAGACAAATATATAAAGAGGAACTGATAGTCTCATGAGGGTACTGAGCGCATTTTTCAAGTACAGTACCAAATCTGTTAATGGGAGATCTGGCAAGAGCAAGCCACCACTCTTGTGAGGCTTCCAGAAGAGGGGAAGCTGGCCAGCTGCAGAGCCAGCACGTGATGGGGATGGGAGCTTGGCATTTCCCTCAGGCTCCTAGTTCAGTTGAGTGTTGTGCCTGAGTGATCTCACGCCCGGTGTTCCTGAAGCAATCTCATGAGACTACAAGGATGGTCAGCAGGTGCTCTTGGCCCCAGATGGATTCAGCCCACTTCCTGCACCCTCCTGAACAAATGATCAGGACATGGGAGGGTGGAAAGGAAACCTGGGAGAGAATGTGCTTCCCTGCATCTGCATTTATTCCGTGCATGACTAGCAAAAGCCATAAGGCCAGGGCATGGCTGAGTGACCCAACTGGTTTGCAAGCAAATGCAATTTTAAAATATACTTTATAAAAATGACATATTTCTGGAAGGCACAAGGGCTTGGAGGGTGAGTAAACCTCTTTGGTAGTGTCTGAGCACATGCAGCCCTTGAAAATATCCAGTAGTGTCTCTTTCTTACCAGTCCAGTAATACAAAAAATCTCAGCCCACCCTAAAACCAAACAGAATAAGCAAACAAAAAAATATATTTCCTTAGCTATTCTTTGATTTTTTTTTCTAACTCACCTCGCACACAAACAGTAAAGAGAGACCTAGCTTTGGGTCTAGCTGAGCTGGGCATAGGACAAGACACAGGGGACAATAAAGTTGTTTCTATCTTCCCTATGAGCTCTCACATTCACTCTCCCTATCCCTTTCCTGATTAGATGATACATCCATGTGGCTTGGGAGGATTGCTCCAGAAGACAACACTGGATTAAGCTGCCTGACTGAAGTATGCCATTCCTATGTGCATACAGGGTCTTGGGGTTCATGCTTCCTCCACACCATCTATACAGAACAGTCTTCTACAATGTGTGTTCCCTGCAGCATCCCCAACAGGTCCTTTTTAGCACTCATTTCTTCCCCTCAGTGTGCGTACATGCTAGATCCAGCATTCAGCTTTCCAGCCTAACTCCCTGTTTTGAGAAACAAGTGAGGAAGAACTGGGACTGGAGGGGCAGAGGAGTTTCCCACTACTCTGGGGAAGGACATGAAGATAACAACCTTCACAGGGCACACTCCTAGGATAAGCCAGAGAGGGTTGCATTGTCATAGTCCACTTCAGCACCTGTGTCATAGCAAAAGGAATGAGAAACACTCTGAATGGAATGTGTAAGCCCCTGGGGAAGAAGAGAGAAAACAGAATGTCTATGGTCACCTGCTACTGAAAATTCCCCAGCATGCTGCTTGTGACCGTGGAGGGGTATGGATAGCACTTTCACAACCTGGCTGAGAATAGGGTTTCAGCAGGAGCAAGAACACTTCTGTACTACAGAGAACTTGCAGAGAAGGCAAGGACCTCATCTGGATCGAAAGACAAATGGGCTTCTGGCTATTAGCATGCAGGAGGTTGTCAGTGAGCGTTTTAACTCAGGAGTTAAGAAAGAAAACCAGCGGAGACATTTTTCTGTTCGCAAGGACAAGACACAGAAAATTCTGTAGCCTTTAGGGAAGGATACAACAGGGGACAGCATAAAGCAGGAGAGTTACCATTGAAGGAGAAGGCCAGGGAACCAAATCAATGCTGCGATTGTCTCAATGTCAGGGCTTGAAGCCTGGGAAACAAGAGCGCTGGCTCATTTTGCTGATATGGTAGGTACTTTGAAAACATTGACCTTGTTAAAAAGAAGCTCAAAGGAACAGCTGAGAGGGTTAAATCCTCACAGGTGAGTAGAGAAGGCTGAAGTGACCATACTGGGGAGACTGTGATAGTGCTACCACCCACCCAGAAAGTCCTGAAAAAGTGAAAGATGCTGGCACTGGTAGCAGAAGGGAAGGTTGAGGTAAGAAAGCAACATTCGAAAAGCTGCAGGTGTGTCTGAGTAAAAAAACACAGAAGAGAACATAAACTCTGGCAGATTCAGCATAAAAATATAACTGAACTGTCCAAAAAGAGATTAGAAGGTCAGCTAGTTAAATAACCAAAACTAGCATTAAACTCTTTATCTGTCGTGACAGCAGTAAAAAGCCTGCTGGAGAGCCTGCCAGACTATAGGACTCTGAGTCTATAAGCCTACTGGCTGTGCCAAACACACTGGTGGAGCTACAGCAAGGGTCAGAACAGACTCCTGGATAAATATAGCCTTTTCAATAATATCAGCATGGTTTCAGTATGCATAGGGAGGGCCTGTCTTACGAACACCTTGGAGTTTTTTTGACAAGGTCAGCTAGTATGTAGGGAAGGGTTGTCTGGTTGATCTGATCAGCCTGGATTTCCAAAGGCTTCTGACAAAGTCTCTCTGAAAAGAGCTTAATGAAAAGTCAACAGGATAAGCAGGAGGATAAAAGAGGAAGAAATGGCAGGGTAGTTATTTGATAGAAGGTCAAAAAAAGCATAGGGCTAAACAGAGGAAGGTCACCAGGGTGTTTTGAAGGGATGCACAATAGGACCTATGGTTTTTAATAAGTCCCTAAATGACTGGGAAAAAGGGGTGAACAGTGAGATGACAGAGTTTGCTGACTGTTTGACTAGTCAAAGCATTGGTGCAGTTGTTTGTTAGAGAATCTTTCACTTTTGTGAATATGAAAACAAACACAATGTGAGGCACTAAGTACCATCTAAATCCATGCTTGGTCTTAGAGCTAAGGGGTGGAGGGTAGTAGTTAAAGAGATAATTTGGAATCTTGACCCATAAATCACATAACAGGAGACTTTTACTTGCTGTTAGTGGTTCTAGGCCTCATTCAAGCAAGAAGCTTTTCAACAGTTTAACATGAGAGGCAGCAGAGAGCAGTGACTGGTCTGACATTTGCTACTGTTGCTGCTGCTGAGAGCAAGGACATTTCTGCTGGAACTATCTCCACCTCCAGATTCGCTAGACCTCCCTGGACTGGTAATGTACTTAGTGGTGGTGCCACCAAATAGCTGTGAACCTAGGGAAGGTATCCTTCTATACCTCCAAAACATGGCGCGTATATATATGCCAAACCTGATATTTGGCAGGGGATATTTGGCAGTTGAGGCGGCCTTTATATCCATCTAGAATCAAGACTCTGAATTTGATAAACCTGCTTTTGAGACTGGTTATGGACTCTGTTTTTAAGGACAAATTGCATTCTTGATGCCTATGATCAGATTTGAATCCCTCTTGGAGTACCATAGTACTCCCTCTAGGCTGGGCATCATTTTGTATTTGCAGAGCATCAGAGATTGAGTGATTATATGGATCAGATGGAAACATTTTCTACTGAACTAGTAGAGCTCTAGAAAAATGTTTTCACACTTGAAGCAGCTCAGCATGCTTAGAGAGCTGGAACTGGGTGGAGGGGGTAGATGTGGCCTCTTACTGTCAGCCCTTGCTTGAATACAGCTCATTCAGGAAGATGTATCAGGTCTGAGAAAGCAAATATGTTGGTCTGTTTCATATGTCTTTAGAGATGTGTCTGAAGATGAGCACATTTCTTCTTTCAGCTTTAGTACACACCAAGCATTGCACCTGAAACACTTTTTCTTCTTTAGTTGTTCTACAGGCAGATGCTCCTATGGTGGTTTGTCATGAAGAAGCCTAGCAAACAGCAGTCTCTTTCCCTAAAATCTCCTCCTCAGTAGGAGTCTTTTCCTCTTTAGCACAGTAGACTGTAAGTAGGCATTGGCAACCAGGCTGCCTACTATTCACCACCTTTTATATTTCAGGAAGCATACAGTGGCTGACGCATTTCCTGATATATACTCAAAAATCACATCAGTTTGGATCCACGACCTCTGATTACTAACATGAAGCCACAGATGAGTCACGCTTTCTTGCTTTTCTGCAGCAATCTCAAGGAACTTGGGAGGTGCCTGTTATTACCTGATGTGTGGGGGAACAGAGGTAAGGAGGAAGCTGTTTGCTTATTGCCTCCCAGGCAGAACTGAATGGTAAATGTAGGTGGCCTCAGTTTCAGATAACCGCTTGCTCTCTGAGGCAAACCCTGTGATTCTGCACAGCTTCTGTAATACTGATCAGGCCAGCCCACAATTCTAAATTCCCTTGTACAGGGCCTCTTCAAGCCTGGAGAGTGAATATTCCCAATTTTAAATGTATGTCATACTTCTGAATCCAGATAGCTTCACGTGAGGAATACTGATCCAGCCTTCAAGGCCACAGCATTCTTTTCTTTATATTTCTTGGAAAATAAAAGGCATCAGTAGGCCAATGAGAATCTTTCCTTTGCAAGGCCCCTGGGACAAAATTTCATTTTTTTTCTGAATATGGAAGTGATGGGACAGCTCTTGTAGGAATTCTCATTTGAACACCTCAGCAATAAGGAAAGAATATTGCTTCATGCAGGTACTTTTTAAAAAATCTCTTAGAAACTGTTTATCTATTCAAAACTATCAGAGGAGTCTACTGGAAAAGGAACAAGAGGCATGGATATATTTGGTGTCCAAAAACTAAGCACTTTACGTAACACTCTTTACATATGCTTAAAAAGCAGGTGGCAAAACATCCCACCAGAAGTATTCCTCCTTCTCCAGCTCTTCTCTGAAGATGTCTGCTTGCCTAGCTCCACGCAGCTCTTCGGTTTTCAAAGGTGCATTGAAGCCAGCAGCTATTTTTTGCACTGAGCTCAGGGCAGGGATTCAGCTGCTGGACATCTAAGCCAAACCGTTCCTTTCCTTCGCAGACTCTGCATCCCAGCGCCCTCTGGGAAAAGTGCAGGGAATGTCACCTTCAGTCCTCACCCTCGAGCAACACAGGGAGAGGGGCCAATCTCTTCTCCTTCAAGGATGTTCGTCCACCTGTGCTGCGCCACTGTGAGCTTGTTTTTGTTTTTTTCATCTCCCTGGTTTCTCTGCAGGAAGTGGAAGAGCTTCAGTTTGTATTTGGGTCACTGATGATAGAAGAAGGGAAGTGAGAAGAGTCAAAGCTATTGGTTAGTAAAGAAGGAACAAAGATAGTAATGCAGGATCTTTCCACGGAGGCTGCAGAGGTGCCTTAATGCAGTGAGTGCTCTTCTGCAAGCAGATCTTTTCCCAAAATGTGGGTCACAGCACTCAAGAACAGAAACAGGGCCAAAAGGCAGCTCTTAAATGTCTAGAATAATCAGAGAACAGCTAATATGTTTAGCTGCTAATAGCAGGGAAAAGCAGTTACTCTCTCTTTGGCAAGGGTGGGCACGAATGGGGAGTAGGTGAGCCCCAGGAACTGCAAGCCAGCCAGAAGTTTGAGACCAGTTGCATTAGAGGAAATGAAACTGCCTGAGGCACACCTGTGACCATGGTTCAGAGCTGAATGGGAAAGGAATGAAGTTCCCACCAGTATTTAGTAGGGAAACTTGTACATTGCCACTCAGACCAAACCTGTGGGTCAGCATTTTCTCCAAACAGCAGCTAAAAGGTGAAACAAATGGCTCTTTCTATCGACCCTTTTTGCATTTTGCGACTGTGCAGAAGGGGATAGAAATGCTGTTATCTAGAAGGACAATTTGGCAACTGAAACTGACTGCAGCTAGTTCAGAATCTCTTGAGATTCCTCCCTGTGCGGGTCAATGAAACAAAGGTGAAAGGGTGGTTCAGATTGAACTGCAACAGACCTATGTGGGCACTATACATGGTCAGCAAAGCCATTCCCACATTTTGATGTGTTTGATGACAAAGGAGTTGGGAATAACTAAACTGAGGTGCACAACTGTTGTCCTCAGCTGTCTCGAACCTAGAAATGGTGACTACATACAATGTTTATGATAAGTGCAAGCAGCAGTAGAGTTTTGTTACCTATCTACTAGGACTGTAATCAAACATTTGCACGCAACTTGGCCAAAATAGCTCTTTCTTGACTGGACCTAGAGGAATACTGAAGCAGTAGCTTTGAGAGCCTTTTATAATCCCTGCTACACCAAGGAGGCACCCTGTCAGAGCCCCACCAGCCCTGCCTGTCCCTGCTCAGCACCTCCTGAGGCTCCTCCTAACCTGCCCAGGTCCCAACACCCCATTTCAGCCTCTCTGGGACCACCAGCCCCTGCCCCAGCAATGCTGCAGCTGGTCTAGTCTGCCAGCTCCCCAGAGCCCTGCCTGGCCGTGGCCCCACTGAACCAGGGAGGTGCCTGATACCCAAGGCCAGGGCTCCGTGTGACCCTGGGACAC
The DNA here is from genome assembly GCF_032191515.1 of Phaenicophaeus curvirostris. Classification (NCBI taxonomy): domain Eukaryota; kingdom Metazoa; phylum Chordata; class Aves; order Cuculiformes; family Cuculidae; genus Phaenicophaeus; species Phaenicophaeus curvirostris. The sequence goes on along the minus strand of NC_091392.1, from coordinate 40,343,395 downwards.
CTGACAGGGCCTGATCCTGACCCTGCCTGCAGACTGATGGCCTGGCCTGTGTGTGTATGAGAAGGAGCTGAGGCTTGTAACATATTAAAAGGTAAGATGAGTAGATAAATGCATTTTGAACAGGTTTTAGTTTCCTCCCCTGTGAAATTAGATTAATTGTTTTTCTGTTCACAGAAGACATATAGAGTTAACACATACAGCAGCGCCTCAGCATGAGGAGGGTAGAAAACCTGAACCAAACAAAAACTGGAGGTTCCAAGTAACTGCATTTCTGAGAAACAGATAAGTGACTCTCAGTTCTCCTATCTCCAAAATGGACACGGGCTTTACATGTTTGGCAAAGGTGTGGCAATGTGAAATGAATAAATGCAGTGCAGTTAGATACCCATGTGGAAAAGTAATAAAGAATGGGAGCAAGAGGAACAAATGGTTCAGGAACAATTATCCTCAGTATCTGTACAAACAGCTGACCGCTGAACTGTGACTTGTTATATCACTTATCGTGACCGGTAGGCCTTGTTACCGACTGCCAGATTAAGCATCAGAAAAAAAGACATGCAATAAATGTAAAATAACTCTAGTCTTGCAAAAATTGCTTGGTTTCTTGCAGGCATAAAGTTTGCTTTGGATTACTACATATTTTTTCAAGTTAGTAGGCATATGTTACTGCTTATAATAATCTATACTTTTCATCCTGGCAGGGGAGTGCTCTAAAGAATCTTTCAGATCTAGCCCTACAGACTGAGCTAGCTTACGTTGGTAGCACCAGCAAAAATGTTCTGTAGAATTACCTGGCATTTCCTCATTGCTGTATCAGATAACTCTGTCTATACTGACAGGGCACGCAGAGATCGACAGCATGGAATACCACTGAGGTCCTATTGTTCTTGAGGGTCACCTCTTCCAAGGAGAGGTACTGAAGCTTACTGCAACTGTGATGACAAACGCATAAGAGAGAGGAAGAATCTCTTCCAGCAAGCGTTCTCCCTATCTGTTGCTTTTTTTTTTTTTGTATCTGCATTCCAGGGAAGTGTGTACTGTTTATATTTATCTGAATTAAGCTTGATCATGACTGGAGTAAAGAGCTTAAGTGCATAACTTCAGGCTTTTCATGCTGCTAATCACACAAGACATAGCAGTATTTGGGGAAGAAGAACAAATCATGGTCTTGTGCGTTCACTGCTGAATGAGGTGACACCGTATTCAGCTCTCCTTGTATGCTTTTCTTTTTTCTGGTACTTCTGCATTTTTCCCCTAACACATGGCTTGAATGCTTGTTTGTGAGATGGTCATGAGAATACGTTGTCTTCTTAACAATAAAAGAATAATGGAGTAAATACGTAATTGGAAAACCAATTAAGTAGGAGCACTTAAAATAATTACAAAAACTAGCTTCACACTGCAAAATAGCCATTTAACATTTGATGGAGAATGAGAAACTGAAAAGTGGAGTAAGACAAGTATTAAAACATTGCAGTGTTCCTCTAGCACATACTGAGAGGCTTTTCCTCTGGAGAGGGTTAGTGCTGTAGTTATGTCTGCTATACAGGATTCAGACATACTGTTGTATTCCATCTGACTACACGTGTTTAGGGAAAACAATCTTCAGAATATTAAATTACAGATTGGATGAAAATATATTATTATGCTGCATCAGTACTCCTGCAAAATAAGAGTTGCAGAGAATGGGGGAAACTGTTTCATTGTGAGGTAGAAAGGCTTCTGTCCCAACCCCAGTACTGGCACTGGTAATATGAAAGTCTCTTTTACCATAAATGTGCAAGAATAACTGCCTATAGGAAGTTTTAATGAATGGGACTTCATGAATTAACTGAAGATGAAAGGTCACCCAAAATCTTCAAGAGGTTCTTTTGCAGTCCCTGTAGTGGAATGAGAGAGAGGAGTGAGGTGGTATTTTTCCACACACAGATCTTGCATTTTGTTGAAGTAGTGAAGTTGTTATCTGATCAGCAAGAGGTCTTTTCCAAACTAGTGATTCTGATTCTATGATATGTAAACTGTGTAAGTTGTGTACATCAGGTACAATTGCAGCAATATGACGGTGCCAAATTGGCTGATGGCTGTTAAACTTCAAGGTAAATGAATAAGGAACTCCGGTTGGAGATACAGAAATATGTGTGAAGTTATAGCTGATAAGGTTGTGTGCATGCTAACAGAGTAGTCATCACATTGTGGATAAACAGCTTTGCATCACTTTGTGCTGCAGCCAAAGGTTTTCTGTGTAGAAGCTTCTGTGCCTTGATCTGTAACCTGGCAAAAGAGCAGTGAGAAAAAATTGTGAATTTTCTTCCTAGCTTGGCATCAAACTATGAATAAAATGGTGACTTCACAGCTCTTGCAGACTCGGTCTCTGCCAGTTTTTTTCCACGTTACTGAATCACACCGACAGATTTTACAGAGATAGCACTGTGTGCTTTATTTAGAGTGTGGTGTGTTTCTGTGTGCTAGAGACTTAAATGAAGCTCAGTGATCTGACACGAATCTTTTCATCTTTGTTCTTCATGTCTCAACTCTTTCCGTTAATGTTATAGAGCCTTTTGCTATGTTAACAGCGAAAAGTTACAGAGAAAGTAATCCATACTGAGGTAAATAAGTGTATGCTGTCTATTATTTCACACATAGCCACCAGAAACTTTAGCTTTGGAAGTACAAGAAAGTATTTCCCTGAGTGTTTGGCAGTGGCTAGAGATATAAACCTCAGTGCAAGATGTGGAGGCACGGCTTGTGGGAACTTGTGCTACCTCACTCTCTTTCAAACCATTTTATTTAAAAGAATAGGATTCTAACCGTTTCCTTTCTTCCCTAATGTGAAAAAGACCCTCTGAAGATTAACGCTGACTTTCCTGTCTCGCCTTAACTTTAAAGGAAAATTTCTAATTTACAAAGAAAAACAAAACTTTCGGTCTCTCGAAGCCCGTTCGGTTCCAGGACTCGGGATTTATTGTCTCCTTTCTACCCGAACTCAGTTCTTTTCGCGACACGACACTCACAGGCGAAAGTAGGCACTTCCCCGGCCTTCCAGATGCAGAAAGGGGGCAATTTCGCGACAAGTAAAATAGAAAAAAACCATTTTTTTATCTCCGAAGAAACACAAGCCGGAGCTCGCAGCGCCGGGCGGCTGCGGGGCGGGGCGGGCGGGCGGCACCAATCAGCGCCCGCCGCGCTGCTATAAATAAAGGAGCCGCGGCCGCCGCCGCCACCCAGAGCTGCCACCGAGCCGCAATGTCCGAGACCGCGCCCGCCGCCGCCCCCGATGCGCCCGCACCCGCCGCTAAGGCCGCCGCCAAGAAGCCGAAGAAGGCGGCGGGCGGCTCCAAAGCCCGCAAGCCCGCGGGCCCCAGCGTCACCGAGCTGATCACCAAGGCCGTGTCCGCCTCCAAGGAGCGCAAGGGGCTCTCCCTCGCCGCGCTCAAGAAGGCGCTGGCCGCCGGCGGCTACGATGTGGAGAAGAACAACAGCCGCATCAAGCTGGGGCTCAAGAGCCTCGTCAGCAAGGGCACCCTGGTGCAGACCAAGGGCATTGGTGCATCTGGGTCCTTCCGCCTCAGCAAGAAGCCCGGCGAAGTGAAGGAAAAAGCCCCCAAGAAGCGCACGGCGGCGGCCAAGCCCAAGAAGCCGGCGGCCAAGAAGCCCGCCGGCGCCGCCAAGAAGCCCAAGAAAGCGGTGACAGCTAAGAAGAGCCCCAAGAAAGCCAAGAAGCCGGCGGCCGCCGCCACCAAGAAAGCAGCCAAGAGCCCCAAGAAGGTGACTAAGGCTGCCAAGCCCAAAAAGGTGGCAGCCAAGAGCCCGGCCAAGGCAAAGGCGGTGAAGCCCAAGGCAGCCAAGCCCAAGGCAGCAAAGCCCAAGGCAGCCAAGGCGAAGAAGGCGGCGCCCAAGAAGAAGTAAACCCGTGTGGGATAGTCTTGCTGCGCTCTTTAACCAAACGGCTCTTTTCAGAGCCACCCACATTTTCAAAGGAGAGCTGAGACACTGTGGCTACCAGTCATTTGGGGGGAAAGAGGCAAAATAACAGAGTGCAAAAGCGCTGCGTTCTTTAGTTCGAAAACTGGCAGAAGGAAGCAGCAAACATCAAGGATGCTTACTTGAAGTGTCCTCTATAGAAGTGTGCTAGTGGCTTCAGAAAGCCCGTACAGCACGGGGATTGGCTGCAGCTTCCAAAGGGCTGAGCAGTTTCTCGGGAGCTCCTGTCAATACCGCCCCAGCCCCGCCCCACGAACAGCAGTAGGAAAGCAACACGGGCTGAGAGGAGGGGTGGTGCTTTCATACGGGACTTTATCCCCACAACCAGTGGAGAGGTTTCCTTGTCAGTCTCGGGTAACAATTCCAAAAGGTGCCCCGGCTTTTTTTAACGTCTACTCAATGAAATGCAAGCAATTCAGCTCTTCAGTGATCTAGTGGGTGGCTCTGAAAAGAGCCTTTGGGTTTCTTTGGGAAAAACTTCCTGGGCGTTGCGGTTCGGCGTTCACTTGGGTTTTGCCTTGTGGCTGTCGGTCTTCTTGGGCAGCAGCACGGCCTGGATGTTGGGCAGCACCCCGCCCTGCGCGATCGTCACCTTGCCCAGCAGCTTGTTGAGCTCCTCGTCGTTGCGGATGGCGAGCTGCAGGTGCCGGGGGATGATGCGCGTCTTCTTGTTGTCGCGGGCCGCGTTGCCCGCCAGCTCCAGGATCTCGGCCGTCAGGTACTCCAGCACGGCCGCCAGGTACACCGGGGCGCCGGCGCCCACCCGCTCCGCGTAGTTGCCCTTGCGCAGCAGCCGGTGCACGCGGCCCACGGGGAACTGCAGCCCGGCCCGCGACGAGCGCGACTTGGCCTTGGCCCGCGCCTTCCCGCCCTGCTTCCCGCGGCCGGACATCGCACGCACTCAGCAAAACAAAACGCAAGCAACAAAGACCTGCTCCCCGCTGTCCCCGCCCGCCCCTTTATATAGAACCCGGCCGGAGCGGCGCCGCTTTCTCCCATTGGCTGGGACGGCGGCGGCGTCTCGGCAGCCAATGGGAGCGCGAATCGAGAGGCGGCCAATGGCAGCGCTTGGGCCCTGGGGACGCCCCGAACGGCAACGGCCAACCAATCGCGAGGCGCCGCTGTCGAGCCGTTGCTCTGCCCAGCGCCGCTATATAAGCAGCTGCCGCCGGCGGTGCCGTTACCCGCTGTTTTCTCAGCGGCTCTAGTTGTTGTGTGGGAGACTCTCGCTTGCTGCGATGCCTGAGCCGGCCAAGTCCGCTCCCGCGCCTAAGAAGGGCTCCAAGAAAGCCGTCACCAAGACGCAGAAGAAAGGCGATAAGAAGCGCAAGAGGAGCCGCAAGGAGAGCTACTCCATCTACGTGTACAAGGTGCTGAAGCAGGTGCACCCCGACACGGGCATCTCGTCCAAGGCCATGGGCATCATGAACTCCTTCGTCAACGACATCTTCGAGCGCATCGCCGGTGAGGCGTCGCGCCTGGCGCACTACAACAAGCGCTCCACCATCACCTCGCGGGAGATCCAGACGGCCGTGCGGCTGCTGCTGCCCGGCGAGCTGGCCAAGCACGCGGTCTCCGAGGGCACCAAGGCTGTCACCAAGTACACCAGCTCCAAGTAGATACCTGTTTTAAAGACTATTTAACCCAAAGGCTCTTTTCAGAGCCACCCACCTTTTCAATAAAAGAGCTGATGCTTTTGTCCCTTGTTCTTAACTGGCACAGGTGTCTCTCAGAGAAAAAGAAAGCTTGTTGGTTTAGTGGGAAAGCACTGTCAGGAACTCGGAAATAGCTGTTAGTGGTACAGTGTGGTAGGGATCGGTCGTAGTCCAGCAGAGTGCTCAGGATTCACTAAAAACACCCACCCTGGGAGCCCACTGAATTTTTGTGTCTGCCTTGGGGGAGGGTGGGGTTCTCTTGAGGTGCCTGAAACAAGGGTATTCTGGAGAAGCAAGCGGTGCCTGGCCTTTCCTCGGGAGGCAACTTAGCGAAAGGGGCTTACACCTAAAGCACAGACGGTTCCAAGATTACAGCTGCTTTTTCCAGCAAAAATCTCCAGGCTGCGCAAACAGCCCCCTGCAGTTTGTGGGACACCAAACCGGAGAGCCGCTCGGGGTTCTCGCCCCTTAACCTCTAAGACCCGTGTGTGGTTCTGAGCACGCCCTACCCTCCAGCGGTCTATCCTCGGCTCTCGCCCCGCGCTCCATGTAAACCCCGCATCCGAGCGGCCCGCGGGAGCGTGGGGCGGCCGGGCGGCCCGGGAGCAGCGCGGCGGCCGGCTGGGTCCGACCTGAGTGAGGACTGCACGGAGCTGCCCGGCACGAGCGCCCGACGCGTGGCAGCTCGCGAGACGGCGCTGATTGGCCGCGCTGGCGCTAGCGGCCCGGAGCCCGGCCCCGCTTCAGCGAGGCGCCTTCCCCCGAATCCAGTCGAGCCTTAAACCGCGGCGGGAGGGCAGGCGGGAAACGTTCGGCTATACGCGCAGCGCCGGCTGCCATCTGCGCCTGCAGCGTCCTTGCCGCGGCCCCGAACCGAACGTAGTTACGAAGTGGGAGGAAAAAGCGAGCGCACGGCAGAGGCGAAGGCTGCCGTGTGAAGGCGCCTTTGCCAGCAGTACCCACGGCGGGGTGGGGGTTTGTGAACTGGAGGAGGGAGCGCGTTGGGAAGCGGCCGAGTCCGAGGCCAGGGTTTCAGCGGGCGCAGCGGTTACACGCGGTGATTGCTGTCACCCTAGCCCCGCCGCCCACATCGCTGTTGGTGGAGGCATTTCACGCATTCCGCTTTACACAGCGAGGGCGCCGGCCACAACGCTGCAAGAGGCCGGGCCGGGAAAAGGACGCGGCGGGGGGGAGGGGGCCGTGTCGTGGGCCCTGGAGGCGGAGGGGGCGGGGTAACAAAAGGCGGCTTTCCCGCCAGCGAGGCGCGGGCTTTTCGAACGCTCGCGGCGGCCAATGGCAGCCGGCCTCGCGCGGACAGCCAATCGGCGGGGAGCTCGGGCTATAAGTGCAGCCGCCGCAGGGTCGCTGCCACGGCTCTGTCCTTGCTGACTGAGCGGGAGTGGTGGTGAGCGCGGAGCTATGGCGCGTACTAAGCAAACAGCGCGTAAGTCGACGGGCGGGAAGGCGCCCCGCAAGCAGCTGGCCACCAAGGCGGCCCGCAAGAGCGCGCCGGCCACGGGCGGCGTGAAGAAGCCGCACCGGTACCGGCCCGGCACGGTGGCGCTGCGCGAGATCCGCCGCTACCAGAAGTCGACGGAGCTGCTGATCCGCAAGCTGCCCTTCCAGCGCCTGGTGCGCGAGATCGCGCAGGACTTCAAGACCGACCTGCGCTTCCAGAGCTCGGCCGTCATGGCGCTGCAGGAGGCGAGCGAGGCGTACCTGGTGGGGCTCTTCGAGGACACCAACCTGTGCGCCATCCACGCCAAGCGCGTCACCATCATGCCCAAGGACATCCAGCTGGCCCGCCGCATCCGCGGGGAGCGCGCCTGAGCCTCCTGCCCTGTCCCCACTCAACCCAAAGGCTCTTTTAAGAGCCACTACATGCACAGTAGAAGGAGCTGTAATACTTCGCATTTCTAAATAGCGTGTTTTAAAAACGTTTTGCAAATTTTACGTTGTTCCACTTAAGTCAAGTCTGTAGAGACTTTTAAATTCTCAAACGTAAAAAGCAAGCACAACTATAAAAAGCCTCTGGGGACTAGATGAAAAAAAAAATCAGTTTTCGGAAGCAGAAAAACCTACTTGTTACATAATTCCCAAACCATAATACAGAAACTATCTCCACAATTAAAAACCCCTAATCCACCGTTTTTAAAAATCTGCAAGGTTAAGCGTTCACAGCTCTTTTTATTGGTAACGTGGCGGCTCTTAAAAGAGCCTTTGGGTCGGTGTGGGCTTCCCCAGTTCCTGGTGGAACCTGGGAGGGGCTGCGGCAGGAGGCTCAGGCGCGCTCCCCGCGGATGCGGCGGGCCAGCTGGATGTCCTTGGGCATGATGGTGACGCGCTTGGCGTGGATGGCGCACAGGTTGGTGTCCTCGAAGAGCCCCACCAGGTACGCCTCGCTCGCCTCCTGCAGCGCCATGACGGCCGAGCTCTGGAAGCGCAGGTCGGTCTTGAAGTCCTGCGCGATCTCGCGCACCAGGCGCTGGAAGGGCAGCTTGCGGATCAGCAGCTCCGTCGACTTCTGGTAGCGGCGGATCTCGCGCAGCGCCACCGTGCCGGGCCGGTACCGGTGCGGCTTCTTCACGCCGCCCGTGGCCGGCGCGCTCTTGCGGGCCGCCTTGGTGGCCAGCTGCTTGCGGGGCGCCTTCCCGCCCGTCGACTTGCGCGCCGTCTGCTTCGTGCGAGCCATCGCCCAAACACAAACGACTAGGATCCGGAGGTTTAAAAGCACTGATACCCGCGCTACGTTCCAGGAGTATATATAGCGCTTGTCTCTTCTCTGATTGGCGGATGGGTACATGCTGAATCTTATTGGAGGATTCAAAGTTCAAAAATCCCGCCACTGCCAGATGCTGCCTCCCCCTCTTTGTCTTTACTGAATAGTGCGTGTTAGTTAAAACCAGTCCTTTACCACTATGCATGTTCTTCCATTTCGGGCAACACTTCCTAAATTATTTGAGGTTCTATTTTTCTTTTTTTTTTTTGTCATTCGTTGTTTTTTGGGTTTTTTTGTTTGTTTGTTTTAGACGTTCTGGGTGGTAATAATTCAAAATTCTTTTTAAAACTTTTTTTACGTTTAACTTGATTGGGTTTTTTTTCCATTAGTATTGTAATGCAGAATTAAAAACTAAAAATATTCCAGAAATATAAAAAATATCAAAATAGAAAAGAGGGAAATGTATGCTATTAAAAAAAAGGAGGAAAACCAGCATATCATAAAGCATAACTGTAATCAAAGAATATAAATGATCCACCACTTCTAGTCTCTGTTAATACTACACCAAACAATCTCTATAGGAAGGACTAGAGACTGAGTAGAGGAATCCATGCCTGCAATTGAAAGCTTAGATGAGTCTAGTGGGTGCAGAAACCATGTTTAAGTACGTCACCCCGCTGTCCGTTTGAGGTGTGGGGACAGGCAGGGCTGAGCTGCTGTGGGTGCCCGATGTGAAGAAGGACGCGCTGTTGTGGGAGCTCGGAAAGTTTTGCCGCCGGAGTGAAAAACTGGGGATCGGGTGTACATCCCTTGCACGCTTCACAACACAGCCACGCTGCCTCTCTTCCTCTTCTCCTCTGCTCCGTCCTGCCGAGTCACCTTTGCCCACCCGGCAGCTTTCCAGCAATTGCCAAAGGAGGGGATAGAAGCGGCATGGGGCTGGCAGGGCCCCGCGGGGCCGGGCTGCGGGGGGATCCGAGCGTTCCCGCCGGGCAGAGGCGCCTCCCGGAGCCCGGCTCCCCGCGCCCGGTGAGCGGCGGCTTGGAGCGCGGGCGGAGACGTTTCCAGCTGTGCCCGGCGCGATTGGTCAGGACGAGATTCGCTCCGCCATTGGGTGCGCGTCCCCCGAGAGGGGCCGCAGCCAATCAGCAGCCGCCGGCCGCGCGAAGGGAAGGGATATAAGGGCGGGCGGCAGGGCGCGGGTCACTCATCTGCTCTTTTCGCTGGGCAGGAGAAGTTCGTGGCTGAGGGAGTGATCGAGAGAGGATGTCCGGCCGCGGGAAGCAGGGCGGGAAGGCGCGGGCCAAGGCCAAGTCGCGCTCGTCGCGGGCCGGGCTGCAGTTCCCCGTGGGCCGCGTGCACCGGCTGCTGCGCAAAGGCAACTACGCGGAGCGGGTGGGCGCCGGCGCCCCGGTGTACCTGGCGGCCGTGCTGGAGTACCTGACGGCCGAGATCCTGGAGCTGGCGGGCAACGCGGCCCGCGACAACAAGAAGACGCGCATCATCCCCCGGCACCTGCAGCTCGCCATCCGCAACGACGAGGAGCTCAACAAGCTGCTGGGCAAGGTGACGATCGCGCAGGGCGGGGTGCTGCCCAACATCCAGGCCGTGCTGTTGCCCAAGAAGACTGAGAGTCACAAAGCCAAGAGCAAGTAAAGCGAGCCCGGATGGGGAATCGTCCCTAGCACCGCAGCAAAACCCAAAGGCTCTTTTCAGAGCCACCCACAGTGTCGGGAAAGAGCTTGAGATGCCACCGAGCTGGTACTAATGGACGGCTGTGGGCGGTGTGTCGGGGTCGGGCTGGGGTTGTTGTCTCGCTGGCGGCAGGGCCTCTTCCCTCTGAGGCCGCCGCTCGGTTCTGCCGGAGCGCTCCGGTGCGGCTAAGAATTCGGGATTTTCCTCCTGTGCCCCGCAACTGTTCCGCGTCCAGCGAGCCGGGGGAGGATCGCGCTGGTCTGGGTCCGGGCAGAGCCCGGTGCGGGGCTGTGCGGAGGCGGCCCCCCTGGAGCAGAGCGCGGGCTCTGCCGAGGGCGGAGCGGCCCGTGGCCAACGGTCGCCCCGCGCGGGCTTTTCGAAAGCGCGAGGGGGACTTCACCCTCTCGCTGCTGGAGGCGGGCGCAGTTACGGAGGCCGCAGCTGGCCCCGCGCAAAAGCGAGGCCCCTTCCTTGCTCTGTAGTCACTGTAGTTTCCCTCTTTAGGCATGAGCGGGCAGGCGGAAACGAAGGAGCTGCCGCCCTTGTTATAGAGAACTGGGCAAAGCAAAGCCGGGTTGTGCTTTTTTCCCCTCTACTTCCCTCACCCGGGAGAGCCTGTGTCCATTACTTTGACCTTTTTTTTTTTTCCTAAGTAAAACACCCAAGGAAGGCGGCTAGGCTTGTCCTGTCCTTCAGGGCCAGGCAATTCCTAGACATTTTTAATTTTAGCATATGCCTCAGGAAACGTCACAAAGTGGCACAGGTGCAGGGCGAGACAGCCCGGCCAACCGTTTCTGAAAGCATCTGCCAGAAAAGGGAGACACAAGTGGTGGGAAGCGGGACAATACAGCATCTGGGGTGTAGAAAGGAAGCTATATCTTAAAAGGCTGGCCAGCCCAGATGCAGATAAGAAAAAAAAACCAAAAACGGTGGGGGGTTGGTGGCGGAAATAAATAGGCGCTCAAATACCTAAAAACGTCGAGTGTAGATCAAAAACTCATCAGAATACAAGAAAACAGAATGCAACACAGCTCTTTTTAGAGGCAAGTGGGTGGCTCTTAAAAGAGCCTTTGGGTTGTCGAGATGGTCCAGAAACAAAACGCTTTAACCGCCGAAACCGTAGAGAGTGCGACCCTGGCGCTTGAGGGCATACACCACGTCCATGGCAGTGACCGTCTTCCTCTTGGCGTGCTCGGTGTAGGTGACTGCGTCGCGGATCACGTTCTCCAGGAACACTTTAAGCACGCCGCGAGTCTCCTCGTAGATGAGCCCCGAGATGCGCTTGACGCCGCCGCGCCGAGCCAGGCGGCGGATGGCCGGCTTGGTGATGCCCTGGATGTTGTCGCGCAGCACCTTACGGTGGCGCTTAGCACCCCCTTTCCCGAGCCCCTTCCCACCTTTGCCTCTGCCAGACATACTACTGCTTTTCCTGCTGGTTCGAGCTGTGAGACCGTGCAGTCCGGGGCGCGGTATTTGTGTGTTGGGGTCGGACCTGTTTGGAAGCAGGGGCCGGCACGGTTTGGGGGCGGAGCCTGCGCGTCGGTCCCCTCGGCGGGTGGGGCCTTCGCTCTCGGCCGCTCTCTGTCACGCCCCTCGGGGCCCCGTCTGCTGTCGCCGCTCCCGTCCCGCCTCCGCTTCTGCCTCGCCCGCCTTCCGTCTGTCCTGGTGCCCTTGAAGGGCCGATCCCCGGCACTTTATCTTCCGGGCAGGGCGGCGGCGAGATCTTCGTTTTACGAGAGGCAAAGCGCGCCCCCGCTGTCCCAGAGTCGGCACCCTCCGGCTCCTGCGGACTGTTTTTAGCGTCATTCTGGCCATGTCTCAATAGGTCCGAGGTCACATCACACGGACTCAATTGCAATACTAAGAATCACCTTTTATGTTTTAGAACTGACTGGCCACCTCTATGGCCTTCCACTAGTATCTGACTCATGCTGTGAAAAATTAGGAAAATCACATAATGCCTTCACTTCACATCAGAAAGTCACATGCATGTTTTCCTAGAAGATTGCTGTGCCTGTCAGACAACAGCACCACTACTAAGTCCACAAAGGACTTTTCTCACATAAAACTGGAGAAGGGGAGTTCTTCATGTTAAGTTCCAGATAACCTGATCACATTAAAAAAAAAAATTACATTTTCTGTTTATATCACAGACACTAATAGGATGAAAAACTAGTCGTGCGTGTCAAATATGCAACAAAAAAGACTGTCAGCTATGTGCATATGTACCTCCATGTTTTCAAAGATCTACTGTCATTCTGAGTGGATAGATACTCTTTCTTTCATGTAATACATTTTCACCAGTGTACCTTGCCAGGGACAAGATTCCTCTTTGTTATTTTCATATGAACTCATAGCTCTGGAAATCAGTCATCATGACTGTTAAATCCATACCTCATTTCTGCTGGTTATCCTTGCAGGGCCCACTGGGACTATAAGATTAGCATAATTCCACTATCAAACGTTTGCCTGTGCTTATTGTGGCTGAATACAAGCATCATTATCCACACAGAGACAGAGGAGATCCTTTCAAGAAAAAGGGTTCAAGGAGATCTTTGTGAACTCTTACAGTTTTGTGCCTCTAACATCAGCATTTGGTTTTGCCTCAGTCCCAGTGACTTCAGGAGGGATGGTCTGTGTGCAAGATAGGATCTAAAAATAAAATGGAGAGGTACTTATTTCCTAGAATGTTTCAGCTCTGGTATTTTGTATAGGAACATCTCTGCCTGGCCCTGAAGACTTTTTCTCTGTTCTTGCAAATAAATTGTCTTTCTCTCTGCTTTATATATATTTTCTTCTCCTCTTTTCAGCTACAGGAAAGGGGGTTCAGTTCACTGTCTGTGCTGGCTGCCACACAGTCCCACTTCATCTACACCGTAGAAAGCACATTTTCTAGCACCATTTTGTAACACACACACAGACATACACACTGCATCTAGGAAATGGATACACACCATGTAGTATACGTGTCCATCACCCATTTGTTCACCTCCCACTCTTACTATATGTTAGACAGCCTTTTATTATCTGTCATGTTAAAGCCACATCCCGAAGTATGAAAAGTTAGAGCTGACATATTAGAATCATAGAATAGTCAGGGTTGGAAGAGACCTTAAGGATCATCTAGTTCTAATCCCCCTGCCATGGGCAGGGACATCCCTCTAGATTGAACACCTTGGTATTGAACACCTCCAGGGATGGGGCAGACACAGCTTCCCTGGGCAACCTGGGCCAGTGCCTCACCACTCTCATGGTGAAGAAATTCTTCCTAATGTCTATTCTAAATCTGCACCTCCCCAGTTTATATCCATTCCCCCTCATCCTATCACCACAAACCTTTATGAATAGTCCCTCTCCAGCTTTCTTGTACGCCCCTTTCAGGTACTGGAAGGTCACTATAAGATCTCATCAGAGCCTTCTCTTCTCCAGGCTGAACAACCCCAACTCTCTCAGCCTGTCCTTGTATGGGAAGTGCTCCAGCCCTCTAATCATCTTTGTAGCCCTCCTCTGGACCCATTCCAACAGCTCCACGTCCTACTTATGTTGAGGATTCCAGAACTGGACACAGTACTCCAGATGAGGTCTCACAAGAGAGGAATAGAGGGGCAGAATCACTTCCCTCATACTGCTGCCCATGCTTCTTTTTATGCAGACCAGGATAAGGTTGGCCTTCTGGGCTGCAAGTGCGCATTGCCGGCTCATGTTGAGCTTCTTTTTGACCAGCACCCCCAAATCCTTCTCTGCAGGGCAGCTCTCAATCATGTAATTCCCCATCATGTACTGAAAACGAGGATTGCCCCGACCCAGGTATAGGAACTTACACCTGGCCTTGTTGAACCACATGAGGTTCTCACAGGCCCACTTCTCCAGCTTGTCCAGTTCCCTTTGGATGACATCTCATTCTTCCGATGTGGCAACTACACTACTCAGCTTAGTGTCATCTGCAAACTTGCTGAGGGTGCACTCAACCTTGCTGTCAATATCATTGATGAAGATATTAAACAGCACCAGCCCCAGTACAGACCCCTGAGGGACACCACTTGTCACAGATCTCCGTCTGGACTTTGAACCATTGACCATTAGTCTTTGAATATGACCATCCAACCAGTTACTTATCCACTGTACATCTACCCATCTAATCCATACCTCTCTAATTTAGAGAGAAGGATGTTGAGGGGGACCATGTCAAAGGCTTTACAGAAGTCCAGATAGGTCACATCTGTAGGTTTTCCTATGGCCACAGCTGTGGTTACCCCGTCATAGAAAGCCACTAAGTTGGTCATACAGGAGTTGCCCCTGGTGAAGCCGTGCTGGCTGCCATTAATCACTCCCATGTCCTCCATGTGCTTTAGCGTAGCTTTTAGGAGCGTCTGTTTCATGATCAGAGAAAGCAGCCCATAAACATACAGCAGAAAAATCTATTCAAATACCTTTGATTCAAAGGCATTCCCCCTGACTTGGTGAGTCCCTGGCCTACAGACCACTAGGACATAATGCATCATTTTCATGAGACATCAGTTATTGTTCTTACATGTTTTTTGGTTTTTTTTAATGGCCTATGTCACACATGAGATAATGGTCCAGATGCAAGTTTCCTGTGAATTATTCAGTTCTTGCAGTGTTACGATCATAGGACTTTTCCCAGAATACAATTCAAAGGGCTGCATAATCTTCAGTTTGACCCACTTATTGTCCATTAATTTTTCCCCACTTTGGATCCCTGCTGATAAGCCTAACTGCAGAAAGAAGGAAAGAAGTTCCACTACTACACTTACTATACTCTTTATTCTTCGTTTGTACTCTTCCAGAGCTAAGACTTATGTGTTCCCAATATTAGCCCAGAAGAGCAGAGAGAAAGTTTATCTTTCAGCACTGAAGAATCTATAGCCAGGTGACAAAATAACCCCAAATCAACCCAAATCAGAGCTAAGATGATTCACCATGTTGGGAGAATAATCACATGTTGTAAAATGGAAAAAAAACAAACCAAACCAAACCAAGAAAACCAAATAGTATTCATGTAAAAGAATATTTTCTTTAGTGTCAAATGCAAATTTGAAATTGCATTTCTCATCCAGTGATGTCACTGACAGTGGTAACCTTTGAAAGCCTTTCTATGTACTCAACGTGCTAAGGCCTGGTTTCTTCTATGAAATTAATAAAACAAACAGAGATTACACATTTGCCTCCACTTAAGTTTTAGTTTAACTGTTAAGCTTAATCTCTCTTGTTCTTTTCTCTCTTTTTTTTCCTTCCCCACTTTCCTACCCTCCTCCCCCCCGGAAGATATTTTTATAAATGAGTATGCATTTGATCTGGACAGTTAACATCAGAATTATTAAAATATTTACCTAATTGATCAGCAGGCCCTTTTCTCAACAGCTTTGGGTAACCTGGACTTTTAAGTTTCCTTTCTTGTAGCTGCCTACTAGTGCAGTTTGGGTAAATGAAAAAATACAGATGATTTCTTTTTATTTACCACCTCCATACAGCTGGACATAGGCTGATCCATGCTCCTAGCTGCTCAGTGCTGGCCTTGTGTGCTAGTCTTGCTAACCATACACTTAAATGTAAGATGTTGCAAACTGCTAACCTCAAACAGCACAGAAAAATTAAACTTGATGTTCTTACTCCTCATTTCATGCACAAATCCACTAAAACTTAATTGCATCTTCAGTGTCCAAAGCAGAAACAAAAACTATGTCAGGAAGACCAAGATTTACACTTTAAACACTTAACAGGGAATCCAATCTTTCTCTCTGAGACCAGTTCATACAAGGCAGGTTGCAGGCAAAACAGGTGAAATATATTTTTCTTGAATGTGCCTACACTTTATACACATACTCTCATGAGCCTATGAAGCCAAATTCCTGATTTCCTAACTGACTGATAGCAACACTGCAGAATGACAGGCCTCATTTGTATATTGTGGGGAAATCCAAGCACCAGCTGGCTCTTCCAGTGCCCCTGGCAGTCTAGATGACATCCTAACCATGGACAGTCCTGCTCTGGCACAAGCCCACGGACTGCACAACTTCAAAGCATGTATTTTGAAAAACATAAACTACAACACATCACCCTCACATACTGACCGACTCCTTAAAACTTTTTTTCTGCCTTTCATGGGAAGACAACCAGCCTATATTGCTGGCACCCAAGTGCTACTTTGTAATACGCCTGCTCTATAAAGGTGGCACGAGCAGCATTACCTGGTCAGTATATGGTTCACCCCCACTCCTCGGAGGAAAACCAGCAAGACAGCATCATTTAGTAACAGCACCTTCACACTGTGTGTGGCACAGTCCTTTGTCTCTCACTGATGGCAAAAGACCAGCCTCCACAGTGTCTGGTTAAGCCCATCGCTGCCTGTATGGCAAATATGGGCTGCTTGACAACACAAATGTACCCGTAAGCCTGTCACATCAACATCTAGGGTGTCACAAGGCAGGGAGATGGCAAGCTGCAGACTAGCTGTGCACACACTACTTGCCCAAAGACACCGTCACTCCATAGGTACCAAACACGGCTCTGGCTTGAGGGGCATCGGTCACATTACTCCCTTCCTCTTACCAGCATTCACAGGAAGCACTGGCACACAACTAAGAAACAGCGGAGGGCAGAAAGCAGTCAGAAACACCAGGGTGCTTTGGGGAGGAAGAGTGGGTTGCTCAGCATTGTTCTGCGTGGCTCGCTTACTTCTCTAAGCAGCCAGGCCTCAAGGATGATAGAGAGGCTGCTCTGAAAGGACAATGTGGTGATACCTTTACTTGGCAGAACCCTATTAAATGCAGGGGAAAGAGAGGCATTATAATTTCAGAAGAAGATGGTTTCTTTGGGGAGCCATGGCTGATGGAGCTTCTGCTATTGTTGCTTCGCTTTCACAGACAGTTTGCTTCAGAGAATCTTTCCTTCTGCCTGCATGAGAGAAAAGTAAAAATGTCTTTAACCTGGTAAACTCACATACAGTAGAGAACAAAATGCATCTTTTTTCCCTCATTAGATGTTCTGGGAAGGGTTTTGAGCCCTTACGTTTTTGATGGGTTTTGTTTGGTTTTTTTTTTTCCCCACTTTCCCAGCAAGGGCATCCTTCCCAGTGCCTCATAACTATGGACATATCCAGGCTGTGGACTATAAGTTTTCAATGGTCAAATGACATACCACGGCAACGATGAAGGGAGGCCACAATAAGTGCCCCAACCCTTAACCAAAAGTACAGGGAGGAGTGTGCAACATTCCAGGAAGCTGAGTCTGTGGTAACAGTCATCCATTGCCCTACCCTATTTGTCCTACCCACTAGAGATGCTCAGCTATACACGGGTTTTAAAGGGCCTTGTGTGGCCTCATTACACTCAGAAGTCTTAACAGCACCAGCAGCAGCACCTTTAGTATTATGTAGGCAGAAACTTGTTTGCTGAGCTGCAATGAGATTGTAGTTTGGTAGCTACCCCTTTTAAATTGCTCAGCTAAGGGTTAAAAGCTGTTAAACTGTGCTGGCTGGTTTGATCACACTGGTTATTACATTTGTAACTCAGATGAAGGATGAAGTCACTGAGGGCAAGTAAGGCATGGGCGTAACACTAATAGGAGTGTAATCACAGTTGTGGGGAGTATTTACAGTTCTTTCCTGTGGAATATGTATATGGGAGCATGACATATAATGTAAAGACCCTCATCTAAATCTCTCTGGAAACTGACACTTGAAGGAAGGAGAGGGGCTGTGGTGCACAGGCATATCAGCTGTACTTCCTCTAACTATCTAAGAATGACTGACCAGCGCTCACCATTAGCCATATTTGTGTGGCTAACTCTCACACTAATGCCTCCTAACAAAATTGCTTGAGAAGAACAACTACTGTGCTACCTCTCATTATTGCAAACCTACCTTAATATAACCTAGAGCTCTTTTCTTAGGAGCAAGTACTAACAGGCCCCAAACTGGAGATGGGAATGTTTGATAGCTCTCAGGTGCAGTGCCAGCCCTTGGCTGTGTTCATGTGTCTCCTTGCTTATGCCAAGAGGTCTTAATAGATAACTGTAAAAGCTGAACAGACCTGGATATCTGAAAGGAAGTGAATGGCTTGCAGGGTTGCGACTGCAATCTTGTGCAAGGTTGGGATCTAGTGTGGCCTGCTGGGGTGCCCATGAGGTAGGGCGAATTGAAGTAGTTCAGATGTAGAAGACACTGGAGTGATGTTCTTGCTGAAAGTATCTCTGGAGATCCTGGTATCAGTCTCCTCTTTTAATAAATGATGAAGTCTATCTCCCTTCAGTTGCATTGGAAAAGCCAAACTGAATGTAAGAGACTAAACAGTGCCTTCTTCGTGAAGTCTTTCTAAAATATCCTATTCCTAAATTGGGATTATTTCCTTTTCTCATTTTTTCAGCTGGAAGCGAAACTGCCATTTCTGCCTTTCAATCCTTCACCAGGTTTTTTCTTTGCCTGAGTACATCAGTCCATTCTTTCTAAACAATCTGTCCTGACTGCAGAGCAAACTCTTTTTAAAATTGCCAATAGCACCTTAACTTTCCAAAACTTTTGCTCATGCATGTTTTTTTTTCACATAGAAAAGAACATGTGTTCCAAGCAGCACTTATGCATCACTGAAGTTATTTTATGTCTTTGCTGCAAAGCCATTTAAAAAGAAAAATTAAAGCTTCTCTGTGTGTCATGAAATTTCTTGAAGTTACTTCAGTTTATTTTAAGGTAGTAGACTCTTAACTGTTGGAGATCAGAAACAGCTACACATATTATTAGTCATCGCTTTTGGACACTGGGAGAAGGCAGGAACTGCTGGGAGAAAAGCCAGGCAGAGAACTGGGATGGTGACCATGTTATCCACCTCAATTTCAGCCGCCAATAAAAATTAATCAATACTACGAAGCCACAGTTGGGGGCTGAAGTATTTAAATCTCTTCCAGTAAAAGTTACTCAAGTAAATGCTTATGAATTCAAAACAAGAGTAGGCAGTATGAGTTTTTATTTTGGTGACATTTAATTCATAGTCCATGGTTTTCCTCCATTTATATGCTACGAAGCATCTTGGTAGCTGCTAAATGTCACCCCTCCTAGCACTGCTACTTTATTTCAGTACGTGGTCAAGTCAACGGAAAATCTCATTCATTCATTGATTTATAAACACATATAGTGTGTGGGCTTCAAAATATGCATTTATTTATTTATTTTGCTTCACTTCTGGTAATTTGTGTAGGTATATCTTCAATACCTAAAGCCACTCTAATTTATTTCATTTTTGTGTTGTTATTTCATGTTACATATGTTTTACAAGAAAGACACTGAAAATCATAGTTTGATTAGCCCTTTTCTCAGTTATATGCCTGATGAACTATTAGAGAGGTCAGGTGTACTTTTTCTGCAACTTTTTTTTCTGATATTTTTTTCTTCCATGAGCTAGGTAGCAATTTTTCCCTTCATTGCATTTATGCAGTTTCATATTCCCTAAAACACTATTTTAGAGCAAACTAAAGTATTTTTACATTATATACACATTTAGTATTTACAGAATAGCCATTGTAAATGAAACAAAGTCATGGCACTTACCTAAATCTACCTATTTCTACAATCTGAAATTTTGGTTGCTATTATCTGTTTAGATATTGCATTCTCACTATGTGCTATATAGGGTTATATCAAAGGAAAATTAGAGGGCTTAAGAGTAGCCTCTGTGATTCTTAAATAACTACAAAAGGCAATGGATAATACACTTGTTCATAATCAGGCACCAACTCATGAAATATCATTCCAGAACTCTGTTCTGTTCAGCATATTACATCATCCTCAGCCACATATCAATATTGATTGAATTCTTCCTGGTTCTTTAGGAATGATTTACGGCCTACCTCCCCCCTTCTAAAACACAGCTCTAGTTTTAGTCCTGAAAGCATTTATTCATTTCAGCGATGTCTGTAAAATTAATAAGGAAGAATTATGTGGGCTTTATTTAGAGTGGGGAGAGGATTCAGAATGGGCTTTAAGTAAACCTCTGTGCAGACATGCTGTGTGAGATGTGTTTAGAAAAACAAAAACCCAAACAGCAATACAGTTTTAAGTTCTACTACTATTAGGCAAAATACATGACAAAATAATAATCTCTAGGCAGGAATAGCATACCTACTAAACTGCTACAATAGCCCTTGCACATCTTAAATTACTAAAGAGACAAAGGTAATTTCAGTAAATAACACCAGAAGTTTAGGAGCTTGTTTTCTTTTACAAAGCTGCAATTTTGGAACATCAAATATAAAATAACTGTTTCTTTGCAAGTGATATACAATGTCAAAAGCAAAAACGTTGATTTATATACTCATTGGTATAGAAAATCATTCGGAAAATAAACAAAGAAAGAAAACACCGACCACAAAGTAAGAGGGCAGAGTTTGCCTCCCTTCTGCTGAAATTCCAGTAAGACAACATAAAAGAACTATGTGTTTATAAATCTCCAGATACTAAAAAATTGGTTATGGTCCAATAATAAATGCAATAAGAGGTTGTACGAAGCACTATTTCACTAGACTTTAGCTTTTTAGGAGGTAAAACACATGGTCAAAGGAACCGGTTCTTAATCCATATTCAGAGCTGAAAGAGGAGTTTGTGTTACTTCCTCTTCTTCAAAATCAATTTAAACTGTCAAAATAGCTTAAAATTGGCAGATTTCGACTTTAACCTCAAGAAAACCCTCTAAAGAATGAGACCGGGTCGTTGCTGAAACATTTATGTCAAAAGGAAATTTTTAATTTGCAAGGAAAAACAAAAGTTTCTCTCTTCAGAGCTCTCTCCAGCAGCAGCACACGGGATTTATCGTCTCTCCTTTAACTCAACACGCGAGTTTGCGGCTGGAAACTCTCCCGAACGCAAGTACCTGCTCTTCTCCTTCTTCACGAGGGAAATGGGGCGATTTGGTGGCAGAAATTCCGAGGAAAATACACTTTTGTTAGTCCAAAGAAACACAAATCGAGCACACCGAAGGGCTCCCCGGCCGTGCAGCGGGGCGGGCTCTGCAACGCACCAATCACCGCGCGGCTCCTCTCTAAAAATACGAGCATCTGACCCGCGCCAGCCCAATTGTGTTCGCCTGCTCCGCAGAGGACGCCGCCGCGATGTCCGAGACCGCTCCCGCCGCCGCTCCCGATGCGCCCGCACCCGCCGCTAAGGCCGCCGCCAAGAAGCCGAAGAAAGCGGCGGGCGGCTCCAAAGCCCGCAAGCCCGCGGGCCCCAGCGTCACCGAGCTGATCACCAAGGCCGTGTCCGCCTCCAAGGAGCGCAAGGGGCTCTCCCTCGCCGCGCTCAAGAAGGCGCTGGCCGCCGGCGGCTACGATGTGGAGAAGAACAACAGCCGCATCAAGCTGGGGCTCAAGAGCCTCGTCAGCAAGGGCACCCTGGTGCAGACCAAGGGCACCGGCGCCTCCGGCTCTTTCCGCCTCAACAAGAAGCCCGGCGAAGTGAAGGAAAAAGCCCCCAAGAAGCGCACGGCGGCGGCCAAGCCCAAGAAGCCGGCGGCCAAGAAGCCCGCCAGCGCCGCCAAGAAGCCCAAGAAGGCTGCGCCGGTGAAGAAGAGCCCCAAGAAAGCCAAGAAGCCGGCGGCCGCCGCCACCAAGAAAGCGGCCAAGAGCCCCAAGAAAGCCGCCAAGACGGGCCGCCCCAAGAAGGCCGCCAAGAGCCCGGCCAAGGCAAAGGCGGTGAAGCCCAAAGCAGCCAAGCCCAAGGCGACCAAGCCCAAAGCAGCCAAGGCGAAGAAGGCGGCGCCCAAGAAGAAGTAAGTTATACCACGAGAGACCTGCTCTACATATTTTGTTATCCAACGGCTCTTTTAAGAGCCACCCACACTTTCCCTAAAGGAGCTGAGGCACCGAGGTCGTCTGTAACCTGCAGCAAGAATCCAGTAATTAGTAAGTCGTCACAGGACAATTTTAATTTATTTTATCCCTACGATTACCGAAAGAAACTCTAACGAGCACGGTTAATGGGGCGGCTTTAGGGAAGTGCAGACTTTTACATCTTTTTGAAAAGTAATTGGTTTGACTACCAGGAAGCAATGTTTTATAGTAATAATTTGATAAGAATCGGATGTATGTTTTTTTAAGGCTATTTTGTAACGAAATTAATGCAGTGGACAGGCCCGCTACAACTGAGCCATGTCTAATTATTGTATATTATCACTCTTAAGGGGACTCCTTAAATGGGTTTTGTCTGTCCGGGAGGAGGGGGGAGGATTTCTCTACCGACCCGAGAATAGCCCTGGGCATTCCCTCTCCTTTTGTTCCCTATGAGAAAGAAAAGAAGCATTTAAGTATTGAAAAAGCCCGCCCTGACCAAGGATTGGCCAGCGAAGAGCCCAGCCCGCTGCCCCTTCCCCCCCTTCCCCGAAGTCGATTACGCCTCGTATCTCTGGTGCCGTTTCAGCCACTCTCGAAGAAGAAAAACGCGGAAGAGGGGGGAGCGGGAGGGACGGGAGCTCTCGCCGAAATACACTGTTCCTGTGTTCTCTGGCGGAAGAGCTGAACGGAAAATGTCCCTTCCCAGGAAGAAGTTGCTTTGGGAGGACGTTTTGGCACGGCTTTGTGTTAAAGAAAATATGGAAAGCGTTGCTACTATCACCAAGCCAAAAAAAATACTGTTAATAAACATAGAGAAAACGAGACCAAATGTGGGTTGAGTAATTCATACACACCGGCATAACTATGGTAGGGATATCTGAGCTCTCTTATGATTTAGTGGGTGGCTCTGAAAAGAGCCTTTGGATTGTTTTCTCCGGAATAGACCAGCGTGTCGTGTCGCTTTTCACTTGGCTTTCGCCTTGTGGCTGTCGGTCTTCTTGGGCAGCAGCACGGCCTGGATGTTGGGCAGCACCCCGCCCTGCGCGATCGTCACCTTGCCCAGCAGCTTGTTGAGCTCCTCGTCGTTGCGGATGGCGAGCTGCAGGTGCCGGGGGATGATGCGCGTCTTCTTGTTGTCGCGGGCCGCGTTGCCCGCCAGCTCCAGGATCTCGGCCGTCAGGTACTCCAGCACGGCCGCCAGGTACACCGGGGCGCCGGCGCCCACCCGCTCCGCGTAGTTGCCCTTGCGCAGCAGCCGGTGCACGCGGCCCACGGGGAACTGCAGCCCGGCCCGCGACGAGCGCGACTTGGCCTTGGCCCGCGCCTTCCCGCCCTGCTTCCCGCGGCCGGACATCTCTTCCTTGCTCACTTGGTTCCAACAGCGACGAGCAGCAGAACAGCGCCAACAGCCAGAACTCCTCAGCTATAGCCTCGCTTTCCCACCTCGCCCCGTCGCTGATAGGGTGAGAAGTAGGTCTCCTCTAGGCAGCCAATCAGAAGACGAATCGAATTCTAACCAATAGAAAGCGGCAACGGGGAGTGTTGACGCGTCGCGGAGTTTTGTCCAATGAAATGGCGCATATGTGATGCTGCTAATTTGCATATGGGACCTATAAATACGTGCCAAGCAGCCACTTCTCCGCAGTTCGTTTTTCTACTGCTGCTGCTCGGTTGTTGTGGTTTGTGTGTGATTCGCGTTTGCTGCGATGCCTGAGCCGGCCAAGTCCGCTCCCGCGCCCAAGAAGGGCTCCAAGAAAGCCGTCACCAAGACGCAGAAGAAAGGCGACAAGAAGCGCAAGAGGAGCCGCAAGGAGAGCTACTCCATCTACGTGTACAAGGTGCTGAAGCAGGTGCACCCCGACACGGGCATCTCGTCCAAGGCCATGGGCATCATGAACTCCTTCGTCAACGACATCTTCGAGCGCATCGCCGGCGAGGCGTCGCGCCTGGCGCACTACAACAAGCGCTCCACCATCACCTCGCGGGAGATCCAGACGGCCGTGCGGCTGCTGCTGCCCGGCGAGCTGGCCAAGCACGCGGTCTCTGAGGGCACCAAGGCTGTCACCAAGTACACCAGCTCCAAGTAGATACCTGTTTTAAAGACCATTTAACCCAAAGGCTCTTTTCAGAGCCACCCACCTTTTCAGTAAAAGGGCTGTCCTGTCAATTTGTTTTTTTACTGTGAGTAGTAGATTTACAGTCACTTTTATAAGTCCCGTTATTTTGATGAATTAATTATTCTCATTTTTCCTGTGTTGAGCAACATACAATTAATCTGGGCATGAATTACTTGTTGCAGCTAGTGAGAGTTTTGTATTGCATTTTCTTACTCGGAGATAATTTCCTTTATGTATAGTTTTATTGCACTTTTAATGTTGTGTTAGCACCATGTTTCTTGTAATACATCTCTCTTGATTCTAAGTGTGTGTATATGTATATTCTAAGTATATATTCCTGTTTTATGCATTTTAATATGAAGGAAAACTGATGTAGTCTGTAGTTTTACCGCCTGGAAAGAGTCAAAATGATTACTAACAGAAATATATCTGCACATCTTTGTAACTGCAATAACAACATCTCCCACATGATGGTGCTCAGGCTTCTCATAGCAGTTGTTAGAGGTGCACACAGTGCATTATATTCTGAAAGAATTTACATGGTAATAAGTGACATTTAGCTTAATAAGCTTTTACCAATAGGTCAATGATTAATACAGCACAGAAGTCCTTTCAAAATGTTATTTATCTTCAGCTATTTTTTTTTTTTTTAAGTAATTTCACCATGCATGTGTTTTTTGCAGTAACTTGCACAATTTCTCCCTGGTCTGCTTTAGGAAGAGAATATCCCCTTTGTAACTAAAAACACAAAGTGAAGATGAATGTTATTTCATACCTACCTGACCTTTCCTGTTGTTACATGTCAGTGATTTCATTCAACTGTAAACAATTTTGAAACTAGCCACTGTAGACTGACTTCATACAGTATCAGAAAGGTTATCATATAACTACTAACGGGCCCTAAAGTCTTTCAGCCACAATCCACAGTTTAATCTGAATAATTTCATCGCATTTTGGGGTAATTGAACACTGCTGTAGATGCTGATCAAAGACATTATCACATTCACTCAAACTGGACCTGAATAATCCTGAATTCCAAGCACGTTTTGTGGAATTGTGAACTGTGGGAGGTACCCCAGACAAGATCACAGAGAATCAATATGATTGGAAATCAAGTCATTTATTAGCAAGCAAGCCTTTTGTACTTTTCTGCTCTCTTGTCTAATGTTTGTAATGCATGGCCAAAGCCCAAAGTTTCCCCTGGTAGTGTTGGTATAAGTAATCTTGCACGCAGACTGCCTTGTTCTCATGCTGTAGCTGCTTCTCGACCTTGACGTGTTCCAAACGTCTCCCTAGCAACCTGATAAGGCCACATCGTTGGACCAGCATATATTCCCACAGTGAACACACTTAGTCCATGCAGGGACCACAGAATCACAAAAGTCAGCCTTTCTAGTACTGACCATGTGTTGTTTGGTCGTATAGGTAAAGACAGACAGTAGGTCCCTTAAGTTGGCCACCGATTTATGTTTCTTTAAGCATGAAAGAGGCCAGTTACAAGTGGGTTTCCCCAGGGCTCAGAGCTGGGTCCAGCCCTGTTCAATGTCTTTATCAATGACCTGGATAAAGGGATAGAGTGCACCCTTAGCAAGTTTGCGGATGACACTAAGGTGAGTGGAAGTGTGGATCTGCTGGAGGGTAGGGAGGCTCTGCAAAGGGATCTGAACAGGCTGGACCGCTGGGCTGAGACCAATGGCATGAGGTTTAACAAGGCCAAAGGCCGGGTCCTGCACTTAGGGCACGACAACCCTGTGCAGCTACAGACTAGGAGAAGTCTGTCTAGAAAGCTGCCTGGAGGAGAGGGACCTGGGGGTGTTGGTTGACAGCCGACTGAACATGAGCCAGCAGTGTGCCCAGGTGGCCAAGAAGGCCAATGGTATCTTGGCTTGGATCAGAAACGGCGTGACCAGCAGGTCCAGGGAGGTTATTCTCCCCCTGTACTCGGCACTGGTGAGACCGCTCCTCGAATCCTGTGTTCAGTTCTGGGCCCCTCACCACAATAAGGATGTTGAGGCTCTGGAGCGAGTCCAGAGAAGAGCAACAAAGCTGGTGAAGGGGCTGGAGAACAGGCCTTATGAGGAGGGGCTGAGAGAGCTGGGGTTGTTTAGCCTGGAGAAGAGGAGGCTGAAGGGAGACCTTGTTGCTCTCTACAACTGAAAGGAGGTTGTAGAGAGGAGGGTGCTGGCCTCTTCTCCCAGGTGACAGGGGAGAGGACAAGAGGGAATGGCCTCAAGCTCCACCAGGGGAGGTTTAGGCTGAACATTAGGAAAAAATTTTTCACAGAAAGGGTCATTGGGCACTGGCAGAGGCTGCCCAGGGAGATGGTTGATTCACCTTACCTGGAGGTGTTTAAGGCATGAGTGGACGAGGTGCTGAGGGGCATGGTTTAGTGTTTGATAGGAATGGTTGGACTCGATGACCCTGTGGGTCTCTTCCAACCTGGTGATTCTATGATTCTATGAAGGCTGATGGGGACCTGTCAGATTGGATTTCAGACACCTACTGGTAAAAGGAACCCTTCATACTTAGTTCTCCAGAAGCTTCAAGTGGAGTTTAGAGATCAAATCTCCTTATGGCAAACCCTAAAGCATAGTTTGCGTATTCTGGGCCTTTCCATGTGTCTTGTGCCTACAAAAGATTAAGAAACAATGGCATATTGGAATACGCTGCCTAAGGAAGTGGTGGAGTCTCCTTCCCTGGAGGTGTTCAAAAAGCAAGTAGATGTGGCACTTTGTGATATGGTTTATTAGGCACAGTTGGGCTGACAGTTGAAGTGGATGATCTAAGAGGTATTTTTCCAACCTTGTGATTCTAACACGTTATGGTTGCTGGATTTTAGTGTAATCATGTGTGTGGGTCACTAGAAATGGCCCCGAAAAATATCATAGACCAAAAGTGCTAATGCTCTCAGAGTAATGGTGATCATCAGAAGAATTTGTCAGTGGCTATTTATTATTCTCTATACTTGGACATGAGTCAAATTCAGTAACGCCCTAACAAAAATAAAAAAGACCAGTTCAGATTACAGCTATCATTAGGCAACCCTGTTGCCCGAGTTAAAATGGAAACTCTGTGGTGCCTTTTGGCCTCCCAGTTCAGCAGTCCAGAAGAATTCTTTTTGTGTTTCCTATCTTTGTATTCTTTGCACTGCAAACTTCATTAAGACAGCTTTCACAGAAAGTTTCTGTTGATTTTTTTTTTTTTAGAAAAGGCTTTTTAAGTATGTGAAATTATTTCTAGACTTGTTAAACTCAAAAGAAAAGAAAATGTTGCTTATGACTGTTTCTTCCAATCTTAGTGTGAATAATAAGGCAATATTGGGAGCTATAATTTGAACATAGGCTATTATAATAACTGTACACACATCATCAGATCTGATCCTAACACGTGTTATTTTTCCATCAGTGCTGAAAGAAAAGTGTCTGAAATGACAAAAAAAATTTAAAAAATACAGTGAAAAATTTTGTGTACTTGTTCTTTTCACCAGAGGTAAAATAACTAGCATTTAGGCTCAGCAAGAATAACAAATATAACTATTTCATTCTGCAGGAGGATGAACATTCAAAATTAGTAAACAAGTAGTGTGAATATCAAATCACATGGCAGCATATCCTTCCATCTCACATGTACTTTAGTGTTCTTTACTTTTCAGTTCAAAGCAGTTTTGTTTATATTCTTAAATCCATACTATCCAGATGACATTATCCAGCAAGAGTAAAATAATGCAGTGTACAAATGCATCATCCTAGTGTAGCAGGAATTATGCCACCTAGTCTATGCTAGGAATTATGAGGATGCCACTTCTTCAGTCTGGGTTATTTAATCTGTTGCAGGAATTATGCAGCTGCCACCCAGACCAT
This sequence comes from Phaenicophaeus curvirostris, assembly GCF_032191515.1. Lineage (NCBI taxonomy): Eukaryota > Metazoa > Chordata > Aves > Cuculiformes > Cuculidae > Phaenicophaeus > Phaenicophaeus curvirostris. Next base: position 40,315,536 of record NC_091392.1, on the reverse strand, counting down.
GTCAGGAATTATGTGGTTGCCACCTCATCAAAGCTCAGCCCTAGATTCCTGCTAAAAGAAGACAAGTCAGCAATTTTATTTCTTTATCCAACATGCAGAGCATCTCAAGCTGAGTACCCCAAAAGAACCTCTGCTGCAGGTTGTACTCCCCAGTTATACCCATACCACCCATCACCCAATCCTCATGTCCAGTCACTTAATTCTGGTTGGTGGTCACTTGATTTCTTAATGATTTTCTTGGTCATTGGGCTGGCCTTCTTCCAAAGTTACCTCATCTTCTTGAAATTGTTTCCTTCGTCTTTATCTTCTTCATTCTGATTGCATGTGCTGTTTTCACCTAGTTCCATGTTTGAAGCATTAGTTAAATTAAACGGTGTACTCTCTGTCAGCTCTTACACTCTGAGGCTTCAACTGCTTTATCGTCTAGTGCTAATGCAAAGCTATTAATTCTATCAATTTTCAACACTTTAAACAGGTGTTTTGTGATGTATTTTTATTTACCCTCCACATCTATCCTCAAAATACCTCTTCATTCACAGCAACCGAAGTGCAAGGTATTTAATTTTGGTTATATAAACATTATTTTTTTCAAAATACTTTTTCTGAATCAGCAATCAAATTATCAGAGTTACATTACAGTTTACTCCTGCAGTGAATAACCAGCCATAAAAAAATATTTAAGAACCATCCAAACAGTTACAAAAAAATTCCCCTATCTCATTTTTAATAGAATAATAAAGTTAGCATTCTTGGAAAGGCTTATGTCTTCTCTAGACTGGCCTACTTAAAATAAAATTTATATGTATTAATCCTCATGTTTTTAAAAAAATGTGATTTTTTTTTCCTGCAAATTGAAATACACCATCTGGACAAACAAATACCTGTATTGTCTTGTTAACTGACCTGACAGTGAATCAGAAACCAGAAACAGATGCCATGCACCCGATCCAAAACCTGAACAAATCATATACTGACTATAGCAATTTTTATCCGTATTGGTCAGAGGTTATAATTACTCAACAAACAAGATGGATTATGCCTATGTTAGTTTACCATAAACTTTCTTTTCCAATTTTAGTAGAAAAGAATACACTTCAAAATAATAAGCATTGAAGGGGAAAGTATTATATGCAACTATGGAAAAAGATTTGGTTTTATATATTCCTCGAAGTAATGCTTTTGGCCAGTAATGAACTTGTACCTAGTTCAGATTGTAAAGGAAAAAATTGAACCTTTGGGCTCCAAAAACCTGGTTTCAGGGTTGTGCTGTACCAGAGCACAATGAAGCTCAAGACATGCTACAAATCTTACTGGAGAAGACGGCTAGAAGCTCAGGTGAATGCAGTTGGGACCTCCACTCCTCCCTTCCAGCTAATATACCTACAAGGAAGGAAGGAGAGACATTATAAAAAGCAGGAACAGCTCTTTCGTCTGGGACTGGGGGCACAGAACTTGAGGCCTAAGTAGTTTGAAAGAAGTTTTTAGTTTTTTGTTTGGATTTCTTTGATGGTTGAAAAAAAAATATGTATTTGATTGCCCATCCTGATGGAGAGGTTGCTCCAAACATATTCCTTGTCAAAAATGATACCTAGAATCAATCACAAAATTTCTTCCATTTGTTTTGTTAACATAGAAAACCTCAGGAAGCAATTATGAACATATTTGCATTTCAAAACTGGTAAATAAGTAGTTTATGCCTAAAAGGAGTAACAAGACAGCTTGGAATTTTCACCCCTGGTAAAATCCACAGCTTTTTTTTACCTGTAGGCCTACTTGCATTCCATGTAGATTTAGTTCTTGAAAGGTTCGTGGGAAAATGGAAGAAATAATTCCCAGCATAAGAAGAGGCCACACATTGAGACTTATGGACTCCCCATAAAATCTGGGCTTCAGAGAATAAGGAATCTTGTACTACCTTTGTGCAGTATCCAAGCTAGGAAGAAATTAATCTCTTGAATGCATCCCCTTTTCCTTTTGTAACAAGTGGCAGCCACTGCAATATGAAACAATCTGAACAAGCCACATTATAAAGTTCTAAAAACTGAGATTTTTTGCCTTGTGCACTTCAGACACAGGGTAGTATCTTTAATCATCCTGCTTTGAAGAGGAGGACAAGAATTAGCCTAGGAGTGGCATAGCCCCAATCTTTCTACACATAGAAATATATCTTTAAGTAGGGCTGCCTTGTGCTCCAAGCCCAGCAGACTGGGCTGACCGCATCACAGGCAAATCTGGGTGCCTGGGCTCAACTGAGCTGTATAAGGAAGTCCAGAAAACCTGTCTGAATCCGTTTCACTCCCTATATGCAGGGGCTTTTAAACTGCCTTTTGAAATCGTTGGTAAAAATCACAGGAAAGAAGTAAAATGGTCCCATGGGTGTAAGGCTTATTTAGCCCCTGGGGTTTTTGCCTTAATAGATATTTTCATGTCACCAAATCTTATGGGGTGTGTATGTGTTGTACTTCAGACATACAGCAGCAGCTTCTAATCACGCGCTCATTGACAGATAAAAATCAAACAATTAAGGAGTTTCTAAAATCTTGATAAAGACAATCAGAATGATTAGCACTTTTCATAAGACCGTGGCGGAAGATTAACTTTTATACCGTTTTACCTCTGAGAAAACTTGCATGAAAGATTATTTCTTAGCGGGTCGTGACAAAGGATATAAACAACAGCGGGCATCTGGAAGTTTCTGAAGAACTGGGGTTTATTTACGACATTTATCTAGACTGAATAATGTGGACTTCACTGCTTACCCTACAGGTTTATTTCTTGGCAATGGAAGAGTTGCATGTACATTAATTGGTGACAAAGTGAAAAGGAAATAGCTTGGTTTCGATTTAAAAATCCGGAGCCCTGCTCTGCCCTTCCCGGAGATGTCTGATCCTTTTCTTTGCCTTCTCTTCGCTGTTCCCAGGCGCCTCTCTCAGTCCAGAGGGTTGGAAGACGCCGCAGAGCAGCGTAGCCTACCCGCCTCATCCTCTTTGTGTCGTCCTTCTCTGTTCAGCCTGGCCTTCTTTCCTGATTCTGCTCTCCCATCACCTCATAGTTACACTGAACACTCTCCTTCGATTCATCCGTAATGCATCTCGGCTCCCTCTTCCCCTGGAGGCAGATCAGTCCTTAAATCCCCGTCTCTAGCACCGGAGAGGGAAACAGGAATGTCTCCGCTTGCTATTGCCGGACCGACAAACCCGGAGGGTTTCGTCGTCGCTGGAAAAACGAGGGGTCCTGGCGGGCACTTTCTGCTCCGTTATCCACCACCTACTGCATTTACATAGCGAAGAGATAACTCGTCTTCAACATAAATTCTCCTCCGTTAACCCCCAATTAAGCTCGTAGGATTAAATGACACAGTAAAGCAAATACTGCTTAGTAGATATTAAAAGCCCTCTGAGTGTTTTGGCTTTGTTGTTTGGGGGGGGGGGGTGTTGTTGGTTTGTTGTTTTTTGGTTTTGGGTTTTTTTAATTTCTTCTTCCCTCCCTTAAGGAATAGAACGCACAACGAAGAAAGTAACAAATTTATACAGGAGGTTGTGGAGAGGAGGGTGCTGGCCTCTTCTCCCAAGTGCCAGGGGACAGGACGAGAGGGAATGGCCCCAAGGTCCACCAGGAGAGGTTTAGGCTGGACATCAGGAAAAAAAATTTCACAGAAAGGGTCATTGGGCACTGGCAGAGGCTGCCCAGGGAGATGGTTGAATCACCTTCCCTGGAGGTGTTTAAGGGACGGGTGCGTGAGGCGCTGAGGGACATGGTTTAGTGTTTGATAGGAATGGTTGGACTCGATGATCCGGTGGCTATCTTCCAACCTGGTGATTCTATGATACCTAACTAATCTGCGTAAATGCAGCCAGCTCTTCGATCCGGGTGCCATCGTGCGATCCGCCGTTCGAAACAGCTCGCGTTCTCCTTTCCTCCAGCGAGATGGGCGAAGAGGGACGTGCGGGGGCAGCTGCTGACCTGTGTTGGAACCCGACCCGCCGAGGAAAGGGAGGGCTATTCCCTGCTTCCTGCTAGGCCGCCCGCGGCACAAGCTCCTCAGACTTGCTAAGTGGTCCCATTCACAGGGGCTGGGGAAGGCATTTGTCCTTTGATCAAAGGTGTTTTCACCTTCCTCTCCCTTTCTGCTGTTGCAAAACCGAGTTAATGTCAAAGAAATAGCCGGCAATCAGTCTATGCTGCTAGAAGACGGCTGCACGTGTTCACACTCGCCTTATTAAGATATGTGTTTAATAATTTTTTTTGGTTTTTTAGATCCAATCTGCTGATTTACCCCACATGATTTACCCACTTACATCCATGAAGCATCTTCACAGAGGTGTCTGGCTTTACAATATGCTTTTGAGGCCTTGCGACCCTTCACAGTGTAAACCTTGCATAACTCTATAGGGTTTTTAAGGCTTTGTTTCCCAGATACTTGATTTGAAACTTGAGTTTCATAATGCTTAAATGCATTCTGCAACAGGGAAATGAGAAGAACAATAACTAATACTCTATGTTCCACACTGTTCCTTTTGTATTGTTGATGCCATAGCATTCTTTAGTAAGGGTAAGGAATCCCAAAGATTGTCTTCTTCAAAGTTTCTACAGTCTCACAATGGGAATTAAAATCCTTTCACACAATGTCGAGATGATGGACATATACCTGGGGGTTTCACAGGACTCTTCCCCAGCTTCACTACAATCCACAGTACTTCGATACACAGATTACAGTTTTATTATGTGAAAAAAACGCAGACACAGAGGAGAGTGTAGACTTCCCTCCCATGTAGATATGTGAACTTATTACTAACTCAGTTTGAAGAACATTTAGATCAGTGAACACCAGGTCTGCAGATATGTTAAAGTACATTTCTCCTTTCCCTGTACTGGAGGACAGAGGCAGGAAAAACTGGGAGCATGTTGAAAACTACTCCTGTTTTTCCAGTGTCACCGAGTTCTCTGCCCCTCCAAGAAGCACAAAAAAAAAAAAAAACCACCACAAAAAAAAACCACAAAAAAAAAAACCGCCCAAGAAAGTCAAGGAGCTGGGGCTCTGCAGCCAAGAGCCTGCACAAGATAGAAAGGCTAAAAAAGAAGAGAGCAGAGAGGAGCCCTGCTAAAGCCAAAAGGAAATCAGAATCAAACAGGGCAGCACAAAAGCAGAGAGACAACTTTAAGATAACACTGCGCTCTGCTGGAACGGCAGCAGCTCTTCTAAGAGCCACTCGCATTCTACCAAAACAAGGCGAGAACTCGGAAGTTCCCGTACCTCAAGGAGAGAAGGAGGCAGTTCTAGCCAATAGCACTAGAAAAATGAAGGTAAAAGCGATAGCGCTGCCTCCAGCAGCCCTCATCGTGGCGGTATATCCGATCAAGCACCCCACCGAGAACCTACGGAACCCTCTCCCGCCTGAAATCTTTCCCTAGTGCTCTACAGAGTTAATTCTACCAAGAAAAGCCATCGGGACTCCCTTGCACGACAGCGTTAAAACGCAGCGGAAAAAGGAAATCAGCAAGGGGCCCGAGGCGGGGATCGGAACATCCCTCCTGTTGCGAAATATGTTCAGGCTCCGTGCCACGACAGTGTGACTTCTCTAGGGATTGTTGTTTGGTTTAAGACTATGCTTCGCCCACACTCTTCCCCCCGCGCCTGAAAAATCTGCGCTGCCCCGAATTGCAGCAGCGATCCGGAACTCTTTGATATGGAGGAACAGAAGTAACCTGGATTGGTACGAAAATTCCGCTTTGTATCAGCCTCTAATAAATATATCAGAGCATTTACAGCTAAGTCAAAGTTCGCTTACTGGGACGTAGAACGCTTATTCTACCTCATAAAAACCTAGCTGCCACGGCCGACATCAAATCACGTTTTATAAAAAATAAAACAGGAAATATAAATTTAAAAAGCAACAAACAATAAGATTTAATTCCTTGTTTGACAAGTACAACATTCTTTAAAAAGTAGTACAATTACAATTAGCAAATATAAAAACTACTACAGAGAGAACTTATGCGGGCAGGAACACAACACCACAACTAAATTAAACACTTAAGAGAGAACAGCTTATGTTTGTCTCTGGGTTCAGTAGAAGTGAAACTACAGAGTGACTCAACCCTTTACGAACATTGTGGGTGGCTCTGAAAAGAGCCTTTTGTCTTCTGTTTCCTGGTTAGCCTAAGATGTCTTCACTTGGCTTTCGCCTTGTGGCTGTCGGTCTTCTTGGGCAGCAGCACGGCCTGGATGTTGGGCAGCACCCCGCCCTGCGCGATCGTCACCTTGCCCAGCAGCTTGTTGAGCTCCTCGTCGTTGCGGATGGCGAGCTGCAGGTGCCGGGGGATGATGCGCGTCTTCTTGTTGTCGCGGGCCGCGTTGCCCGCCAGCTCCAGGATCTCGGCCGTCAGGTACTCCAGCACGGCCGCCAGGTACACCGGGGCGCCGGCGCCCACCCGCTCCGCGTAGTTGCCCTTGCGCAGCAGCCGGTGCACGCGGCCCACGGGGAACTGCAGCCCGGCCCGCGACGAGCGCGACTTGGCCTTGGCCCGCGCCTTCCCGCCCTGCTTCCCGCGGCCGGACATCGCACGCACTCAGCAAAACAAAACGCAAGCAACAAAGACCTGCTCCCCGCTGCCCCCGCCCGCCCCCTTATATAGAACCCGGCCGGAGCGGCGCCGCTTTCTCCCATTGGCTGGGACGGCGGCGGCGTCTCGGCAGCCAATGGGAGCGTGAATCGAGAGGCGGCCAATGGCAGCGCTTGGGTCCTGGGGACGCCCCGAACGGCAACGGCCAACCAATCGCGAGGCGCCGCTGTCGAGCCGTTGCTCTGCCCAGCGCCGCTATATAAGCAGCTGCCGCCGGCAGAGTCGTTACCCGCTGCTTGCTCAGCGCTGTTAGTTGTGTGGGAGACTCTCGCTTGCTGCGATGCCTGAGCCGGCCAAGTCCGCTCCCGCGCCCAAGAAGGGCTCCAAGAAAGCCGTCACCAAGACGCAGAAGAAAGGCGACAAGAAGCGCAAGAGGAGCCGCAAGGAGAGCTACTCCATCTACGTGTACAAGGTGCTGAAGCAGGTGCACCCCGACACGGGCATCTCGTCCAAGGCCATGGGCATCATGAACTCCTTCGTCAACGACATCTTCGAGCGCATCGCCGGCGAGGCGTCGCGCCTGGCGCACTACAACAAGCGCTCCACCATCACCTCGCGGGAGATCCAGACGGCCGTGCGGCTGCTGCTGCCTGGCGAGCTGGCCAAGCACGCGGTCTCTGAGGGCACCAAGGCTGTCACCAAGTATACCAGCTCCAAGTAGATACCTGTTTTAAAGACCGTTTAACCCAAAGGCTCTTTTAAGAGCCACCCACCTTTTCAATAAAAGAGCTTTAATTTCTGTATTTTATCTTAGTTTTCCCGGTGCTCCATAACCCAGTTGTTAGGACATGTTTAGTGCCGGGGATCTAAAAGCCCCAGGCTACTTTTTCATCGAAGCCACACCCCCAGTCTCTGGGCCATACATACTTAACGTCTATAGTCTTACCTCTTCATGACTTTTTGTGTGCTACCAAATCTAGCCATTAGCCATGAGTTTCCTGCACGCTGCATGTGCATGCATTCTTGTGGGATGCTTCGATTACCAGCTGATTGCAGGGTACCTTCTCTGTGCTGTATGCTTCTTGCATGCCATTCATCAGTACTTGGTGGATGTCCCAGGCATCTGAAATGACATAAAGGGAAAGTTATTATAGTGCTTGCCTTTCCTGACTCAGGTTGGTTTCAAGCCCTCGTCCATCCTGTCTCGCTGTTCTCAAACCATGAGCTCCTATATCACCAGTTATAGATACATGCCTATATAGTTTAGAAGTATGTTCGAGGTTTTAAGTAGATAGTTAGGAAACCATTTGGTTCTCCGGCCTTCCCTCCGTGTAAAATATCACCCGTTTAAAATGTACACCTTATGGGAATATTGAAGACATTTCTTAGTACTTTTTTAATTATTCTAAGGTTCCAAATACAACATTGCTAAAGGCTTCAGAACGGACTAATATTTGGATAGGTAAGGTCTAACCGCGCGTCAGTTACTGCGATTTCTTAGTCCTTGCTGCCCCCTGATGGGCGTTTCCGAATTCTCTGTCATTTTGCGTTTTACAGTATCAGGTTAAAACCTCAGACTGAGAGACAGAGAAAAAACCTGCGAGATGTAGAAGACAGAGAAGTTAAGTAGCTGTCTGAAACTGCAAGTGGCAAAACTCTTCAAATGAAAGAATCCGTGGCTCTTAAAAGAGCCTTTGGGTCGAGTAGGTCTGGAAGAGGGCGCAGAAGCAGCTTACTTGGAGCTGGTGTACTTGGTGACAGCCTTGGTGCCCTCGGAGACCGCGTGCTTGGCCAGCTCGCCAGGCAGCAGCAGCCGCACGGCCGTCTGGATCTCCCGCGAGGTGATGGTGGAGCGCTTGTTGTAGTGCGCCAGGCGCGACGCCTCGCCGGCGATGCGCTCGAAGATGTCGTTGACGAAGGAGTTCATGATGCCCATGGCCTTGGACGAGATGCCCGTGTCGGGGTGCACCTGCTTCAGCACCTTGTACACGTAGATGGAGTAGCTCTCCTTGCGGCTCCTCTTGCGCTTCTTGTCGCCTTTCTTCTGCGTCTTGGTGACGGCTTTCTTGGAGCCCTTCTTGGGCGCGGGAGCGGACTTGGCCGGCTCAGGCATCGCAGCAAGCGAGAGTCTCCCACACAACAACTAAGAGCGCTGAGCAAGCAGCGGGTAACGTCACCGCCGGCGGCAGCTCCTTATATTCCGCACTGTGGGGCGAAGCTCCACCTCCACAGCCGTGTCTGTAATTAAAGCACTGAATCAGAAAAGGGCGGGCAAGGCCTCGGGCGTATTGTTCATCGTAGCTGAAAGTGAAAATGCCACTTAGGGGGATCGCTGCATCGCTGAATCGACGAGCGCTGAGCGCGGAGTCGAGTGGACGAGTCAGCGCTGAGCGATGGGACTGTCTTCGGGGAGGCGGAGCGGTGTATGTGCCTGTCGATGCAGCGCGATGTGCGCAGGGGATTAGCGGAATGATGCTTATCAGTAGGGGCAGAGCGATGTTCGTGTCGTTGAATTCGGGGCAGTGTTTGCTCATAGGAGCAGAGCGTTGTGCCTTTCAGGAGGTGCAGCTCTCTCTGTGTGTCGGGGCGTAGGGCTAATGTGCTTTGGAAGACGCGGAGGTCCCTCCGCGGCGGGGACAGAGGCGGGGCGGTGCCTCTGTCCATCGGGGAGCACAGCGACGTTTGTGTCGTTGAGGTCAGCGCAAGAGCCCGTGTTCGAAGGAACGGAGGGATGTGTATGCATCGTCGGTACACAGTGATGAGTATCGCGGTCGGGATGGTGAGGGGGGGAGGTGAAATACACTCAGAGCGATAGGACGGTCGTATACAGGGCGAGTGGACGCTTCAGGGCTCGGAGCGACGTGTGCGTCGGTCGGCGCAGAGCGATGGGAGTGTCTTTGGAGTGCAGAACGAAGCCCGTCTCCGTTGGTGCAGAGCGATGGGAGCGTAGGGGAGGAGCGGAGCGATGTTTATCAGTCGGGGACAAAAAGAGATGAGTGTTTCAGGGCTCATAGAGCGAAGGCTCTGTCCATCGAAGAGCAGAGCGTCGTTTGTGTCCTTGGCTCATCGCGTAGCAAATGTTAGAGGAAATAGAGCGATGTGTGTTTATCGTTGAGGCATAAAGTTACGCACAGCGAGCCCGGGGAGATGGGAGGCGGTGAAAGTTACGCAGAGCAACGGGACCATCGCACTCAGGGCGATGTGTGCGCCTCGCGGCATGGAGCGATGTGCAGTCAGAGGGCGCAGAGCAATGTGAATGTCTTCCGGGAGCAGAACGATATGTGTCGCTCGGTGTAGAGCGATGAGAGTGTAGGGCTCCTCGTGTAGTATATTTTGGGGGAAGTGGTGGGCTGTATACCTCGGGAGGTGAAGAGTTATGCGTGTATCGGGGCAGAGGGGTAATGTGGTTTGGTGGGCACAGAGCTATGTGTTTCGGGGGCAGTCGCAGAGATATTCATGTTTCGGGAGGCACAGAGCGATGGTTGCGTCCATCGGGGAGCAGTGCGATGTATGCGTTAATTGGATCAGGGCGTAGGGTATGTTGGGGGAGCCGTGTGCTTCGGTGGGGGTGGGACGTTGTGTGCTGTGGGAATGCGGAGCGATGTGTGTGGACAGAGGGAGGTGGGCGGTATATTTGACATTGCCGTAGAGCCGTATGTGCGATCCTTTGTGCGTCCTTGGGGAGAAAGCATTGTGTGTTCCGTATTGTGCCGAGAGATACCAGTGTCGAGGAACGCTGGGCGCTGTGTAGAGCGATGAGCTGGTGCAGAGCGATGTGTGCGTAGGGGAGGAGCGACGCGACGTTTCTCAGTCGAGGCAAAGCGATGTTCGTGTCGTCGAACTCAGGGCGCAGGGTAAGTTCGTGGGAGCAGAGCTCCCTCGGGAGGTCCAGAGCGCTGTGTGTGGCGGAGCGTAGGGGTAACGTGGGTTTGGGGCGCAGAGCGATGTGCTTCGGGGGGCAGGGGAACACGCAGAGAGATGCATGTTTTAGGGATCGCAGAGCGATGGCTGTGTCCATCGGGGATCAGAGCTACGTTTTTGTCTCTGAGATCATCGTGTAGCAAGTGTTAGAAGGAATAGAGCTACGTGTATTTATCGTTGAGGCATAAAGTTATGCACAGCGAGCCCAGGAAGGTGGGAGGAGGTGAAACATACGCAGAGCAATGGGACCATCGCACTGAGGGCGATGTGTGCGCCTCGCGGCATGGAGCGATGTGCAGTCAGCGGGCGCAGAGCGATGTGAGTGTCTTCCGGGAGCAGAACGATATGTTTCTCGGTCGGTGTTTCAGCGGGCGCAGCGTGAAGGGACTGGTGCACGCAGGGAGTTCAGTGCGTCTCAGGGCGCCGAGAGTTGTGTGTGCCCGTCGATGCAAAGCGATGTGTGCGTAGGGGAAGAGGGGAGCGATGTTTGTCAGTCGGGCAGAGCGATGTTCTTGTGGTTCACCTCAGAGCACAGTGTTTGTTGGGGAGAGCAGCGCGCTGTGTGTGGCGGGGCGTAGGGGTAATGTGGGTTTGGAGGGCGGAGCGATGTGTTTCGGGGAGCAGGGGAACACGCAGAGAGACGCATGTTTCGGGGATCGCAGAGCGATGACTGTGTCCATCGGGGAGCAGAGCTACGTTTGTGTCTTTGAGATCATCGCGTAGCGAGTGTTAGAGGGAACGCAGCAACGTGTACATTTCGTTGAGGCACAAAGTGATCCGTATAGGGATCGAAGGGTGAGAGGAGGCGAAAGACACGATGATCGTACTCAGGCGATGTGTGCTCCTCGCGGCGCGGGGCGGTGTGCAGTCAGCCGGCACAGAGCGATGGGAGTGTCTTCGGGGAGAGGAGCGATAGCTGTGTCGGTCGGTGCAGAGCGAGGGGAGTGTCGTTGAGTTCAGGACCTAATGTCTGTTGCGGGATGCAGAGAGCTGCGTGTCAGAGCGTAGGAGCGTAGGAGTAAAGTACCTGGAGTTTGGCAGGGCGATGTGTTTTGTGTAGGGACACGTAGACATATGCGTGGTTTGGGGTGCACAGAGCGATAGCTGTGCCCATCGGGGAGTAGAGCGGTGTGTGTGTTGATGGGATCAGAGTGTAGTGTATGTTGGGGGAGCCGAGCTCCGTGTGCTTCAGTCGGGGGCAGGACGATGTGGACAAGGGCGAAGTGCTTGTCATCGCAGCAAAGCCGTACGCGTGACCCTCTCTGCGTCCTGAGGAGCAAAGCGATATTTGTTCCATGTGGCTCAGAGAGGTAGGTGCCCGTGTCGCGGGGCGCTGAGCGCAGTGTAGAGCGATGAGCCGGTGCAGAGCGATGGGAGCGTCTTTAGGGAGCAGAGCGATGCGTGTTCCCGTCGGTGCAGAGCGATGTGTGCGTAGGGGAGGAGCGGAGCGGTGTTTTTGTTGTCGGATTCGGAGCATAGAGTATGTTGGGTGGAGCTGAGCGCCTTGTGTTTCGGGATCCGCAAATCGCTCTGTGTGTCGGGGACGTAAGGATAATGTGGTTGGGGGGGCGTATAACTACGTGTTTCGGGGGATATGCAGAGATATTTGTTTTTCGGGAGTCGCAGAGCGATGCACGGTGTTGTGTGCGTGGCGGGGATCTGAGTGACGTGTTTCTGGAAGCGGGAGATGGGAGGGGGTGCGACGACGAAGTCGGGCGATGTGTGTTTCTGTGAAGCTCAGTAAGATGGGTGTATCGGAGGCATCCTCTGTGTCGGTTTGTGTTTCATTTTATGGTGAAGGTTATGATAAGTTAAGGAGGTAAATGATTAGGACGCTGAACAAAGCAGTGTATTGCAACACAGCAATGGGCTGTTGAGAGCCGCGGTCTCTAACATCACTGTAACAAGCGGTCCGCGTTGGGACCCTCGACCACCTGCAAGGGGACAGCACGCCTTCCTTCTCCTGCTGCTTGATGACACGGGAGTGAACGTGCCGCGCAACTTCACATAGATCACCTTTTACCAATGCATTTCGGGTTTCTTTGGTCAAGTTTGGGCAAGTCGCGGCAAGCGCAGCCCCGGGACTAATACCAACGCGTGGATTTCCGTGTTCCTGTTTGTCCAGGACGGCGCTGCTCTGCTGCCCGACCTGCCCGAGGCTCACTCGGCAGTTGGGCGCACCCCGACTCAGCCTAGGTAAGACGGGATGGTCGTCAAGATGCCCATGGCTGTCGGGAGCTCGGCGGCTGCTCTCAGCGTAGAGCGGCGGCTCGTTCCTCTCACCACGCTCTGCTCCCGGCTCCTCTCGCACAGTCTCTTCTTCCCAGGCACTGCACCCCACCTTGCCTGTCCTCTCCAGCAAGGACCGGCGTGGGGCCGCCAGCAGTCGTGCTCTGCTTCTCCTCTCAGTACTGAGGCTCTGTCTTGGCTGGGTTTTGAGGGAAAAACGATTGTACGTGGAAGTTTTCTAAGTGTGGTGAAGTGAAATCCATGCTTTATCCAGTACGGAAGTATTGGATCCTCCCCAGAACTCCCACCCTTCAATTTGCTGATGCCCAAACCTGTGATGGAGCTCCCTCAGACAGAAAACAGCCGCGAACGGAATAATCGGAGACGAGATCCTGCGGCAGGGCGAGCTCAGGGCTGAATCACAGTAGGGCACTGGCGGGCATCCTGCTCACACGGCGCTGGTTCCTCCTCCTCCCTCGCCTCTTTCATCAGTAGCACGTACTCACGTGCATAGATTTGTCAAGGAGGCTTAATTAATAGCTACATATCAGCTATCACTAATGGATTTTCTGTGTTATCCTTAGCTGTCCAAGAGCATCTTGGAATAGTTAACAGCGGTGAACAGTGGAATAGTCAGCCACAGTGAGAATAGTGAGAATATCTTGTCTCAAAGTGGGTATAAAGTTCCTCTTCTCAGCTATGTGATGAAGTGCCTTCTCTCCTCAAAACTGTGGCAACCACCACCGACATAAACAAAAAATATTTTGCCAAACACCTTAACACTCCCGCTGGCATACGAACTGGGCCCTTACAAAATCGCATGGTTCCAGGATTTTTTATTTTTTTTCTGGAGATGAAGAGAATCTAAGTTAAAACCCTCTTCTCAGTGCATTTTCGCAGATTTGTCACCTCTCTGCTATTTATAGACTGCTAAAGTTTTCTCCTTAATACACGTTGATATGTATTACATGTTGTCTGGGAGATAAAGCTAAATGCCGTGAAAAGAGATGGTGAGAAACCGCTCCAATCGGCATCAGAAGGCGCGGTTAATAACTACTACTAATAATAATTAGCCCGTAAGCCACAAGAATAAATAAACAAAAACATACGAGCCCCGAAGCCAACTTGATGTCTTTCTAGACAAGAACTAAATTATACGGAGAGCTGAAAACGAGCAAGCTGAACTCATTGCTCGGGGTAGATCAATCAATCGGACATCAAAGGCAACGGGAACATTTGCATATCTGAAGGCAGAGGGTTTAGCACTCTTTTGTTCTCGTAAAGTACTGTGTTTCCCCCAGAAACAGCTCGCAGAGGTTTCGGCCAGTCTGTCCCCCTCCTAACATTTTGTGTGCTTTCAGATCTCATGGAAGAACTGATTTCCCGAACACAGTCTGGCATATGGAAAGGGAGTTCTGAGCGCCGGTTCGATGTGATGGAAAATCCGACACTGGGCCAGCAATGCTGGGCAAAACTTATTTGTTTACCACTAACTATGCACAGGTAGATTTCATTGCATTTCTTTCTGCATGTACTTCTGCATCTAATCGAACTCTTCCCATAAGGAGAATATGATTCTTTATGCTATGACTTCCTCCCTTTCTCTTTACCGGACTTGAAGGTGACCTGAGCATTTCTCAAGAACTTGTGCTCTATGCATTGGTTTTATCCTCTTGATTTTGGGATTGCATTTAGGCTTAGGTTTTACCTTACATGCTGTGTCTGTGCATCTCTGATTCCACTGGCTGCACTTCCCTGGCTTGACTCATCCCCATGGACTTGCCCAGTGATCCAGGGTTGTGGCTGTCCCTAGTCACTGCCACCATCCCTGCCCCACTTGTCATGAATGGATGCTGCGGGGCTGTGTTAGTGACGCCATGGCCCTGCCTGCTCCATTGTCCCTCTCATCTCCCAGCTCACTTGCCTTTATGGGACAACCCCTTCTGCTTCTTCCCCACAAACTTTTTTGAACTTCTTTGTCTATCTAAGAGCATATTTACTGCAGTTAGACTTAGTATACGAGTCCCCTTTCAAACAGTCATCATTTGCTCACCTGTCCCCGTCTAGTCGGTTCGTGATGGAAGTGTGGATATGGGAATCAAAGTATTCGGCGACTTCCAAGCAGTTCACGAGACATCAGCCTTTGTTGTTGATCCTGTGCAGATTACTTTTTCTAGCTTCACATGCTATCACCTTCTCAGATACCTGATGCTGGGATAATATCAGGGCAGGCTCCCCTGGGCAGGGTGTAGGGGGAGGCATAAAGATGACACGTTGCTGCTTTGGCGTGACACAGTTCAGTATTGCATCTAATTCTGTGACTAGTGACTGCACAGTATCATAGTTGTTAAAAATAGAGGCTATTGGTCTGTTCTATCTTTAATTTCTCTTTCTTTCTCCTGTCCTTCTTCCTACCTACCTCACCCATCTGAAATTGCCTGAGTTTCATTACTCCCCTTGTTCCCAGGAAGCTGACACATACCAGCACTCTCATTCACACTCTTTCTCCTAGGGAAGGACCATTTCTTCCTTACAGCATGCAATCAATGCCTGTCGTTATTGAATATGTAGCATTCACCTCTTCCCTGACCCATCAAGTGCCCTAATTCCTAATTTGTGGCATTGAATCGTGGTTTTGACCTGTAGCAACTCAGCCAAGGAATATGCTAAACTTTGCTATGCTTAGCCTAGGCAGACAGGAGAAGCTTATGGTGGATATTTTTAAGCATAAGTGAAGACATACTATTTCTTTGTCCAGCTGAACACAGAATAGTTACTAAGCTCACTAAGTTGCTTCAGTAGTCTGTGTACAGTCAGGCAAAAAAGAGATGGACAAAACAGAGAGCTAGTAGCATAGGTGGCATCATAATGCAAATCTCTAGCATACTGAGGAGAGAAAGACATCCCAGGGAACCTGTGAATCAAAGCTGAACTGCATTGATCACCTGTCTCGAGTGCCTGTATGCCCAAGTGATAACTGGCAGCGTCCTGTGGGAAGTGGATGCTGGTGGTGGCCACACACATTCCTCTGCAGTGATCATTACTGTTCATCTCATTCTGTGAATGAGATTCAGTTATTCTGTGAATACTGGGCTGCATGCAGAGCAACCTTGTCAAGGAAGCTTCTAGAATAATCAGCAAGACCTCTAATACTTTTTTTTTTTTTTTGAGGAGAGGGAAGTAGGAAACAGCAGTTAGGGACTGTAGCAAACAAAGTAGTTTCTGGGAGAAAACAGGCCACTATGACTTCCTGACTATCACCTGGAAGGACAGGAACACAGGCTCCTCCTGACATACATAGGTCTTCCCAACCTCAAAATGTCTTGGAAAGAGCCATGGATATCAACTTTCCAGTGTCTCAGCTTTCTTCTCTTCTCATTTGCAATGCTCTGCTGCTCATCTATCACAGCCTATATGGAGGAATAGTAGCTTAGATGTCTTCTACATCCTGACGTACTACAACTGATTGCACTCATCTCATCTTTGGAGTATTGCGTTCCACCATTGATCACAGTTCCTCTGAGCCAAGGCACCAGGAAGCTAGGGAGTGGCTCAGCCACTCAGTCTCTGCCTGCACTGTCTGCAGCTTGTAGGAGACCATACAAAACAGTTCAGTTCTGCAACAAGATGTACAGTTAAATTTTTGATCACTTCTTATTTCATAAAGAAACACAAGCAGACTGCTGCAGGGACCAGGCAGAAGTCAAAACTAAATTTTGAGGGACTCTATGACTTAACATATTTCTTATGTACCTGGAGCACCCATAAGTTAGAACGAATTCGACAGGATGACACGTGTAAAGTATGACTGCTCAGCAGCACAAGTATCAGGAAGGGCTACTTGCTTGAGAAAATATTGAAGATACTGTGCAACCTTAGGCAGCCCAAGGTGAAAAACACGCTAATGGGGCTTTGCAGCAACAGGCTTAGTGCACGACCTTGATCACTCTGTTTGAAATACACATACATATGCAGCAGTCCTGCGTCCTCAGCTGCATCCATGAGATGAATGTCTCCATATGCCCTCATAAGCAAACAGTAAAATTCCAGCACAGTCATAGTTCACTTGATGGGATGAATCTCAAGACGGGAGTGTTGCAATTGACAGGTATAAACTGTTCAGAAGGGATAGACAAAGAAGAAGGACAGGAGTTGTCGGCTATGCAAAAACATGGACTGATTGCACAAAGTTGTATTTGAAAAACAGCGAGGAACACTTGAGAGCTTATGGATAAAAATTAGAGGCCAAGGTGACAGAGGAAACCTCGTGGTTGGTATTTAACTACAGGCTGCTCAATCAAGGAGAGGGTGTTGATGAAGCTTTCTTACTTCAGCTACAGGAAGCATGCTCACAGGTGCTGATCCTGCTGGGGGCTTTTAATTGACTGCTGGAAAAGCAGCACAGCGGACTATAAGTCATCCAGGAGACTCCTGGAGCACATTGAGGACAATTGTTTCAATGCAGGTGAAAGACAGCCCAACCAGAGGAGAAGCACCACTGGATCTGTTGCTCACCAACAGAAATAAACTCATTGAAAAGACCAAGACTGGTGGGCGCCTGGGCTGCAGCCTGGGCCCAGGCCCATCACAAACATGAGGGATATAGGCCAGGCAAAATGTAAAGGTGAGACTCTGAATTTTAGTATAGCAAATTTTCATTTGGTTAATGAACTAGTGGATGTTACCCCCTGGGAAACTACCCTCAGGGCCAAAGAAACGGAACAGGGCAGGTAGTTATTTATGGGTTTTTTTCTTAGAGAACAAGTGCTTTTGATTCCAATGTGTAAGAAAGCAGGGCAGGAGGGAACGAGACCACTATGGCTCAGTCAAGACCTTCTGGCTGAACTGAAACATAAGAAGGAGAAGCACGGGCATAAGAAACAGGGACATGGAATCCTGGTAATAATATGAGGATTCTGTTTAATTGTGTAGCAATGAAATCAGGAAAGCTAAGGTACAGTTTTGCAAGGGATTGCAAGGGATTGCAAGAATAATAAGAAGGGCTTCTGCAGGTTCATTGATCAGAAAAGGAAGGGTAAAGAGAATGTACCTTCCAATATATGAGACAGGAGACCTAGTGACAACTGACACAGAGAAGGATGAGGTACTCAATAACTCTTTTGCCTCAGTTTTCACTGGTAATCTCTATTCCCACATCTCTCAAGTCCCTGAACCTCAAGACAGCTTCAACAGGAAAGTGATAGATGAGAGGTATGGATTTGTTGGATGGAGTGTTGGATAAGAGATGGATGGTCACACCCAGAGTTACAGTCAATGGCTCAATGTACAAAGGGAAACCAGTAATGAGTGGTGTCCCTCAAGGGTCTGTACTGTGCCCAGTATTATTTAATATCTTTATCAATGACATAGATAGTGGGACTGAGTGCACTCTCAGCAAGTCTGTGGATGACACTAAGCTGAGTGGTGCAGTTGATACAGGAGAGGGAAGGTACTCTGTCCAGAAGGACTTTGACAGACTTGTGTGGGCTTACATGAACCTTATGTTTAACAAGGCAAGTACAAGGCCCTGCACTGGGGTTTGGGCAATCCCCAATATCAGTACAGATCAGGGTATAAACTGATTGAGAGAAGCCCTGCAGAGAAGGGCTTGGAGATGCAGGTGGATAAAAAATTGGACATGAGACTGCAATTTGTGCTTGCAGACCAGAAAGCAAATGCTATCATAGGCTGCGTAAAAGGAAGCATGCCCAGCAGGTAGAGGTAGGTGATTCTCCTCTTCTACTCCACTCTTCCCAGCACAAGACAGACATAGACCTGTTAGAGCAGGTTCAGAGGAGGGCCACAAAAGTGTTCAGAGGACCAAACACATCTCCTATGAAGAAAAGCTGAGAGAGTTGGGGTTTTTCAGCCCGGAGAAGAGAAGGCTGTGGCGAGACCTCATAACAGGTTTTAGATACATAAAGAGGACTTACAAGAAAGAGGGAGAGAGACTTTTTACCAAGGCCTGCAGTGACAGAACAAGGGGCAATAATAGTTTTAAACTGAAAGAGTGTGGACTTAGGTTTGTTCTAAAGAAGAAATTTTTCATTATGATGCTGGTGGGACACCAGAGAAATTTTGAATTTTTCAAGGTTAGGTAGGACGGGACTTCAAACAACCTTGTCTAATGAAAGTTGTTTCTTCGCACAATAAGGAGGCTGGCCTAGGTAATCCAACCCACACCATTCTATGATTCTATAGGTCACCAAGTTACACATGCTCAAAAGAAGGATCTTCATGGAAGTAAATATCCAATACCAGAGTAGGAGAAAAACAAGACCTTGCATTTCTGGCTGAAGTTCTGAAAAATCTTTGTAACTTCCAAACAAATCAGTCCACTGTCAGCAGTACCTTCTACATTTTGTATTTTAATAAATGCTCTGTTTGCTGGACTATTTTTTTCAGGAAAAAATAAGAGACAGAAGTAATTCTGTCTTTTACTAACTATATTATTGTAAGAAGTTTCATATCAGAAAAAAAATGTTAAGGTCTTTTTTGTTTAAGATAATATTTGAAACAAGTAATGAACTTTTTAACATGAAGTTGCCTATTAAAGTAAAGGAATTAAAAGTCACTTACAAAATTACTTCCTCCTTCCTCTCCCCGACTTGATAACATTTGCAAGATCTCCTTCCTTTTCTTCCTTTGCTAAGCCTAAAAGTAACTGCCTATGATTGAAAAAACCCCAAATTTAAAAATATAGATACGTTGTCAAAATTTGGGAGACAACAGAAATTAGAATTTAATAAAGCATGTAGGCTGCTTCAGGGCTGTGCTGCTACATCAGGCATTTGGAAGAAGGATAGAGGCCCAGCCAAGCCTAGGAAAATGCAATTGCAAGCGATCAGAAGAATTTAGAGGTAAAGCTACTAGTGGACTGACTCTGATATGAGTGAACAGAATGGAGTAACATGCAGAGGTTGAAGGAAATATGTATGCTACAGAAATTTCTCCTCAATGGTATGTGTCCTTCACAACAAATTCACTCCCATGACAATGTAGTTCTTAACCCATAATCCACAGTGGGGTCAGCAGGTGAAACCAACATGAAATACAGCACCGATACAGCTCTTGGCTCAAAATTCACATCGATCTTCTGTTTTTATAATCCCACATATGATGTTATTCTTCTGTTTGTCTTCTCTAGACACATGCCCCTCTGAAATGCTACCATGTCTCTTGGCAGGTTCTCACACTTAAGGTGCACCCTAGTCAGGACAAACCAGTGCTGCTGACAAAATCTTTAAAACTGATATTCCCCCCTCCCCAACCACCGTAATACCAAAAGAACATGTGTGATATTTCATTATCAAAAGAAAAACCTGAAGATGCCATTTTCAACTACATGAGATAACCATAAGGGTCTCTTTTTCTTTCCTACATTGTATTATGTATTTTTGACATTCCTCTATCCACCTCATCCCAAAAAAAAGAATCATTTTATGCATATTCAGTTTATCTCATATCATAAAACTCATACGTTAAAACAAGTCATGCCCTATTTTATCTTGGCAGTTCTGAAGACATAATTGTTTGATGAATCAATTTGATATAATTTTGTTAAGGAAATGCCTGCAGTCTTACCCCTGTTTTCCTAAAGAAAACATGCACACAATATTTTAGTTTGATACTTTTTTTGCACATTTGTTGACTCTGGGTGATAAAATGCCTGAAATATAGTGTAAAATTAAAGACAAAAATGAACTCTGTCTTAAAACAAGAACACTCAGATGAATGTGTTTACCTGTTCTGCTGAATCAAAAGCAGTATTTTGGAGAAAAAAAAAGGAAAGGAATATAGTTTGTGAAAATATTAATACAAGCATACAGAATACTGAGGGAAACAGTGAAAGAACATCTCTGTTTCTGTAAGTTGAATGTACCTCCTGATTCAAGAGACCTGGTTTTCACATTGACTTTTCTAGTGAAAACAGCCTTTCTTTAAATTTTATTTTCTCTGAGTAAAGTTAAATAGGGTACTACGTCCAAAGATTTCATTAATTTTTAGGAGAGGAAGCCGTGTTATGGGAAACAACTTGTAAGGCACATAAACAGCTGAGTGGCAATTTTGTGTTACTTGCTTCTTTTCAAAGCTAATTTGCTCTAAAAAAACGTCTCCGCATTTCTTCCATTTTGCACCACCTTGATAAAAACTGTCTCAGGAACGTGAATCCGCTGTCACTGTGACAGACATGTGAGAAGCAAAGTTTTGATTCAAGAAGAAAAAGAAAAATCTCACTGTCTAGCTCTGAGTGCAACTCCCAAGCAAGGGATTATCGTCTTGCCTGAAACTCATTTTAACACTCCGCTAAAGGAAACACCGATAGATAAAAATATGTTCTCTCCTCAGCAACGCTGCTAAGAAATGGGGCAAGCGGCCACGGTTTTTTTACGAAAAACACCCTTTTTAGAGGAGGAAGAAACACAACCGGAGCTGCAGAGCTCGCGCGGCTGAGGGGCGGGGCGGGCTCGACAACCAACCAATCAGCGCCCGCCGAGCTGCTATAAAAGCAGCGCCGCCAGCGTGGGGGCACTTATTGCGTTCGGCTGCGCGTTGTGGGTCATGTCTGAGACCGCTCCTGCTCCCGCTGCTGAAGCGGCGCCCGCCGCCCCGGCCCCCGCCGCTAAGGCCGCCGCCAAGAAGCCGAAGAAGGCGGCGGGCGGCTCCAAAGCCCGCAAGCCCGCGGGCCCCAGCGTCACCGAGCTAATCACCAAGGCCGTGTCCGCCTCCAAGGAGCGCAAGGGGCTCTCCCTCGCCGCGCTCAAGAAGGCACTGGCCGCCGGCGGCTACGATGTGGAGAAGAACAACAGCCGCATCAAGCTGGGGCTCAAGAGCCTCGTCAGCAAGGGCACCCTGGTGCAGACCAAGGGCACCGGCGCCTCCGGCTCTTTCCGCCTCAGCAAGAAGCCCGGCGAAGTGAAGGAAAAAGCCCCCAAGAAGCGCACGGCGGCGGCCAAGCCCAAGAAGCCGGCGGCTAAGAAGCCCGCCAGCGCCGCCAAGAAGCCCAAGAAAGCGGTGACAGCTAAGAAGAGCCCCAAGAAAGCCAAGAAACCGGTGGCTGCTGCTACCAAGAAAGCGGCCAAGAGCCCTAAGAAGGTGATTAAGGCTGCCAAGCCCAAAAAGGTGGCAGCCAAGAGCCCGGCCAAGGCGAAGGCGGTGAAGCCCAAAGCAGCCAAGCCCAAGGCAGCAAAGCCCAAAGCAGCCAAGGCGAAGAAGGCGGCGCCCAAGAAGAAGTAAACCCGTGTGGAAGAAAACTCTTGCTGCGCTCTTTAACCCAACGGCTCTTTTCAGAGCCACCCACATTTTCAAAGGAGAGCTGAGACACTGTGGCTACCAGTCATTTGGGGGGAAGGAGGCAAAATAATAAGGGAGTGCATGGCTTCAGAAAGCCCGTGCGGCACGGGGATTGGCTGCAGCTTCCAAAGGGCTGAGCAGTTTCTCGGGAGCTCCTGTCAATACCGCCCCAGCCCTGCCCCACGAACAGCAGTAGGAAAGCAACTCGGGCTGAGAGGAGGGGTGGTGCTTTCATACGGGACTTCATCCCCACAACGAGTGGAGAGGTTTCCTTGTCAGTTTCGGGTAACAATTCCAAAAGGTGCCCCGGCTTTTTTTAACGTCTACTCAATGAAATGCAAGCAATTCAGCTCTTCAGCGATCTAGTGGGTGGCTCTGAAAAGAGCCTTTGGGTTTCTTTGGGAAAAACTTCCTGGGCGTTGCGGTTCGGCGTTCACTTGGGTTTTGCCTTGTGGCTGTCGGTCTTCTTGGGCAGCAGCACGGCCTGGATGTTAGGCAGCACCCCGCCCTGCGCGATCGTCACCTTGCCCAGCAGCTTGTTGAGCTCCTCGTCGTTGCGGATGGCGAGCTGCAGGTGCCGGGGGATGATGCGCGTCTTCTTGTTGTCGCGGGCCGCGTTGCCCGCCAGCTCCAGGATCTCGGCCGTCAGGTACTCCAGCACGGCCGCCAGGTACACCGGGGCACCGGCGCCCACCCGCTCCGCGTAGTTGCCCTTGCGCAGCAGCCGGTGCACGCGGCCCACGGGGAACTGCAGCCCGGCCCGCGACGAGCGCGACTTGGCCTTGGCCCGCGCCTTCCCGCCCTGCTTCCCGCGGCCGGACATCGCACGCACTCAGCAAAACAAAACGCAAGCAACAAAGACCTGCTCCCCGCTGCCCCCGCCCGCCCCTTTATATAGAACCCGGCCGGAGCGGCGCCGCTTTCTCCCATTGGCTGGGACGGCGGCGGCGTCTCGGCAGCCAATGGGAGCGCGAATCGAGAGGCGGCCAATGGCAGCGCTTGGGCCCTGGGGACGCCCCGAACGGCAACGGCCAACCAATCGCGAGGCGCCGCTGTCGAGCCGTTGCTCTGCCCAGCGCCGCTATATAAGCAGCTGCCGCCGGCGGTGCCGTTACCCGCTATTTCCTCAGCGGCTTTAGTTGTTGTGTGGGAGACTCTTGTTTGCTGCGATGCCTGAGCCGGCCAAGTCCGCTCCCGCGCCCAAGAAAGGCTCCAAGAAAGCCGTCACCAAGACGCAGAAGAAAGGCGACAAGAAGCGCAAGAGGAGCCGCAAGGAGAGCTACTCCATCTACGTGTACAAGGTGCTGAAGCAGGTGCACCCCGACACGGGCATCTCGTCCAAGGCCATGGGCATCATGAACTCCTTTGTCAACGACATCTTCGAGCGCATCGCCGGTGAGGCGTCGCGCCTGGCGCACTACAACAAGCGCTCCACCATCACCTCGCGGGAGATCCAGACGGCCGTGCGGCTGCTGCTGCCCGGCGAACTGGCCAAGCACGCGGTCTCTGAGGGCACCAAGGCTGTCACCAAGTACACCAGCTCCAAGTAGATACCTGTTTTAAAGACCGTTTAACCCAAAGGCTCTTTTCAGAGCCACCCACCTTTTCAATAAAAGAGCTGATGCTTTTGACTCTTGTTCTTAACTGGTACAGGTGACTCTTAGAGAAAAAGAGAGCTTGTTGGTCTAGTGAGAAAGCACTGAGGAACTCGGAAATAGCTGTTAGTGGTACAGTGTGATAGGCATTGGTCATAGTCCAGCAGAGTGCTCAGGATTCACTAAAAACACCCACCCTGGGAGCCCACTGAATTTTTGTGTCTGCCTTGGGGGAGGTTGAACAGCAAACCGAATGAGGGTGGGGTTCTCTTGAGGTGCCTGAAACAAGGGTATTCTGGAGAAGCAAGCGGTGCCTGGCCTTTCCTCGGGAGGCAACCTAGCAAAAGGGGCTTACACCTAAAGCACAGACGGTTCCAAGATTACTGCTGCTTTTTCCAGCAAAAACCTCCAGGCTGCACAAACAGCCCCCTGCAGTTTGTGGGACACCAAACCGGAGAGCCGCTCGGGGTTCTCGCCCCTTAACCTCTAAGACCCGTGTGTGGTTCTGAGCACGGCCTACCCTCCAGCGGTCTATCCTCGGCTCTCGCCCCGCGCTCCGTGTAAACCCCGCATCCGAGCGGCCCGCGGGAGCGTGGGGCGGCCGGGCGGCCCGGGAGCAGCGCGGCGGCCGGCTGGGTCCGACCTGAGTGAGGACTGCACGGAGCTGCCCAGCACGAGCGCCCGACGCGTGGCAGCTCGCGAGACGGCGCTGATTGGCCGCGCTGGCGCTAGCGGCTCGGAGCCCGGCCCCGCTTCAGCGAGGCGCCTTCCCCCGAATCCAGCCGAGCCTTAAACCGCGGCGGGAGGGCAGGTGGAAAACGTTCGGCTATACGCGCAGCGCCGGCTGCCATCTGCGCCTGCAGCGTCCTTGCCGCGGCCCCGAACCGAACGTAGTTACGAAGTGGAAGGAAAAAGCGAGCGCACGGTAGAGGCGAAGGCTGCCGTGTGAAGGCGCCTTTGCCAGCAGTACCCACGGCGGGGTGGGGGTTTGTGAACTGGAGGAGGGAGAGCGTTGGGAAGCGGCCGAGTCCGAGGCTAGGGTTTCAAAGGGCGCAGCGGTTACACGCGGTGATTGCTGTCACCCTAGCCCCGCCGCCCACATCGCTGTTGGTGGAGGCATTTCACGCGTTCCGCTTTACACAGCGAGGGCGCCGGCCACAACGCTGCAAGAGGCCGGGCCGGGAAAAGGACGCGGCGGAAGGGCGGGAGGGGGTGGGAGGGCCGGCGGGGGAGAGGGGGCCGGGTCGTGGGCCCTGGAGGCGGAGGGGGCGGGGTAACAAAAGGCGGCTTTCCCGCCAGCGAGGCGCGGGCTTTTCGAACGCTCGCAGCGGCCAATGGCAGCCGGCCTCGCGCGGACAGCCAATCGGCGGGGAGCTCGGGCTATAAGTGCAGCCGCCGCAGAGTCGCTGCCACGGCTCTGTCCTTGCTGACTGAGCGCGGGTGGTGAGCGCGGAGCTATGGCGCGTACTAAGCAAACAGCGCGTAAGTCGACGGGCGGGAAGGCGCCCCGCAAGCAGCTGGCCACCAAGGCGGCCCGCAAGAGCGCGCCGGCCACGGGCGGCGTGAAGAAGCCGCACCGGTACCGGCCCGGCACGGTGGCGCTGCGCGAGATCCGCCGCTACCAGAAGTCGACGGAGCTGCTGATCCGCAAGCTGCCCTTCCAGCGCCTGGTGCGCGAGATCGCGCAGGACTTCAAGACCGACCTGCGCTTCCAGAGCTCGGCCGTCATGGCGCTGCAGGAGGCGAGCGAGGCGTACCTGGTGGGGCTCTTCGAGGACACCAACCTGTGCGCCATCCACGCCAAGCGCGTCACCATCATGCCCAAGGACATCCAGCTGGCCCGCCGCATCCGCGGGGAGCGCGCTTAAGTCGTTTTAGAGCATTGCCCCCGTATTTTGAGGAAATATTTAACCAACACAAAGGCTCTTTTAAGAGCCACTCCAAAAACAGTAAAAGAGCTGTTGCACTGAGAAAGAAATTTTTTAAATTTTTTTGCAATATCAGAAACATGGAAAAAAAAGACGGGGAAATGGCTTTAAAAAGTGGGAAAAGGAAGAATACTAGGGAACTTAATTTTATGTTTTAAAATAACACGAAATAATCTATTACAAGGAAATAAGGATTTGAGGCTGAATACAGGAATTCAGGGCTGCAACTGAAAGCTTAGATGAGTCCAGTGGGTGCAGAAACCATGTTTAAGTATGTCACCCCGCTGTGCGTTTGAGGTGTGGGGACAGGCGGGAGCGAGCTGCTGTGGGTGCCCGATGCAAAGAAAGACGCGCTGTTGTGGGAGCTGGGAAAGTTTTGCCGCCGGGAAAGGACTCGGCGTAAAAAAACGGGGATCGGGTGTACATCCCTTGCACGCTTCACAACACAGCCACGCTGTCTCCCTTCCTCTTCTTCTCCTCTGCTCCGTCCTGCCGAGTCACCTTTGCCCACCCGGCAGCTTTCCAGCAATTGCCAAAGGAGGGGATAGAAGCGGCATGGGGCTGGCAGGGCCCCGCGGGGCCGGGCTGCGGGGGGATCCGAGCGTTCCCGCCGGCCCGGGTACCTCCCGGAGCCCGGCCCCCCGCGCCCGGTGAGCGGCGGCTTGGAGCGCGGGCGGAGACGTTTCCAGCTGTGCCCGGCGCGATTGGTCAGGACGAGATTCGCTCCGCCATTGGGTGCGCGTCTCCCGAGAGGCGCCGCAGCCAATCAGCAGCCGCCGGCCGCGCGAAGGGAAGGGATATAAGGGCGGGCGGCAGGGCGCGGATCACTCAGCTGCTGTTTTCGCGTAGCGTGGAGAGTTCGTGGCTGAGGGAGTGATCGAGAGAGGATGTCCGGCCGCGGGAAGCAGGGCGGGAAGGCGCGGGCCAAGGCCAAGTCGCGCTCGTCGCGGGCTGGGCTGCAGTTCCCCGTGGGCCGCGTCCATCGGCTCCTCCGGAAAGGAAACTACGCGGAGCGGGTGGGCGCCGGTGCCCCGGTGTACCTGGCGGCCGTGCTGGAGTACCTGACGGCCGAGATCCTGGAGCTGGCGGGCAACGCGGCCCGCGACAACAAGAAGACGCGCATCATCCCCCGGCACCTGCAGCTCGCCATCCGCAACGACGAGGAGCTCAACAAGCTGCTGGGCAAGGTGACGATCGCGCAGGGCGGGGTGCTGCCCAACATCCAGGCCGTGCTGCTGCCCAAGAAGACTGAGAGTCACAAAGCCAAGAGCAAGTAAAGCGAGCCCGGATGGGGAATCGTCCCTAGCACCGCAGCAAAACCCAAAGGCTCTTTTCAGAGCCACCCACAGTGTCGGGAAAGAGCTTGAGATGCCACCGAGCGAGTACTAGTGGAAGGCTGTGGGCGGTGTGTCGGGGTCGGGCTGGGGTTGTTGTCTCGCTGGCGGCAGGGCCTCTTCCCTCTGAGGCCGCCGCTCGGTTCTGCCGGAGCGCTCCGGTGCGGCTAAGAATTCGGGATTTTCCTCCTGTGCCCCGCAACTGTTCCGCGTCCAGCGAGCGGGCGGAGGATCGCGCTGCTCTGGGTCCGGGCAGAGCCCGGTGCGGGGCTGTGCGGAGGCGGCCCCCCTGGAGCGGAGCGCGGGCTCTGCCGAGGGCGGAGCAGCCCGTGGCCAACGGTCGCCCCGCGCGGGCTTCACCCTCTCGCTGCCGGAGGCGGGCGCAGTTACGGCGGCCGCAGCTGGCCCCGCGCAAAAGCGAGGCCCCTTCCTTGCTCCGCGGGCTGAAGCGAACTCTGTGTAGTCACTGTAGTTTCCCTCTTTAGGCATGAGCGGGCAGGCGGAAACGAAGGAGCTGCCGCCCTTGTAATAGAGAACTGGGCAAAGCAAGGCCGGGTTGTGCTTTTTTCCCCTCTACTTCCTTCACCCGGGAAAGCCTGTGTCCATTACTTTGACCTTTTTTTTCCTCCTAAGTAAAGCACCCAAGGAAGGCGGCTAGACTTGTCCTGTCCTTCAGGACCAGGCAATTCCTAGACATTTTTAATTTTAGCATATGCCTCAGGAAACGTCACAAAGTGGCACAGGTGCAGGGCGAGACAGCCCGACCAACCGTTTCTGAAAGCATGTGCCAGATAAGGGAGACACAAGTGTTGGGAAGGAGGACGATGCAATATCTGGGGTGTACAAAAGGAAGCTATATCCTAAGTGCAGGGCTGGCCAGCCCGGATACAGATAAGCAAAAAAAAAGGCAGACGGGTGGCAAAAATAAATTGGCGTTCAAGTCCCTAAAAACGTCGAGTGTAGATCAAAAACCCACCAGAATACAAGAAAACAGAATGCAACACAGCTCTTTTTGGAGGCAAGTGGATGGCTCTTAAAAGAGCCTTTGGGTTGTCGAGATGGTCCAGAAACAAAACGCTTTAACCGCCGAAGCCGTAGAGAGTGCGACCCTGGCGCTTGAGGGCATACACCACGTCCATGGCAGTGACCGTCTTCCTCTTGGCGTGCTCGGTGTAGGTGACTGCGTCGCGGATCACGTTCTCCAGGAACACCTTGAGAACGCCGCGCGTCTCCTCGTAGATGAGCCCCGAGATGCGCTTGACACCGCCGCGCCGAGCTAGGCGGCGGATGGCCGGCTTGGTGATGCCCTGGATGTTGTCGCGCAGCACCTTGCGATGGCGCTTGGCACCCCCTTTCCCGAGCCCCTTCCCGCCTTTGCCTCTGCCAGACATGCTGCTGTTTCTGCTGGTTCGAGCTATGAGCTCGAGCCGTCCGCGGCGCAGTATTTGTGTGTTGGGGTCGGACCTGTTTGGAAGCAGGGGCCGGCACGGTTTGGGGGCGGAGCCTGCACGTCTGTCCCTTCGGCGGGCGGGGCCTTCGCTCTTGGCTGCTCTCCGTCACGCCCCTCGGGGCCCCGTCTGCTGTCGCCGCTCCCGTCCCGCCTCCGCTTCTGCCTCGCCCGCCTTCCGTCAGTCCTGGTGCCCTTGAAGGGCCGATTCCCGGCACTTTATCTTCCGGGCAGGGCGGCGGCGACGAGATCTTCGTTTTACGAGAGGCAAAGCGCGCCCCCGCTGCCGATTGGCCCTGGGGGTAATAGGGTCTCTCTTTAAATGCTTTCGGCGTCAGCGATCTTGCGGCTCCAGTGGACGTTTCGAGCGTATTTATGCAGAACCAACCCGTGACAGTGGCCTGGAAATGAGTTGGGATCTATTTTCTTTAACTTTACCAGTTTTACTCTCTTCTGCTGTCCTATTGGCATCATTTTGTGACCTTCTGTTCACATCAGGGGGCTTTTCTTTCTTGTCCATCACTCAGTCACAGTGGGGATCCTGAGCAATGAAGCTGGCAAGGGGGCTGGAGAACAGGCCTTATGAGGAACGGCTGAGAGAGCTGAGGTTGTTTAGCCTGGAGGAGGCTGAGGGGAGACCTCATTGCCCTCTACAACTACCTAAAAGAAAGTTGCGGAGAGGAGGGTGCTGGCCTCTTCTCCCAAGTGACGGTGGACAGGATAAGAGGGAATGGCCTCAAGCTCTGCCAGGGGAGGTTCAGGCTGGACATTAGGAAAAAATTTTTCAGCGAAAGGGTCATTGGGCACTGGCAGAGGCTGCCCAGGGAGGTGATTGAGTCACCTTCCCTGGAGGTGTTTGAGGGCCAGGTGGATGAGGTGCTGAGGGACATGGTTTAGTACTTGATGGGAATGGTTGGACTCGATGATCCTTTGGGTCTTTTCCAACCTGGTGATTCTATGATTCTATGATTCTAAGTATTAGCATCGCATTTTGGATATTCAATTGTTATTGCTCCTTATCACTGTCATCAAGAATATTTTGAACATTCCTGTATTGCTGTAGGTGCAGCCCAACATCTTTCCTTCATATATCAACATTTGTGTACATATTACCCGACCCCTTGTGAGCACTAATTATTTCTGAAAATGAGTGCAAATCCTGTGGTTTTGGTTTTGTTTCCTCTGTGCATAGCACTAAATCCTTGAACAATTAATCTCTAGTTTTTTTGATGCTGGGTATTGTACACAGGGAGTAAACAAGACAGTATATTATAAACTACCTGAAACAGGATTATAGTGAATATGATCATGAGGAACAGTATGTCACATTTATTTTTCTTTCTCCTGTTTGCCTTTTTTAGACATGTGTCTTAGGCCTCCATAATGTCATGGAACACTAAAATATAATTCTACAAGAAAAGAAATACTATTGCCTAGAAGCTAATTAAGAATTGTTAATAGTTTACAAAATTGTAGGAAAAGTAGAGCAAATATGATATTAGTGTTCATGAAAATTCTAAAAGCATTACTTAAAGTTTATCTTAACCTGTAAGAACAGAGAACAGAATTATTTAAATTTGAATTTTTCTAACAATTTTCTTCTTATCTTCATACCTTCATAAATCATCAGCCTAGAAATCTCAGTGTGGGTTTGGGTTATTTTGAGTTGGTATTTTTGTTGTTATTGTTTGTGGTTTTTTTCAGAAAAATCTGTGCAAAAACAATTTTATATGCAGATGGAATTCTGATTTATGTGTTACAAACACAACTTTGACTTCTTCATTTTTTTTTTTTCAGTAAGGAACAGTGCTGGAGATGTGATGTGTGAGCATGTCAGCTGTAAACTGAATTTCAGAATAACTCCCAACTGCAACAAACAGTAAAAATCACTTTGAAGGGCTACCCTGACCCTTGTTCACGCATATGCTCCTAAGCTCTTTCAGATATGCGGAGCTTTAGAAAGCAATTTTTTGTGTATGTCTTGTTTGATTTCTTTCTGAATTTCAATTCCACTCAGTTATGAAATGCCTAATTATCTTCAACCCTCCCCCCCACCACTTCAGTACATGCTGAAGAATTCACCTGGTAAACTCGTTATATTTGCAGTGGTTAAAACCTTCCAAAAAATAAAAGGCAGGGTGTAGGCTTCAGAGACACACTGTCCATTGATTTTTGGATGTTTACTCATGAATTCCAAGCATCAAGAAGTGAATGGTAGCTCTCTTGACAGCTTTGCCACCTTCCACCTTCTGTTTGAAGCCATTAGGTTATAGGTAAATTGTTCTCTTGTGCTATGTAAATGTTTAGTTTGTCATCACAATATTAAAGGAAAAGAGAAGCTTCAGGATTAATGGAGGAATGTAAATCTATCAGTTTTTATCAGAAGAGGATATCAACATGTTAGCTCTAAAATTACAATTGTTATTAATGCTAAAGCTACAGCATTCATTTAATAGACATTTAAGCAATCAGAGAGGCATTCCTTTCAGTGTTTAAATACCGAGAACTTGATCTAAAGCAGCCCTCACAGCTTGGACAGTTACACAGTAAAAGGAATTACACTAACTGATACCAGTGTAGCTGCACAATTCCATGTACTGTTTCTGCCACACAGAGGAAAAGAAAAAAGTTGCAAGGGCACCAGGAGTTTCACAAACATCCTTGACTTTCCTCATCATTATACCAAAACTCTTCTTGTTTGTCCTGTAAATGAAGTTTCCAAAGGGCAATATCTGCCAGCTGCTTGTGGTCAAGAAGACCCCACTCACATCCTAAGCCTGCAATTCTGGAAAGAGGTCTTGTATACTTTCCAGAAAAAACAGTGTAAGTCACCTTGTTCTTCATTCCACTTTGGGAATCTGCCACCTGGAAAATTATTCTTTCTAGCCTATACTTATTACTAGATTATACTGTCAACTGTGGGTTTGATTAGATGATCTCCAGAGGTCCTTCCCAATCCCTGCCTTTCTGTGGCTAAGGGTAAATTGTTCCTTCTTGTCATTATCATCCTTGTGCCATTAAGCCAGCACTAGCAGAAGCTGTTAGGTCTAATGCTGTCTCAGAAACTGCTCTTTCTTCATACAAGAGAAAAAAGAAAGTGAAAAATTCCAGTCTACTAGAGTTTCTCCACTCTGAGAAGCAGATTTTCCTTCCTCTCAAGAGTACTAGTGGGCAAAGGCTGGAAGATATAGGAGTAGTTTTCATTTGTATCTGATTTTTATAAAAATGGTTCTATTTCTTGATAATGAGGCATGTTTTGTTATATGAAAAAAAAATGTGGTTTTAAGATTTCTTTCAAATGTGGAATGCAGACTCTTCTTAACATTTTGTAGTACATATCTCACCATGAGCTGTGGCCTAT